>NW_025999932.1:7857607-7900707 GCF_001458135.2 Marmota marmota marmota | reverse complement strand
CCTTGGATTTTTTTTTTTTTTTTTTTTTGGAAAATCTTTGAGGTATTTAAGGTTCTCTCAAATAATAAAAATTTAATTTTTCATAAATTACTCTGGGTGAATAAAACGTGAAGTAGCTACAATGAGAAAAACAAAAGCCAGGTTAACAGTCAAGGAAAGAAAGGAAAACACTGTTTCAAAATAGTAATGGGAGTGGGTGGGGGTTGTGGCTCAGGGGTAGAGACCACGTGTGGGGCACTGGATTTGATCCTCAGCACCACATAAAAATGAATATGATAAAGGTATTGTGCTCCTGTGCAACTAAAAAAAATTAAAAAAATAGTAATGGTAGTATATTTAGTTCATAGTCCCCCAAGCCTATACTGAAAACAGCAAGAAAGTTTGAGTGGGACTGATGGCACTGTATGTTAATGATAAAAAATGTAAAGGGGGAAGAAAAACATCAGCAGATCATTTGTAAATTATCTACCTCAGGAAACAATTTTTCAAAGAAATGTAAGATTTCCCAAAATTGCTCTCTATTGTATAAGAGAAACTTGCAATGATTACTCTTAATATTAGATTAAAAATTAAATTTTAATAAATACAATGTTTTATAACATATAAATTAATTATTAATTTATAAATAACTTTTTACATATAAAATGAAATGATTGATGAGTATATGCATATGTGGGATGTATATATGTTTATATATGTATATAAACATATATACACACACATATATGAGCAGCAGGTAAACTGGCATATCTTAGGAAAATATGGAAAAATATATATTATAGATAAGAAAAACAAATTTGAAGCCTCAAAAAAAGCAGAACAAAATTATCAGAACTGTTCAATACATGGTGCACAGGCTGGAGAAAAAAGAATACATATAAACCTGATATGAGATGATATACAAAGAAAGAAAACTCAAGAGGACCAACACATCAATAGTGTATTTCCTGAAAAAATGTTACAGAAGAAATGAAAAAAAAATTCAAAGATAAAATTGAAAACATACCTGAAATATACCAAGACTCGAAAATGCAGTTTAAAAGAACTCTCCAGATCCCAGGACAAAAAGGAAATTACTAAGTCCAAGAGGTATCCTGAAAAAGAAACTGAATGCTGTGGCTGAAGCAAAGAACTTGTAGATATTTAGGAAGAAAAAATAGTTACCCATTGAGTCACATTTGAAGCCAGTCTTAGAATTCTCCACAGCAACACTCAGTGGCTTATTATAGAGGAGGTTTGATAAAAATATCCTAAAGGAAACTATGACCTTTAAGTTTTATACTCTCACACACTCAAACATTCTTAGCAATGTATAATTGGACCTAAGAGATTTTAAAAATCTACCTATTGCCAAATTTCAGCCATCCTAGAGATATATCAGAATAAAATAACACCTAAGAATGGAAAGGAATCAGGTAAATAACTAATAAAGCTCTGTGACTCCATCAGCACATAGAACTGAACTTTCTCCACTCTGTAAAGTATAATCAACAAACTATAGGATTATTACTGAACTTTGCCTTCTGATATCCACTATGAGGAACAAGAGATGGGGAAAAGGCAGGGCAAGAGTGCCAAGTATGAATTATTGGAAAACAGGGATTTAAGAGATCATTTATGATATGGATTCATGTAGTATTTAAAATAGGAACTCCCTAAACTTTTGAACTTCTATTTCATTCTTTTTTCTATTGGATTCCATTGGGGACTTATTGTAACTTCTTGTGAAGAATGTTTATTTGATCATTTTTCATTTTAACTCATATTCTATTAAATGCAATTAAAGTATAATTCAATTTTTTTTGAATTAATAAAATGCTATTTAAAATATTTCCAGTTAAGCTGTGTTTCTGTGAAGCTTTTGTTATTATGTATCTGTCTGTCCTTCTTAGTATCATGAAGAATAGTTTGAAGCACCATTCATCAGTTGTTGATGGTGATTCACCATAGGCAGTAGAACACTAGGTGATTTAAAAATCTTAATTATTTGTATTGTTTGATAATTTTTATAAATTATTCTCAAAACACATGTAATCATTCTATTTTGTTTCAAGTAGGAATTTATTATTTTTGTTAAGCAATAATCTTTTTTTCTTTGTTGGTTCTTTTTAGTTATAGATAACAATAGAATTCATTTGGACATAATTATCAAGGCATTGAGCATAATTTGCTCTAATTCAATCCCCAATACCTCTCCCTCCCCTTCCCTTCTCCCTTCTCCCTTCTCCCTTCCCATCCCCCTACTGATCTTTCTGATGCTTATTTATATATTTTTAATTAGTGTCTTTTATGTGTGTAATCATTCTTTAATAAGCAGAGAAATTCCTATGAATACATCCACTTTTCTTTGCAAAATTTTGTGTGCAAGTATGGATATAAATGTGTGTATTACAGACAGACAGGCTCTGGTCCTAGGAGCTCCCCATATTTCCTGTGAAGAGCACTGTATTTTTAGGTAGTGAACCCTATCATGTATTTACTGTTTATCTATTTTTACTTGATTTGATTGAATTTTATGCATACACAAACTACACACATGCATAAGCAATAAAAGTATAGTTAATATAAATGCATTTCTTATATTCTTGCTCCTGATTAAATATAAAATGAATTCATTTACAAATTTAGTATACATTAATTAACTTTATTGAAACAAAAATGTATTTTTATTAAATTTAAAATAAAATATACGAAACCTAGTAAAGCCCCACAGTGATAAAATTAAGTGAAAATAAAAATAATGATAAATGAATGATTAAATACTCAAAATAATAATAACATTATAAGAAAAAAGGGGAATAATCTTATTGTATAAAGTAAAAATTGAGAACACACAAAGAAAGGAAGATTCTAGGAGATTTCAATGAGCCTCTTACTCCCAACTGAACCTCTCCTGACCCATCACTCTCCACCTGTGAACTCAATCGGAACAAAGGGTTAACATAATCCTGGAATCCACCCTGATTTCTCCAGGTAGGAAGAAGTGGTCTGAGGGGTAAGACCCAGGTAGAGTAAGGAAATGCCCTCAAGTGTAAGTATTTCCACACACCACCCTGGGACGTGGTCACGTGCCAGAAGAGGGCCTTTCATACTAGCTAAATTGGAGAAATGCTTTTTCCAGACAAATGGGATATGCTGTCGCCTGTGCCTAGGAGGCCCTCCTGTAGAAGGTTTCAGGTAACCTCAAAGGAGAGAGCTGGCCTCAAGCCCCAGGGAGAAGGACAGGACATTGTGCCCACCCAGACTCTCATATTGCCCCCTCTGGTACCAATGATCAAGCAACATCTGACCTCAAGTTTTAGTTCAGATGGGGGAAAAGATCCAGAGATCGAATAGAATGTCTAGACAGAGGCAGTCCTGCTAAATACAAGCACAATGAGAAGGAGAGAGGGAGGAAGGGAGGAAGGATCAAAGGAAGGAGGGAAGGAGGAGGTGGAGACAGTAAAACTTGTTACAAATTAGAATATAGTTGGAGAAACAGAAGATGGCATGCTTGTGCTGTGCATTATGTAGAACTCAATTAAGTGAAACTCAAAATGCAAAAGCATTAAGGTGAAAAAAAAGCATCATGCGAAAAGATAGAATGATTATAATTTTAAAAGTGCAAAATCTAAATTGTAGATATGCCCATTAGAGAGATATGAATTTATATTACCAGAAACAGAATAGAAATAGTTGAAATGGGAATGAATGACCTAGAACAACCAGCAGTTCAGAAGAAATGGCGAAAAGAGGAAAAGATAAAATGGAAATTGCATGTGTTCATTGAAAAGGCAGAGCAGACATGAAAATGCAAATCCAGAGAGAGGACCCAGCTCTGTCTAACGCAAGGCAACTAGGCAGGGAGCAAGCAAGAACTCTAGGGACAACTGGGTCAAGTCAGCACTTAGAAAAGAAGATGTCGAGCTGGCCCAGATGATGCCAGAAATAGGAGACAAGAGAGTAGAGAAAAGCCCAGACTACTCAGGGGAAAACAAGGGACTGTGAAATCTCTAATGAAAAAAAAGGCTGTTGCTTGAGTCTGAGCATAGAGGCATTTTCAAACAGAATTATATATATGCCAATTAAATAAGCAGCCCACAGTGAAATACGGCAAACCCATAGATGAGTCAAAATAAACAAGTCATGGGATGATATGTGGGAAAGTGACTGAGGCTGAGAATTAAACTCATCTACATTAGAAAACAAAATTATAAATCTGGACAGGACGTAAATACAATAAAAGACGACAAGGAAAACATGATCCAAGCAAGAGCAATAGGCCAGTGGGTCTAGGGGAAGGGGAAGGAAGTATATAACCACTAAAAATCTTAGTTGTATAGCACAGGATCAATCTTATAACGGCTAACATATAATCATGTGGGTTAAATATAACCATCATGACTTTAGACTCACCATAGATACCAGGACCTCTTTTCCTGATCTAGAAGAGATTTTTAAGGAAATGATATTTTTTGTGGTTCGGAAATATGTATTGTGCAATTACCGAATCCCTTCAATATCAGTTCTTTTCTTACTTTGGATTAAAACTGAATTTAATGTATTTCAAGTGTGTTTAATGCAATGGTGTTATTCTAAAATCACTTCTTTCCCTTGCTGTGATCTTCCTCATCCCTTGTCAACATGGGTCTCTGGCCACATTTACATTCATTTATAGGGTCCTAGATGTCTGAGCCTCACTCACAGCTGGATGGGAAGGTTTGATGGCTTTCTACTTTGTGTCCTGTTTTATGACCTGACATTTTTAAAGAGCTCATATTGTTTTGGTAAATCTACTCACTCTTTCCCAACTATATATGAGAAACTATTCCACCGTAGGTTAAAGAGGAAAAGAAACATAATGAAGATAAGAGGAGTCACAAATTCTGAATGAAAATGAGTGAGTGGTGTGGGAGAGTTCAACCTCACAGACAGCAAAGAAATGGATTTTCAAAGTCAGGGGAGATCCTGTTGTCCCATTTCAAAATGATCTTCAAATGAAGAGGCAGAGGGTGAGATCAAAGGAGCCCTGGGCATGTAAACCACACAACTTTTGCCGGACAGTCTGAAATTTCAGATTCCCAAATGTGGGGTTGGTTCATGGCTTTCATCCTGACAATTCTCAGTAGGAAGCAATCTACAGAAATAAGGTGAAATTATCTTGGCAATTCACTTGTAGGAAGCAATTTCCAGAAATAAGGCAAAATATAGCCAAAGAATTAATGCTTGAAGAGGCTCACCTTTGCCCTTCTCATAATTTTAAAAAGTAGATGCACCTATTACCTTCCCTAAGAACATTTATATACACTACATTATGCATTTATGATATACTACATACAATATTAGAATTAATATTTCAATAATTTTTTTAAAAAATAAAAAAACATTTGCAATGTTAGATTAAAATTGCATATTTGAAATAATTGCAAAATATATGCTTTGTAAAGTATGTACTAAAATATGTTTGTGAATGTCAACTTAGAATTTAAAATGCCAACATTTCACAATGGTTTATTCTGGGATTATTTGATTAAAAAGAGTGAAGTTTTATCTTTTTTACAATTACAAATTTCTACATGTAATTCTTAGTTGTCTTTGAATATTTTCACTGTGAACTTTATTATTTCACTAATTATCAATAAAAAGTGCACCTAGAGAAATTCTGTTATATTTTATTATTTGTATATACCATATGAGTACTTTTTTTGGTTTGGAATGAAAATCACGTATGTAGTGTTACACCTGGGTCCCTCCTGGTGTAAGATAGTATGTGTATTGGATTCTTTATCTTACAATAAGTTTTTTTTTTATTTTGACTTTTTATATATTTTTGGTACTGAGGATTGAACCCTGGGGCACTTAACCACAGAACCACATACCCAGCCCTTTTTTATATTTTATTTAGAGACAGGATCTCACTGAATTGTTTAGGGTCTTGATAAGTTGCTGAGGATGGCTTAGAACTCGAGATCCTCCTGCCTCAGCCTCCTGAGCTGCTGCTGGATTACAGTTGTGTGCCACCGTACCTGGCTTTACATTGTTTTAAAGTAAATCTATTTTGCATGTCTGGCATTTTTTAGATTTTCTTATTCTTCACAGTCTTATTTAAAAGTCTTACAATCACAATTTCAATTTTCTAATTATATATAATAGCAATTAAAGACTATAAAGTATGTGGAGACTGTTTTTTTAGTGATAAATTACTTAATGAGTTGATTTCAAAACAATGCTAAGCTCAAAGTTAATAAACTCAGTCCAGCAGCTAAACTACCATACTCTGAGTCAAAAGGTACCACTTTTCATTTTCATTTCTATGAAACTGTAGAATTCCCCACTATTTTCATTTGTAAGGTGGTTATTATAGTTCATTTTTTTTTAACCTACTTACCTTGCAGGGATGCTGTGAGGATTAATGAGATCACTCCTATAAAGGATTTGAGTTCCTCGGAGATGAGAGATATGAAAATGTTATTATTAGCCTGTCATTCATATATTAGCTTGCTCTCTCTTTCAGGACCTGAAGGTAGAGTCAAAAAGAAACAAATTCTGATCCATGGTGAGAAATATTTAATGAGATTTTCCCACTTTTTCCATGTTTAATACCTAAGCTTCCCAGAACCTGATATATTAAATTTATTTCAAAGACCATTTTGCATACTGATTTGATGTCTTTTATGTATAAATCTGGTTGCTTTAGGTTAGGTTTAAAGTGAAATCAGATGTGCATTATTTTCATTTGTTTGAAATGAAGTCCACTATATTTGGCTGAATTTCTGTATATTCAAATTTATTAAATTAAATCCCAATATTATGCTGTTAAATGAAAAAGAGAAATAGATACCCACAATTCAATTAAATTATGAGTTAAATTATTTGTTTTCTGGCATTATTGTTACTTCCTTTTTAATGTTTTCTGTTCATTTTTTATGTTCAAATACTCTTAACAGCAGTTAAATTTTCTTTCGGCTCTAAGGACTACAAGATATCTTCTTATAAACCCAAAGAAAGCATTAAAACCTGTATTAAAGGCAGTTTGTTGACACTGAACTTTCTTTCCAGGGATTTATGATCATTTCACAAGTTCTGAAATGACATGTCTCTCCAAATTGTGGCACTCCAGGATTTACATCAGAGTAAAAGTGCTCTTCCCGACTGTATTACTTCACTTCCCAGGTAGTCCAGGATTTTATTTAATTCTCTATAATTGACTTTTGATGTATACATGCAAATATCAAGTTTATCATGAAAATATTGCAAGAGACATGGTTGACTTTTTAACATTATCGCCTTCTCAAGAGAGACTTGAACATAGTGATTAAAAATATTGCTAAAGTAAAGCATCCAGATGATTTTAAAAACCTTGGCTGAAACTACAGACTTTCTCATTGAGATTACACTGCCTGTAATATTTACAAAACCCCCAAAATTTTGTTACTTATATTTATTTCATTAAGCCAATCTCATCCAACACTGATAATAGTTTCATATTTTATTTTATATATTTTCTTCAGCTACTTATGGCTTAATAGACAACAAAACAACTTAAATACCCTCAAATGCATACATTTTATGTTTTAAACTTTTATGTAAAAGAGCTAATTATTTGTAAAAAATAAAAGTGATATTTTACTGTACTCTTCATTCTCCGAAGATTTTTTTGACTTTGAATGGATCCAGATCTTGCAACCAGTGAAACCATAAATTAATGTGTCAATAATGAAGTACACTAATCTTATTTTTAGGTTACTTCAAAGATTGTGTGCTTGACTTATACTGTTAAATATAGTACTAATCTTCTACTAACATTTTATCTTCTTTATTGTAACTACCTATCTTATTTATTTTATACATACATTAATTCTGAAAAAGTTTTCATTTCAAGAATGAACAATAGTAAAATGAACAAATAATTCTTAAACTGAAGACAGTTTATTAAAGTTTTGTAGCTTTTTTCTGTGTCTCTTTGGCATGCACACACACACACACACACACACACACACTTAACTGGTTGAACTTTATAAGAATAATAATATTCTCCTATATGGCCAGAATGTCATAGTCTTTATGCCGAAGACTATTAATGTTCATTTCGAAATATCATATAGTATACAGTCCAATTTCAGATTCCACAGATTTTCCTAAAATCATCTTTGAGAATATCTTCAAAATCCAGATCCAATCAAGGTTTAAGCCTTATATTGGATTGTTATGTTGCTTTACTCATTTTACTTTAAGAACAGCTGTCTTAACCTTCTGTTTCCTTACTCTGAAATAGTATGTCCCTATAGCATGTAAGTCCCTTTGTTTTTAATTTATCTAATTATGTCCTTGTGATAGAAACATTAATGGAAGTATAAAAATGTAATAAAATTATTACAACATCTTAGTAATGGTATGTCTTAGTGATAGGAAATTTGATCACTTGGTCAAAGTGGTGACCATGGATCTGTCACTCACCATGTGGCACTTTGCCCTTTACCCTTTTCAATCAGTGAGTTCTCTATGGGTGACTTTTTGAGACCATGTGAATAGTCTATATTATGCAACTTATGTAAGCTTTTCACTGAAGGACTTGAGCATCCATGGATGATACTGTCTGAATCAGTTATTCTACTAAAGTTTGAATATACTGATATTCTAATTTTGATTTCCCTATATATTTATAAACTGGCATTCCATCTTCCTCTCTTGGTTTCTTTTTTCATATGACTACTACTACATAGTCACAAAGTCATTTTTGATTCAAAGTACTATACTCCAGTGTGATAAGTAGTATTATAAGCTCAAAATGTTCCATTTTAAAAGTATGAAAGTCCAGAAATTAGCTTCTATTTTGTGTTTGTCATGATTTGGGGGATTAGTTTTGATATTCATGTGATTTGTTTTTATGTAATTAATTTGTAATTTTTTTCACATTGATGATTATCATTACTTGACCTATCACACTAACAAAGTATTATTGCCATTTGTAAAAACAAATGTGTTTTCACATTTTCAACTTTTCACATTCAAACTTTGGACATAACTTCCACATAACATTTACCTCATTAGCAACTCATAATTTTTAATTATCAAGATTTGTATTTAAAAAATCACTTTGTTTGTTTTGTTTTTTCAGCAGTTTTAAAACACTTTTAAGACTTTTGTGTTCTTAACTATCAGTTCTTTGTAGTAAGCTTTTCATACAATTCCTTTTTATTTTAACTCAGTGATTTCAGATAATTCTTGATTGTGCTGTTAGAGGAAATGCTAAGAAACATACAAGAACTTTGTTTCTTTGCAATTTGTGTATTTATTTCTCCTTCTTAAAAAATAACTTTATCTAAGTATAATTTACCCATAACAAAATGTAGCCATTATAGAGGAACATTTTGAGGAATATTGACAAACATACATAAACAACCTTCACTGAAATCAGGTTAAAATTATTCCTATCACCCCCAAATTATCTCCTCATTTCACATTACAATTTCTTTACCCCCAGCATTGGCAGCTCCTACTCTGCTTTGCGTTGCTGAGGACAAGGTTAGCCTTTCCTGGAATGGGTATGACTGGAACAACACATCATGTGCTTCTTCCTCTCAGCCTCAACATAACCATTGTTGCTAAAAGGATTAGCAGTTTGTCTCTTTTTCATTGCTGAGCTGTGTTCCAGGGATGGGACACAAGTCAGGTTGTCTGTCCACAGACACCTTCAGGGACACAAAAGCTGCATCTGGAATTCAGTTACTATGAACAGAAACCCTAGAGCTACTGTGTCCTGTCCTCCTGTGGATGCACTCTCTTTCTTCTGGCAAAACCACCAGAACTACTATTTCTGGGTTGCACGCCAAGGGGATGCTTAAAACTCTATAAAATAATTTCCTCAAGTTCTTGTACCATCTCACTGCATGTGAGAATTCCAATTGCTAGGCAATCTCATAAAAATTTGGTGTTGGAGCTGGGATTGTGGCTCAGCTGAGGAGCGCTCGCCTAGCATGGGTGGGATCTGGTTCGATTCTCAGCACCACATAAAAATAAAGGCATTGTGTTGTGTCCATCTACAAAATATATATATATATTCATTCTCTCTCTCTCTCTCTCTCTCTCTCTCTCTCTTTTTAAAAAAATGGTGTCACCTTGATATTTGGAAGAAAAAAAATTCCACCATATTATTGTATCATATTCCTTTTCCCTTCATCCATTTTTCCTTCTCTCTCCTCTTCCTCCTCTTCTCCCCTCCTCTCTTTTGGTTCATACTCTTCCACTTCCTCCTCTTTCTCCTCTTTGTGAGCCTGCCAGGGGCTTGCTTTAAAAACAAAACAAAACACTACTGGGCCTTGTTGAGACTTATATTGATTTCTATTTTCCTCCAATATGTTATTTTCAATTTACATTCACTTCAGCCTTTATGCTATTATTTGCTCCAAAATTTGTTCAAACATATTTCTAAGATCTTTTCCTGACTTTGTAATATAGCTGCATAGCTCATTAATTTAAAGGCCTTCTTCATTTTCAAACTGAGCCATTGATCTCTCTCTAAGAAGTGTTTTAAATACATTCTGAGGTCTTCCGTGTAGTATTTCCATTTTGCCCATTCTAAATACTTTTAAATGTCCATTATAATTATGGATTCATAAAGGTATAGAATTTAATTTATTCTTAGTTTCTAAACTCAATAAATTGTTATGAATGTTTTCAGATACATTCCACGTGGAAGTCAAATTTAATTGCAGTTTTCTTTCTGTATCAATTAGACCACGTGAACTGTCATGTTGCTTATAAATGTATTGCCCCTTCAGTCCATACGTACCGTACCCTCTACCCTGCATGTGATCCCAGATGTCCTCCTCTTACCAAATGGTACAGACCTGTTGGTAGAGGTGTGGAGGAAGGAGGCAGGATTCCTCTTGCTGGCTGCATGAGCTCTTGCAGGCTCTTGAAGTAGGCGGAGGCCAGGCAGGGTCCACACCAGCTGCTCCTGGGTAGCTTCCAACACAGCACCTCCTTCTGTGGGTGGTTTCACAAATGCGTGGGATGTCATCTCTCAGAAGTTGCTCATGCCTGACCACTCAGATGAAAACTTCCCAGTGTGCTCTGCCTGCATGGCAGCCAGTGACCTTCTTTGCTCTTTTGTGAACTTGTGCCCTGTCCAAGGAGGTCTAATTCTCAGGCCTAGAGGAAGCAGAGTAGGTGAGCAGACTCCTAGGCCTTTTCCTCCTTTAGTATTGGCATAGATACTAATCAGTGTCTAGGAAAGCTTATAGTGAGATAAGAAGGACTCTAAAGAATGTGATATCAAAAGAAATAAAAGGGGAAGTTGACCACTTCCCTGATCGCCAGTCTTTGGGTCAGAATCAAAGCTGAATGCCCTGGGCTATAAAGTAGAAGAATTCAGTCAGAAAACATCTGAAGAACTCCACCTGCACAGAGGGCCTCCACTGATCCCACAGGCAGTCCTTGCTGGTAGCAGTGGTGTGGCCTCCACCAGTTTCCAGCCAGGAGTGCATGAGTAGCAAGATGTACAAACCTTCCCCTGTGGAGTCCCCAGGTTCTTTGGGATGAGAAAACAGCACACGGGGGCATTTGCAGCTGTGGGGTTGAACATTTAGGTATTCTGTTTTATTCTTAGAAGCAGAAGGTGATCCTATACCTGCTCTTCTTATATTCTTTAGAATTAAGTTTATCCATTGTAATCCTCCAACTGTAGTAAATAATTAATAATATGTATTTAAGTGACCCAGTTCAAATTGCTATGTGATTTGTCTTTTGATTGGCCCCTAATATAGTAATACTGGTCTAATACATACATTTTCTTGTGATTTACTTTTTTCTTAGAGATGTAGATTACAGTTTCCCACTGTAATGCTGGTTTTGAACCATTTTTATAATACTTTCAATTCTTACTACATATATTTTGAGTGACTAATGTCAAAAGTGTAAAAACAAATATTTCTTCTGTTTCAGATTGATGGATTTTTATCACTATATATAGCCACATTATTTCTAAATTCTAACATCTTATTAAAATAAGCAATTTGCCTGGTATAAAGTTTTTTCCATTAAACCTTTCATTGTCTTGCTACTTCAGAAAATTGTGTTTGTTCAATTACGTTTAAGAATCTTTATCTTTCTTCTATTAGTTTGAAAGTTTTACTTATGATCCCTAAGTTTCACGGATCTTAGATCTTATACATACACAATTTAATGTAACCCAAAGTTATTAACAACTTTTCATGTTTTAAAGCAATTAAATTATTTTTGTTTTAATTTCAATTTATTTTTTCCAAATTATAAACTATCAGGAAACAATTTTGGTTTACACTACTTTTTGTTTTTGTATAAGCATCAGATAATGTTATTATTCTTACATATAATCCATGTTTGTATATAATTTACATGTTTATAAATATGCAGTTATTTGCCATCAAGTTTGTCTTTAAAGATGGGGTCATTACAGGGATTTTAAAAATCAGTGTCATAATCAGATTTACTTTAAGTGGGCTATCATGGGAAGGTAAAAATGGGACCTGCAGTCCGGAAGACCAATTTTCAAGAGGTTTATGGAGAGCAGAGTAAGAAATAATAAGGTATTAAGTCAAGGAATCAGACTGGTTTAAATAGATTGGGACACAAGTGATAGAAATATGGGAAATAGAATGGTTCTTCAGAGTGTTGTGGGGGAGAAGTCACCTTAGGTGGTCAGTGAGAGGAAACAACAGGATATGTCCAAGTGTATGTTGCCTGGACAGAAGTTGACATGCAGATGGGTGGACCTGGCACAGAGCTAGCATGCATAACTGGCTCACTTGTGTTGGAGCTTCCTCTGAAACATCTGTTTGGTGATGTACAATATGGAGGTAGAGATTCTAGGTGAAGGAGTGACATGGTCTGGAATCCAGGTTGGGAACATTTGGTGGAGGTGGGCAAGGTCACCTATGAACTCAGGAATCCTGGAGGGCTGACTCAGCTGTTTGGGGACCTGGTCCCTACCTCTAATGGGTCAGGGACCTGGGGACCTTGTCTTTGTGTGGACCTCCCCATCCTGGCAGCAGGGTTGGCTTTGATTTTCCATTCTGCTCTCAAGTGTTGAAACATAAGGAAATGTAGTTTGGGGGTACACACTCCTGTTGAAGCGCATTTTCCTTATGCTCCCCTCTCTTTCCTTGTTGGTCTTGACTCTCAGTACAGTCCAACTTGTAAAATACAGTGGGTTTTTCTGTATATTTTATAGCAGTTTTATAAAGAAATAGTCTTCTATATCAGTGAGCAAAATGTTTCTAAAGAAAAATTTTTTTGAATAATAAATATAAAATGATAGTGATTTTAGACCCATTTAAGTTTCCAAGGGCTGTAAAGAAAACTGTAAAATTCAAAATGAAGAAATCAGATATTCAGATCTTCTGACTGTAGTAATTTCTCACCTTTCACTTACTCAAAAAGCTTCCTGTAATTTTAGGTTTTTGCCAAGTACATGTCTTTCAACTACAGACTTTCACACCTACAATATAATCCAGATGGAGAATTTACGCTTCTTGAGTCCTGAAGCTGATCTCCAGTGCATTACACAGTGGAAGCATTCAGGACGGCATTCAGCTTGATATGGAGCTGAAAAGTTTAACAAAATTCTTTTTTTTTTTCCTCACGTATTTCAGCAAAACTAGCCAAGACCAGAGCTAGTTTATTTGCTCTTCAGGGAATTTACAACATCCCAAGTTTCTCAATTCCATTTGGAAGGGATACAAATATGAAGCCTTTCATTAGGGAAAATTCCTAAAGCTTACTAGTTACAAGGGTGAAATTATTGATAAATTAGGCAGATCCTAGAATGCTCACATGAATTTTTGCTTTTCTAAACAGCAATTTTTTTTTTTTTACAATTAAGAACAAAATTTGAACTTGCTCTTACATTTCAGATTTTTCTGGTAGCTTTATATATAAGATGGATTTGAAGCATGACAATTTGTATAATTTATCTTCAACCTAGCATTTACAGGTTGAAGACCAAGTTTGTAAATTAATGTTTTAATTCAAAATAGACTCTATATTGAGAAGTGTGTATTTTTATTTGCCTTGTGTACCTTTTGTAGAGACTTTTGTTGACAGACTACTGTTTATTTTTCTAAATACGTGATGCATGGATTTGAGAGAGAAAAGGGAGTTTAATTGGGTGGTGTTAACAGAATCACCATTAGGGACGAGGATTATGGTCAACCTGAATGAATTCAGAGTCACTAACCACTTATGGATCTGGGAGAGAGCACTTAATATTATGGTTTATAAAGAAAGTTTTAGCAGTATGTGTTGGGTGGGTGGACTGGATCATATAATTTTAGGCTATTACTTCCAAAGGATTATTTCCCACCTTAACAAGGAATTCTTCCACTGTGTAGAGGGAAGTGAAGGGCAGAGATGGTTCTCCAACTCCCAACAAAAAAAGATACTTGTTGAAATAGATCTACGAAAAGAGTCCAAGTCAGAAAGGACCAATAAAATTCAAATTATATAAAGAATAACTCAGGGGTATACTTCAGAAAAAGCAATAAGACAAAGATGGAAATGATAAAATAAAAAATAAGAATATTATGGATAGCTTTAAAATAGATAATACCTAAATTTGAGAAATTTTAAGATGTGAAGAAGAAAAAGCTAAACCAAAAACTTCATAAATAAGTAAATGAAGAAAATCTTTTTCAGCTAAACAAATACTTAAGGTTTTCGTTTATAAAAGGGTTCAAAATGACAAATCAGGAATATAGATCAACAGTACACTGGTAGATAGATATTATTGAGTATCAGTGTGTTTTCTTTGAAACTTTGAATACCCCTGGTACTCCTGTGAGTTTACTGTAGCATGCCGGGACTTCCAGCCTACTGTTTGGAAATCATGACCTCCTTTGGTTGCAGGTCAAGTAATACAGGTGTAATATACAGATTGTGAATATACTTTTTTAAAATAATGCCATTCCAGTTTACCACTTGTGGATGAATTATGTAACAATGCCTCACGTTGGCTAATGAGACACCCTGGCCCTCTGTAGTGCCGTCCAGCCCATCCACATCACTTGGGTTATCTGCAAGGTCCAGTTGTAACAAGGGAGCCAAGGCATCCAGAGCCTTCTACACAATACATTCCTCCTTGTGCATCCTCTGACCATAAGGCAAGACTCTAATAAAGCAGCATACAGTGTAAGAATAAAGATCAAAACAGGAAAAGACCTCCAGAACTTCCAGAGGCTCACCGATGGATTGGGATTGGAAAGTCATTGGTTAATTATACCACTGTCACAAACCAAAGGATGAAAACATTTGTTCATGTCAACAGATTCCAGCAAGTCAGTCACACATTTATGAGTTTAAAAAAATCAAAATAAATAAAAAATGACTGGGAATTGAGGAAACATTTCCTAATGTGGTGACCAGAAAATATGGCTAACATGATCCTTAAAATTGAAGCACTGGAAGAATCCTCCTTAAAACTGAGATAAAGACTAAGGTGCCAGAAATCACCATTTCTCTTCAATGTGGTCCAGAGAAAAAGAAGTAAATGAAATAAAATGTGTAACACATCAAGAATGTAGAAAAAAGAGCATCTTCACAGATGCTGTGGATTTTGACTTAGAAAATCCAATGAATTATTCAAAATGAGTGATGAAATTAATATGGTTAATAAGTCAATCAAGTTTGGCAGATTTACAGATGTCCCATGACTTAGGATTGTCCATTTGTGATTTCTTGAGTTTACAATGGTGCAAAAGTATACCCATATGATCATTCTAATTTCCACTTTGGGTACAGTATTCGATGAATTGCACGAGCTGCTCAACACTTTATTATCAGATAGGCTTTGTGCTAAGGATTTTTTCTGACTGTAGTCAAGTGTAAGAGATCTGAACATAGTAAAGGAAGGCGAGGCTGAGCGTGATGTTTGGTAGGTTAGCTCTATTAAACACATTTTGTCTTAATATATATTTAACTAATGGTGTATTTGCCAGAATATAACCCCATCTTACATCAAGGGGCATCCATATACTTAATATAATAGCATTGATTAATCTCCATACCATAAATTAAAATATACAAAATGAGATATTATATAAAAATGTACTTTAAAAAACAACCAATGGTGCTGAGGACTCATTTGATGTAACAAAGCTGTGAAGTCTTTGGGAAGAAACTTACAGATTTTATTGGACTATGTTAGGAAATGACTTGTCCTAGTTTGCTTTGCATTGCTATAGCACAATAGCACAGACTCGGGAATTTACACAGAAAGTAAATTTACTTCTTATACTTCTGGAGGCTAAGTCCAAGGTCAAGGGGACTTCTTCCACAGTTTTTTTTTTTTTTTTTTGTACACGTAATTGAACACAGGGACTCTTAATCACTGAGCCACATCCTAGCCCTTTTTATTTTTAATTTTGAGACATGTTCTCACTAAATGTCTTTGTTCATTGCTAAATAGCTGAGGCTGGCCTCAAACTTGTGATCCTCCTTCCTCAGCTTCCCAAGTTTCTGCAGTTACAGGCATGGGCCACTGCACTGGGCTCAAGGAGACTTCTTACTGCCTCATGATATGGCAGAGGCATTCATTCCATGGGGAGAGAGAGAGAGAGGAGCAGTGTGCACACTCAAGACTCTTCCTCTTCTTATAAAGGTATGAATCCTGTTATGGGGTCACAGTCTCTAAACTCCAAAGGTCCCGACTCAAATTTCACGTGTTGGAAACTTAATCTTTAAATATAAATTTGAAGCCATAAAATCAAGCCATGAAAGAGCTAACCTTATTATTGTAATGACAATTTTCTTAAATTCATTAAGTAATCAATATGATTCCAATCTTGGTGTTCTGAGGTAGCAAAGGAATTGTAAAAACGTCTACCTTACAAAATGCCACTTGTTCCACATGTATTATAACTGACAGAAATCTGCACATATGTACCCAAGGAGACACATTATAGAATATGCCTAACAGCACATTTGCAAAAAAAGAGAAGAAAACAGGAAACTGCAAATGGAAATCAAATGAGAATTAAGTGTGAAATGTTAGCATAACCAAGTTCTATATGACAATGAGAGCCAACTACCTGGAGCGGCCCTTGGGTCTGAACGAAGCCGAGTAGCACAACATGTCTCGGAGCGGTGTGCACAGGCCTGCTATGTGACAACATGTACATGTAAGTAGAACATGTAATACTGAAACAAATTATGTATGCAAAAACATGTTAAAGACATCCATGGGAGAAATGAGCAGCACAGTTAGGCCAGCGATCCACCGTGGGTAGGACAGAGGACAGCACGGCGTCAAGGCAGGGATGCCACCTGAGCTGGGAGTGTGGAACTCCACTATTTCATGAGATGGGCACTGAGGACCAGTGTCTTTCATGTGTGTGCTGCACGTGTACACATATCGATAGGAAACAAGAGGACAGATACAGGCATTCATTGAAATATAGGTGCAAAGCACCACTGAACAGGCCTTTCTGAAAATTTTTCAAGTGATTAGAAATGAATGTAGACTTTCTGCTTCAGCTTTTATTTCCTCTAAAACAGGTGGAGAAAAGGGAGAAGGAGGAGTGGAGGAAGGGCAGGAGGGAGTGGGAAGGAGAAGAGAGGAAAGGGGGTATCTTTGGCGGGGAAATTAAGTATAATGCATCCCATAGGAAATAAGTATGAAAAAGCAAGCGCAAGAAATAATTTTAAAATTAAAAAGCCAAGGCGCATAAAGATAAGGTCAATTTCCAAAGGTCAGAATAAGATAGAATACAAATACTGGAACATAGACTCTCTGAACCCAGAAACATATCCTTTATCATTGCACTACACCAGCTCCAAAATATGTCCCCAGCAGGGCATTTCATCATCTTCTTCTTTAGATGTTTTATAATTATTGTGTGATTGTGTAGTTGGCTTTTTAATTATAAAATTTAGGTTTCTTACATGAAAATCTCCTTAAGTAGCAAATGTAATACTAATAAAAATTGAAATGGCAAAGAGATGCCACCAGGAATCTATTAGAACGCCATTCTAATAATGTTTAATAGACAACACCAAATGCTGATGAAGATACAGGGCATCAGCTGTCCCATCAGTGGCTTTTCAGGGTGGAAACTGAAGCCACCAGTTCACTGGTTTCTTACAAAACGAAAGGTACTCTCACAATAAGATCCAACAGTCAATCTGCTTGACATTCACCCAAAGGACTTTAAAACTTTGTCCACATGAAAACTGCACAGGAAGGTTGATAGCAGCTTCACCCATAATTGCCCAGACTTGGGAACACCAGGATAGCCTTCCATAGGTGAGCGGACAGATACATTTGGTATGTCCAGACAAAGCAATGTTATCCATTGGTAAACAGACATGGAATTTTCATGCTATATAAAACATGGCGGGAACTTAAATGCATATTACTAAGTAAAAGAAGCCAATCTGAAAAGGCTATGCTTTGTGTAATTCCCATCTTAGGAAATAAGATATTTGAGAATGAAATTATGTCATTTGCTGGTAAATAGATGGAACTGAAGAAAATCATTTTAAGGGAAATGAACCAGACTCAGAAAAGCGAGGGTCAAATGTTTTCTCTCCTATGCAGAAACTACAAAGAAGAAAGGAATAGAAAAAAGTATCTCACTAAAATAGAAGAACAGTGGACGCAAGGAAGAAAGATCAAGAGGGAGGGAGAAGAGGAAAGGGGGAGTATGGAGGAATTAAATTCATCAAATTATGTGCATGTAAAGATGTGTCACAAAGAGCCCCACGATTGCATATAATTATAATGCACCAATGTAACATAATATATGATTTTTTAGAAAAGGCAAAACTATGGAGACAGTAGAAAGAGCAGTGGATTTTATGGGTAGACACAGTGAAGATACTCTAGGTGATAGCACAGTGATGAATGGCTTCCATGTTGCATTTGTTCAGAGCCGTGGAGCTACTAATGTACAGCAGCACCAAGAGAGAGTCTAATGTGAGCTCCAGACTCGGGTGCCAACGTGCCAATGTGGGTCCATCAGTTGTGATAGATGTGCCACTGTGGTGGGGATTGTTGATCAAGGGAGGCTGGGGCTGTGTGTGGCAGGGGTACCTTCTACTCAGTTTTGCTGTGAACCTAACACTACTCTAAATAAGAAAGTTTATTCTTTTTATGAAACCATAATAATGCAATACAGATTTTCTACATATACTTGCTGAGATGAGTTAAGAATACCTGATACATATTACTTATAATTTCACTAACTACTTGAGAAGCTAAGGTATTATGTATGTTGGTTGCAAAGATAATTTATAATTGTGAGAGAATATCTGAGTTTCAGAACTTTTTTTTTTCCCAACTCTGAAGGATTACCATCTTAAGCCTTTAATCTTTTATTTGGAATGCCTGTCATTTTTGAAAAGATGAAGAACCTTATACCTCAATGCGGAGACAGTTTTTCTTTGGGGACCTGTCTATGAAGGGTACATGACATTTATTATCAGTTGGCGAAAGAAAAGGTCTGAGTAACAGCAGATGAGGTTCAGCGATAAATCTAAATATCTTTTCACCACATTTTTGGACTGTTTTTTTTCTTTGGCTATTTTTGCTACCCCTGCAGCTAGCAAAGCAAACTTGTTTCTAATGCCATTAAAATGTTCTTTGCACTTCAAGTACCTAGCTTATTTGTTCTTACTGTTTCTCTGAACAGAACAATTGTCTGAAAATAATGTCTGGCATGTCTTTTCAGAGAAAGGTTAGCAGAGCAGAGACTCCAAGCAAAAACACAAGGTTCTATTCTCTGCATTCTCTACTTTGAAAAACAGTTTAAAGTTGTTGAATTGCTCAGACAAAGTGTATGACAATGACAGCCTCCTTTTCTTGCATCTTGCTTCTTGAAGTTTGTTTAGCCAGTTTTGGAGCCTCTGAATGGCGGGCTATCTTCCTTATAGCACCAAAGAGAAATATAACCTTCCAGAAGAAACCACTTCTTGGTGAAAGTTGCAAATGATTCCTTCCTCTGCTATGCTTGGAAATTTGCATTCTTATTGAAGTAAACTTCAGAATTTCCTGAATGTTGAACTAATTTTATTGAAAGTCACTATTCTATAATAAGTTTTTTCCTCCCATTTTCTTTACTGCCCAGAAACCAGCATTTAGAAATAGTCAATGTTTTTCCTTTAATTGAAGCCAGTCAGGGTCTTGGAGGGAAAAGATTACAAAGAAGGAAAAGCTTTAGGTGATCAACATCATTTTAAGTCACTTTTAGATGATACAGTGACTGATTGCTAAAATTAGTTACTAGAAATTATAGAAACTAATTGTGAACAGATACAAGTATATAAGCTAGAAGCTTCTAGTTTTTAATGATTTTTGCCCCTTTTCATATTTTTAGAACATTAATTAGTAAGTGTATTTTTGAAAAGACCAAGGGATATGTCCTACCATCTTGCTCTTCTCATTGAAGAGTTACCATATGCAATGGAACATGGTTTGTCATTGGACAATTTGATAATTTAAGCAGAAACTCTTTACATGTCTGGAAGCTGCCATAAATACTAGTGGTTTTCCCTTTTAAAATATAAGAAATCACTTACTTGTCTGAAAATTTCATTTTTATACATTTCTGTTTTTAATGTTATTATGCAACCGAAACAGCTCAGATACTTGACCTGTTTTCAAATGTGAGAAGACCTCATTTATCTCCATGAATTGAATTGAAATCTACACCGTGGCTTTTCATGTCATTTGTAAACTAATTTTTAATATTATAGCGAACTAAAATCTTACCTGCATAACTAAGTACTTTATTTATTTGACACTAAAGTCTTTCAGCTAATAAGTTGAAATCATCAGTATAAGAACACACACACACACATACATCCCTACAACCTACATCACCATGGCTTCAATGGCAGGGATTTATTTTTGTCACATCATAAGGAGCTGTCACACAAAGAAGGTTTGTTGGCATTGATGGAGAGGTGAGACAGTCTTGGCATCAGTGACTATGATTTCCTCATGGGCACAAAATGGCTACTGCAGCTTCAAGCACGAGCAAGATAAGTGTGGTCTCTATACTCACATTTTTCTATGTCTTTCACTTTTTTTGGTATTTTTTCTTCTAGAAGTATCTCTAGAAGTTTTCATCTTGCAACTAATAGATTAGAATAAGCTATATTTATACAAAAATAAAAAGAAAACATAGAAAGGTAAGCATTTGCCTATCAGGTGCCTTCTTTATCAGAAGGGGATGCACGGGAGGGTTTTGGTTATCATGATGCCAGTTCTATTTTCATTATTGTGCTACATTTTTGAAATTGTCTTCAGGGACAATTTATTAACCTCGTGAAGAATTGAGCCTCATTTCTTACAATGAGTGTAGGTGATCATTACCAAAAACCAAGTAGTTCCATTTACTCTCTTCTAATTCCTTGTTAACTTCACATCAACTGGTGCTAATTGGAAACAGAGGAAATATGAGCAGTCAATTGTGTGATGTGTCAGAGAGAGAAATGTGTGGATTGAGTGGCAAATTTGAGAGGTGCCTACATAAACGGGTGTGTCTTTTGACTACTACAATCTGATAGCATATGGTTTCCCAACTTGTTAAATCTGCAGAAGACAGAATCAAATCTTATAGTGCTGACTGTTGTAGGAATTTGCAAGGGTCTGTGCTCTTGGAATCCTTATGGTCCATTGGTTGGGTCATTAGATACTGAAGTACTTTCACAGCTGCTGACCGCAATGCTCCCCACTGGAGGGGACAACAACACACCTGTTTTATATGCTGTATAGGATCCAAAATTACACGTTTCAGCCACGTTTTTGAAATGGGTAATGCAACATATTATTTGAAAAAAATGCTTAGAAAATTACCTGCACTAAAATAATAAAAAAGCCTACACATAAAAGTGCATCCTTGTGTAAGTTACATCTTTATGACACGTAACAATGCACTGTTTCAGATGAGCTGTGAGGGTGATATTAAGACTCCAGAGTCCCAGCACAATATCAAATGCAGTTGAACAAAAAATATGTGCAGAGTGCATGGTTAGCCTTCCTTTGACTTCATACTGATGACGTTGTAAAGCACCAAATAGGTAAAATTTTCCCTCAGCCACCAAGTCACACATTTCTAAAATGCTTTTTAAATTAAGGTATGGTAGTGACATATATAATTTAGTTCAAACTATCTATCAATTCAGAACTATCCTCCCACTGACTCTATTAGCAGTTATTATTCATAGGGTAGAACATTTAAAGCCTAAACAAAATGACAAACCCAAAGTGAACACTTTGAATGCTTCAGAGAGAGAGAGAGAGAGAGAGAGAGAGAGAGAGAGAGAGAGAGAACTGCTGACACACAGGTATGTGCATGTATGCATGCAGGTCATCGGGGTTCTGGGGTAAGTCAATGAAGAGTAGAAGTCAGGAATAATTATGCCCTTTTGCAATGGCTATTAAATAGAAGGGAAGCAAGAATTGAAGAAATGGAAGGAGAACATTATGCAAGCTGACTTTTGAATGAGGAAACTTCATAGGAGCTTAGTGAGTGCATGTACTTTAATCAGATTGGTTACTCACAAAAGTTATTGAGCAACTAGCTGCTGGTGTTCTAGACACCAAAAGAAGATGAGAGGTTGGATTCCCTCTGCAAAATACTTATAATCAGATATCAGATAATTTATTTATATTTAAGAAGGGCAAGATAGAAGATAAGAAATTGATTTTCAAAGTCAGATTAAAGTGGATGGCACAGCCTGGTTTGATGTGCCCTCCAAAGTAACCTGGGAGGAAATGCTCATTGTGTGAGTCCACACAACTATCACCACTGGGCGTGACTGCGGGTTAAGAAGTTGGTCCAGCTGATTAGGGGGCTGCTTTTGCAGAGTGGCAACAAAAAGCTTACCATGGGCAGCAGCAAGGATCTCATCTCCTTGTGCTAAAGTATGAAGAATTATATCTTTAAGCCAAAACAGAATAAATAAAACTACCAGAGAGCATTTAAAAACCAACTAGCGCACAGGCTGGCTGTTCCCCCTGCCAGTTAGTCTGTGGATATGAGAGGAGAGCAGGCTTTGAAGAGTGCGAAGGAGAGTTCCGCACTTCACACTTAAGAAACAAATTCTGAAAAAAAAAAATGAAATGGAACCCTTCCAAGTGACAAATTGTAAGATCCTTTTTGAGCAAGTAGGAACCATTTTCTTTTCCTCCTGAGATTCTCTTGAAGTGCTTACACATCATTTTGTGGTTTGGGACAAGTAATGTGCCAAGTGCTTGAGAAATTCCACTGTCATACATCCTTTATAGCCATTAATTCCTCTTTTCAAAGTTGGAGGTCTTGGGAACAGTCATGTCTTTATAAATTCCTGTTCTTGCTCCTCTGGGTCAGTTTAGCTCTGACCACTGATATTTCCTTTAGAATTTCTACTGGGATTTAAGACATCAGTAAATGAATGTTTGTCAATGTGGATATGTGTCTATGCTACCATCCTGCGTAGTCTTTACAATTTATGAAACACAGAGAATTCAAATTCCACCTTAGTTCCCAACTAGTTTAATTTCTTATTAATATACTTAGGCTCTGTACAATTTGTGCTTTACAGTTACAATAACTTCATAGTTTATATGCAAAATAAAATGGACAGAAATCACTTAATCCTCTAAAAAAAAGATATAGCCCTCACTAATTCATTATGTCTCATATTCATGGTCTCCCCTAAAATACACATATTTTATGTTTATAGAATATTTTAGAACTATTGCTATTACATTATCATGATTTATAAAGGCACATTGTAGGACAGTTATTTATGTCCAGGTAAATATTTAGATCTCTTCATTAATGTTATGGACAAGTTTTTATTTCAAACCTCACTTGGAGCATTGCATTCCCATACTTTGTTTTCTTAGCAATTAGAATATGTTTTTCTTTGCTACTAAAAGGTAAAATTGTTTTTGAAAACAAGAAGTCTTAGATATATATTTCACATTTTCTAATCTACACATTTTAAAACATTACCATTTTTATAAAATGTATCAATGCTCAAAATTGTAATATATTTATTATTTTCTGCTTGCATTGAATTTTGGATGAGTTAAGTATCTCAGTAAAGCTTACAATTTCTTCTACAATCTGATAAAAGACACTTAACTTTAATAAATGATGTTTTAAACAGGAACCTCCCTGATTCCTGGTCCCTGAATAAATTTGTAATTACATACAAATCAAATTTCTGGTTGTTCTTTTCAGGCAAATTTTAATTCATTTTATTTGTTTAATGTAACATTAATATCATGTTTTATGTTTGTGATGTATATGAAGGTAACTTTATAGTCTCTTGCTTTTTCAATACTAGAGAACAATATTAGTAATGGAAATGGCACTTCTATTTATAAAAATAATTTTCACAAATCAAAGCCTGAAGACCATCATTAATGCCACAATTCTATGAAGACACAGTTAAGGAATGAGCATCGTTATGTTATGCAAATTGGCAAGATAAAAATCATAATATCATGATTATAATCTGTTATTCGAACTAGGAAAGTCTTTCATGGATTGGCAGGGGAAGGGGATGGTGTAGACTGGGGGCTCTGTTGGAGCACAGTGATCACCTGGAACTCTTGGCCTTTGGCTTCCTTCTGACAGACACAGGCAGGTGACTACCTCCTGTCCAGCCTCCCCTACGTAGACAAGGGAGGAGGTAAAAGGTAATTCAGATAGGGCACTTACCAAGAATTTATGGACTGCAACAAAGTGAGTGTGGCTCTACCCATTAGATTAACTTCTATATTCTACCTGGTGCTCTGGAGACCATTCTAGATTGCCCTGGGCGATGTAGATAATATCCTACCTGGGTTTCCAAGCATTGGCTCCTTCTTAACATGCAGCTCAGTATATCACCAAGAGGACTTCAGGTGCCACTGATAAATGATGATTCTTCTTAAAGGCAATTTTAAAGAACCAGCCATAATCCCATCATCTAGAAATCTTGAGATTATCTTGCTGGAGAACTTCTGAAGGACAGGTCTGGTAGGTATCCCAATGACCTTATCTGTGGGGTTACTCTAATTGGGCAATTTCCAGGGAAAATGATGTTCAGATGTTTACAAGTATCTGTAAAACAGTGAAAACAAAACAAAACAAAAACAAACAAACAAGCAAACAGAAAACTAGCTCAGGAAATTGTTAATGTCTCCCTCAAGCTTTTGTTCCAAGAGCCAGGTGTGAGGTGAATACATAACATGGGCAGTGTTTGTGAACATGGTTCCTTAAATAGAGAAGACTGTTCGAAATACTGAACATTTCTTGCTGGAAGAATGGAGATGTTAGTCATCACCAAGATAGTGTCTAATGTTAGTTATTCTTAGTTTTATACACAGGGAAAACTAAAATGCTTTTAAAAAAGGATTCAAATTTGACACAGTGGAAACCCCCACAAGCCATTTCCCAGATGGTCTAATTTCACAGGTAAAATTGTCAGAAGAACACTGAGGTGTGAATGGAATTCACATTAGGTAAATTACAAATACCCGAACTGCTCAGAGAGGAGAATTAAAGCTACCGGTCTTACCTAGCTTGGCCAGTGAAGAGCGATCCACAATCTCCTCTGGGATACTTATGTGGGTTCTGGTATGTTTTTCAACCATTTTTGAAGTTGGACAATGAGAGATTTCATTTTGCGGTGTGCTGATGAATGAAGTTCAAAGTCTTTAGATGAAATTAATGGCCACTGTTACTTGATGCATAAATATGTATTGATCTCTTCTTACTTGCTGGGTGTTTTCCCAGGTACAAAAGACACAAAATCAGTGAACCATGTCCCCTAAAAAATGCACTATTTAGTAGAGGCAATTTGAAAGCAGATGCTATATTTAATGGTGATTGGGGGTAATGGCATTGATATGAATTTTGAAAACTGGTAGATTCAGATCACACCATTCTCTAAATACACGTACAACCTCCATTTCAATCTCTTTTTTTAAAATATTTTTATTAGTTATTGATGGACCTTTATTTATTTATTTGTTTGTATGTGGTGCTGAGAATCGAACCCAGGGCATCACACATGCTAGGCAAGCGCTCTACCACTGAGCCACAGCCCCAGCCCCCATTTCAATCTCTTAATTGCCATAAGCACATGGCCACTGAGTTAGGTTCATGGACAGAAAATGTCTGTCCAGCTCCTAGGAGCTTTGCAATAGAAGATTAAACTCAGACTGAATTGGAGATGTGGAAGTAATCAAACTTACTGAACATTTTTTTCCCCTGGGATCCAAAAGGAAGCCAACTGGAGGGGAAGATGGAGAAGGTACAAAGACAGTTACTGCGTGCAGCTGAGTCCGGTCCTTGTGAGCAGGACTGCACAGAGGAAGCAGCAGAGCTCCTGACAGTGACCCCTCCTGCTCATGCTCCAGTTCAGACACTCACATGCACCCAGGGGCACACTTGCACACATACCCTGAGTGGGAGAAGAGGGCTGCAATGGGAAAGAACTGTGTGGCTGGAAAGCAACCTCTCGCCGGGTGGAAAACGCCATCCAGGGAAGCCAAGTGAGTCTCTTAGGTGGAGTGTGCAGAAGGTGAGCCGCTGGGATGCAGCGGGGTCTTCTGTCCTCATATTTTGCCCTACAAATATGCTTCGTGGACTGGCTGCTTGGGTCACCACTGTCCCTTCGGTTCCCAGCACACAGATGAGTTCACTGTGACTGTATGCCTAGGAGATGTTTGTGCAATCAAGAACGGATGCCTGAAAGATTTATGTTGTGCCCCACTTCTGGAGCGCAGGCTTCAGAAAGAAGATTCTCTCTCCCTCCCCAAACTGGTTTTCATTTCATGAAGATTTTGACCTTAATTACATCTCAATATTGAGTATTATGTGTCCTTTATTAAGATAATCTTTAAATATTCGGGCGTGGAGATTTAAAAAACAAATGTATCTCTTAGATTCTCATAACATCTATCTTATTTATTTCTATTTTATTAAATTATGTTTAAAATAAATATTATATAGAGTATACATCTGCCTATTTTTATCTTATTGATTTTTTTTTGCCACAATCTGTTTTAATTTTTTCCTTATGCTTACTTTGATTTTAATTAAATTCTCTCCCCTGCCCCTCTCTTTCTCTCTCTCCCTTAAGGAGAAAAAGGTCATTTATTTGAGACACTTATTTTTTCCTAATATTGTCATTTAGTGCCATAAATTTCTCTGTAAAGACAAATTAAGCTACACTGCGCACATTTTAACATGTGTTGTCTTAATTTTTATTTTTGTTCAAATAAATTTTTAATTTCCTTTTAGTTGTGTTACTCTGGTGACTTTTGAGTCCATGGTCTATGGTCTAGCCTAAGTGATTTTGCACCACTTCACATACCTGAATTTCTCCCCTCCGGCCTTTGTGGAGTTTTGGGGTCATAATTCACATCTAGTTGTATTACAATTCCCACAGGACATCCTTATTATGTGTATTTTAAAGATATTTAAGGAAGAAAAATCCTCTACTTGCCTCCACCTTACTTCAGTGCTGTAGACCAGCATGGTCACATTGTATCTGTTTTCTTGGTCTGAAGAACTTCCTTTGCTATTGATGATCTGTAGGTCTGCTGGTGAAAAATTCTTTCAGGGGTTGTATGTCTGGACAAGTATTTATCCCTCTCCATGAAAATATCTTTGCTTGGTTTAAAGAAATGTTTTTTCTTTACTTTCAGTAGAAAAAATATTTTTCTTACTTTCAAAGATGTCGCAACACTGGGTTGAACTTGAATATTTCCAATTAGAAATCTTCTGCTCTCCCATCCTTGTCCCTCTGTAACCTAGACTTCTGTTTGGGGCTTCTTTTAAGACTTTCTCTTTACCACTGGATAGGAGTAATTTAGGGATGATGAGCCTTGTAGTTTTCTTCAGGTCTCTTGTGCTCAGAGTTTGTGGAGATGTGCTGATCTGTGGGATTATGTGTATCCTTAAATTTGGGATTTTTTCCATACTAGTTTCATACCTTGCCCACCTTATCCTGGGCAATTCCAGTTATACATCCCTTGAGTCCAGCAGTTATCTCCTAGCTCACTGAGAGTCCTTCATTTCTTTCCACCTTCTCTTCTCTCTGTTCCCTTTTGCATAGATTGTATTGCTGTGTCACTGTGGAAGGCAGAATAATGGCCTTTCAAAATTTTCTTTATCCTAAACAACAAAAGTGTCTATGTTTAAATGTGCTCTGTTACATAGAAGGGGGAGGGAATTAGGGTGGATGACAGACTTCATATTTCTTTTCAGATGACCCTTAAAACAGAAAGGTTATCTGAGTAGGATCCTTCTAATCACATGAAACTGTGCAGAAAAAATAGGTCAGACATACAGCATGAAATGAGCTTTCTCCACCCTTCCTGGCTTTTAAGATGGAAGAAGGGGGCCATGAACCAAAAAATGAAGGCCGTTTCTAGAAGCTGGAAAAGATAAGAAAACCTATCTCTTCAAATTACACCAGAGGGAATATGGTCTGTTTGGGATCTCCATTTAGCTTGAGATCCTGTGATGGGCTTCTAACCTACTGAACTGCAAAATAAGTAATGTGTGTTTTTCTGTGTGTGTGTGTGTGTGTGCTACAATTGTGATAATTTGTCACTACAACAGTGGAAATCTAAGCAAAGCTAGTCATTGAGTTCACTGGTCTTTTCTCCACCATATGTAATCTGCCTTCTGTCCTATCAAGTATGATTTTCATCTCAGACATTGTAGTTTTTAGCCCAGAAGTTTGGTGACTTTTTAAATCCCCATCTCTAACTATTCTTTCCTCTATCTCCTTTAACATATGGGATAGAAGCGCAAATCTCTTTTCATATTCTTTTTTTCTGGACCTTGAAACCTAAAAATTAATCAGTTAAAATACTGAGTAATTTTTATACTCATTATGGGTAATATTTCTCACTTTTCTATGTGTCTTGTGATTTTCGATTAGATGTTGAACAACATGAATATGCTGTGGTGCTGCACGCCTTTTTGTATTCTCGGTATTTAGAGCTTTGTGTGAGGCATGGTTAAGTTGGTTGGTCATGGTTTAGTTTTCTTCCCATTTTCTTTTAACACTTTGTTAGATGGGGCCAGATATTCATTTTCTACAGGGCTAAATGTTTCTCTGACTAAAGCAAGACCCTTCAAGTTCACTCATCAGCTCTTTCTGGATAATGTTTATTACTCTGGCTGTTGGGTACAGGTACTATTCCTGGTCTTTTTGGTGCTCCGAGATCTGTCCCCTCTGATCTTAGAGGAGTTTCCTTCCCTGATCTCAGGTAGTTTTCTCACGTGAATGCGTGGGTAAGCATCAGTCAGCTGGATTCTCGATGGAGACGACTCTGTAGATCCTCATATTCCTCTCCATGAAGCTCTCTTCCTTTGAGCTTGCCTCTGTGAGATCTCTGTTCACCTTGCCTTTGCTGGAATCCGAGGTATACCTTAGACTTGGACTTGACGGGGTTTCCCCTCCCTGCACTATAGCCTGAAACTTCCTCCAAATCAGTGGAGCAATCGTTAAGACTCACATTGTTCATTTCCCTTTGCTCAGAAACCACTCTCCTTTGGGTAGTTATCTAAGTCCTAAGAGCTGTTGTTTCAAATATCTTGTTTTCACATTTAGATTTTTTGAGTGGGAGGGTAAATCTGTTCTGTTACTCCATCTTGCCTGGAAGCAGAAGTCTCACTAGATATTTTGGTGCACATCATCTCAGCCTTTTCTCTATATATTTATACTTTTACATTTTTTTCTTTTACAGATTGCTCTTTACGTGTAAAATATAATGACGATGTTTCATTTTTTTAAAGTTCTTCCCATTATTCTATCTTCTAAGATGAATGCCTTTGTATATAATCTTTTTGGCTATCTCTGTTTATTTCTTTGGGAATGATTATAAAATTATTATATACTATTTTAATACAATTTGTATGTGTAGTCAAATTGGCTCCACAAATAAATCTATGTCCCTTCTATGTCAGTTGTGAAAACTGAAGTTTTCTTAAAATGTTTTTCTTATAATTTCTGTCTTAATTTGGATTTCTTATGTATTATTGGGGTGGAATTTAACAAAAGTGTATTCCTGTATATTTCTTTGTGAACTCTTTGTTTCTTCATTTGTTCCCCTATTACTTGTACCATCCTATACTTGTTTGTTAAATATTTTTAGTTTTGAAACACAAATATTCTGTGTAATATTTGTTGAAATGGTGCAACCAATTTAAGTTTTAAATTTTAAACTAACATTTCTACTTTTTTTTTTAAATTAGTTCTACCAACTTTCTTTTTATGTTGACGTCTTTGCTTAAAATACCATCTGAAATTTTCTGTCAGATAAATGAAGTGTATAGGTTACTATTATTTTTAGTTGAATTTTTATATTTGCTGCTATAATCTATTGAGATATTTTTCTAAGATCTAATTTATTTTTTCTATGTGGTCAATCAACAATTTTTCTATTTTTTTGCTTATTCATATGTATGCATATCTAATTGACTAATTTGACATGTTCATTTATAATGTGTAATTGGATAGGATATAGCTATCAAAAATAAGTTCTCAAGAAGAATTCTGAAAGCAATGAGTAGTGCACCTGGAGAGAAGCATGCAAACTTTTCTTAAGGCCTCCATGTTGGAGAATGAATTGTTGTATTTATGTGTTACACTAGTACATCCCATAAGCCATAAGCCGTCAATCCTGTATTCTCTACAGCTGTTTATAACTAGATGCAATACGCTACTGTTTTCTTTACAATCTCTAGGATTAGTGGTTTTGTATGGCTTCGACCAATGTAATCTCAGAAACTGTAATCAGGTGCCTCCAGGCACCAAAAGATAAGTTTTGTTAGCAGGGTAAGAGTCTAAGATTCAATTGGATAAAGACAGGCCTTTATACAGATCAGTGGGGCTTAGCTGCATGCTAGCAAGATGTTTCAGACACTGTCATTATTTCAGTGAAAAGTCCTCAGACAGATTCAATGGTGCAGATAAGCAAAATACCTCATCATAGATACTTTATATTCACCATTAATAAAATGAAATTTTTGATCCAAGCAATAGGCTATGCTTTGCTAAATGATTTCTACCTCATTTTGAAGATAGCTAATTTAGGATTAAGAACAATACTGCAATGCAGTTGTTTTTTTATTTCCGTGTATGTGGTTTATGTATTAAAAAAAATACCCTCAGATGAGATTCATAGAATTCACCAGCCTATTAAAGCAATCCACTGCAAAAACAGAATAATAATCCTTGGTAGATGTAGATTATTTTCAAATATTTGTGCTACATGTTTTATTGATTAAACTCATAGGAGACATGATATTCTATTTTAATTAGTGTGACATAAATACATAATGCTAATAAGTGTACTTTTTGCCTGCACCAGTTTTACAGCTTTTTTATGGCTGAAATAAATCACCACAATCTTAGTGTCATATAATAGCCCAAATGTGTTATTTTAGAGTTCTGAAGGTCAGAAGTTAAAATTCAGTCTCAGTGAGCTAAGGTGAAGGTCCGGAGGCTCAGAGGAGAAGCCATTCCCTGCCTTTTCCAGAAGGTTGTCACACTCCTGAGATGCTGGCTGCTTCTCTGCTTGAAAGCCAGACGCACCAGCATCTCGGGTCTCTGTCATTGCTTCCCTGTGAGTCAGCCTTTCTCCTTCTTAGCTTCTCCTGGCTTCCCTCTGTGATGGACCCTGGTGATTATGAAGGACCCACAAGGGGAATTCAGGATAATTTCCCAATCTCAAGACCTTGAACTTACTCACAAAGGCCAAGTCCTTTTGCCACATAAGGTAACATATATAAGTTCCAGGGGTTGGCACATGGACATCTTTGGGGGTCATTAGTTGGTCTATGGCATCAGTCATACACATTCCATTGTAATTCCAAAAAAGTAATGATAAAAATAAGCAAACAGAAGCTAAACTAATAATGGTATAAAAATGGGGGGACCCATGTGTGAGAAAAACAAACAGCAATGATTTCCACTGGAATACCTCATCAGTAAGTGCCCAGTTCTCTTCTACTGGAAGCTCCCTGGGGCTCAGAGAGATGCAGAGCCTGGGGAGTCGCCCTGTTGTCTAGCTCCTCCATGTCCTTGCTTTTCCTCTCAGAACTTTTCTAAGAGATTTCCAATTTTATTCAGGTTTTCAACCCCCAGACACACACTCAGAACTGTAGAATGAGCCAGTCATATTAATAGTATTACACAATCCAGGAGACCTCTACTTTTCTCATTAGCATTCCACATCACTGCAATGGGGCTTAATTTGTACAACTTTTCTCTCAGAGCTGACTTTAAAGCCTGGTAGAATCACTTTAGGAGCTTGTTAAGAATGCAGAGATTCTAATTTGGTGGATATGCAGTGAGGTCAGGTATCTGCATTTTTCAAAAGTGGACCCTGGTGACTCTGAGGCAGGAACTTGAGACAGATTGCCCATGGCATATTTCTGCAATCTGTGTCACTCCCAGGGGGCAGTATTGACAACTTGAAATCAATTTAGAAGGTTCTACCTGTGAGTGGCAGGGGTGAGTGAATCCAGGAGATGTGAGGATGAGCTGGAAAGTGGTGTTGTGTTTCTTCATGTTAATAAAGTGCACTGCGGTAAAGTCCTATGAGATGAAAAAGCCAACATGGAGAAGTCCATTTGAAGGTCAAACGACACAGACTTGCTGGTGCGAGCAGGGCTTGGCAGGGCACTGGAGCCGACTTCCACGGATTTTCATTACCACTCACGGGACAGTTTCTCAGGGGGAAAAGAGGCGAGTACTCTCGAATCAGGACTTTATCCGAGGTTGCTGGAATAAGCTCTTCTTTGCTCTCCATTTCTGCATTATTTCAAGAAAGTTAAAAATTCAATTTATGAAGGAGACAGCGTATATAACATTTCTCCTGCAGAGGGTTCTCTTGTGAGGAACACAAACCCTCCACCCTCTTCCCCTTGGTCCTCTGTCCTCCGTTGCTTCTCTCAGTCTCTGCCTCCCTGCTGTGCATTCCCCCTCCTTCCCCACTGCCCCCTCGTTTCTTGGTCTCTTTCACAGGGAGCTAAGGAGATCTAGGTGAACGGTGGTGCCATACACAAGCTGCATTTGACCTCAAAGGTCTGGTTGATTCTCTCTGGACCATCTCAAAGAATGCCTTTCATGATTTTTTTTTTTTTAAATCCCAACTTCTGTCAAACTCTGTGGAAGTGTGTGTGTGTGTGTGTGTGTACATACCAGATTTTTGTTTGTTTATTTAATACCTGTTTTAGGACTAATCTTGAATTGTTTGTTTATTTTTCCTACTCGGAAAGCCTTTCAAATATGACAGAATGTAGTAAAACCATCGTGAGGAATTTCATAAATATACTTTTTTGAACACATAGACTGTTTATAGTTATTTTTTCTCACCAGCACAGAATATCACATCAAATAAGCTATTTTTTCATACTTTCACTTTCTACTGAAATTTTCTCATTCTTTTTGTAAATATTCCAGTGGCTTATATACTCATTTATTTTCTTAAAGGAACATTTTGTGTTGCCCATTGTGAGCAGGCATTCTATCAGATCTGGCATTTCAGAAGTGGGATATTCTGTTGAGGAGATGGGCAGGTAAATAGCCAATGCAGTGCAGTATTATTGCTTACACCAGGTACACATAGGCTCAGGGTCATGTTAGCCTTTCCCATGGGGATAATGAAGGCTAGTTTACAGAGGTTGCACCTAAGTTGATTTCCAGATGATCACCAATCAGATTTGGACCAGTGGGGGTGGGGTAAGGACAAATATTCCCAAATGAGAAATTACTCTGGACAGCCACATAAAGGTGGGACAATGCAGTACGCACAGGTGTGACAGTGATTGCTGATGACTAAGTGAGTGCTTGACGAAGGTAAATGATTAAAGCATTAACCAGGGAGAAAGGTCAAGAAGTGCTTTGCATACGTTTAAGAGAGTTTATTGTTCATTCTGATAACAATGTATTTTTAGAACCATCAATTTTAGAGGTCAATATTGGTGGACATGAACCAGGGAGGGAGTCATAATAATCTGGGGAAGAAATGGGAGTGGATCAAGGTGGTTGGAGGACTAGCAGGGGAAATGGAGAAGAGTATAGGCTTTAGAGATTTTGAGCAGGGCTTGGAGATTGGAGAGATGCTCTGAGAGCTGCTACAGAGAGTAAGAGACCATATAAGGGTGGCTCCAGGGTCCTTGGCCTGGGGTGGTAAGTACATAATGTTGCCATTTACTGAGATGGGAAAAAGAGAAGGGGCGGGAATTGAGGATGAGTTGAGAGTGATGACGAGTTTGGAGTTTTGAGCTCACAATTGAAAAATATCCATTTTCTTTCTAGAGTAGATGTACCCATTTTTGCATATAGAGCATCCTCATCCATATAAAATGTGAATGAAGTTTCCAACAGTTTTTAGCTAAGAATTTGAGATTCTTAAAGGCCCCTTTCTAAAATAATCAACTTTAATAATCATCATGTGTTGTGTAGAAAGATTTGATAGTCTACATCAGTAAGCACCATTTGGTTTATAAAGAAATAAGTGAAATGAGTAATGACTTCTGCAAAATAGCAGAATATTCCAGGAGATATTAGGAAACATTTTAGACTCAGGGTATCGAGGCCTGAATGGGCCCCAGGTGATCATTTAGTCCGGCTGTTTATTTGATGGATAATCATGTCTGTGAGGTTAGTCCAGGGCTTCTGACACTGAGTAGCTATAATCTCATTTGTCAATTCTCAACTTATTTTAAATAATTTGGTGATTATGTTACCATTACTTTGTTTACATAGTCCAAACATTTGTTGTTCCCTGTAATCAACCTTTTCTCTAACTCCAAATTCCAATTCTCACTCTATGATTTGTCCTGGGCTTTCTATTTTCCTACAGAATCTTTCATCCTTTTTTTTTTTTTTTTTAAGTTTTGTTTTTCTTTTTCCCAAATAATCTTGCTATGTTTTTTGTCAATTTTGTTATGATTTAAGAACCATAATTTTGGTTTTGAATTTTTTTTATCTAGTTCTTGTTTCTTATTTCATTGATTTTTTCTTATTAGGTTTTATTTGGTATTATCACTCATAATACCAAACTTCTGAGATGTAGGTGAAGCTTAAAAAGGGCAGTGAATCAACATGGTGTTGAATGCCCAGTGATTACTGTACTAGATGTACTAAAGTCATACAATTGGAAAGTTTGGCTATTTGGTTTGGAATTCTGTGACAGAAATGGCGAAGTTATGGGGATGATGATGCACGTGTGGATGGCTGCCGCAGTCTGGCTGGGCACAAATGCCGCAGTCTGACTGGGCACACAATCACGAGCCACCACACAGCTTGTAGATTCAAACAGCAACTCTTTATTCCCGAACTCACACCAGCCGTCTACAAACACGTTCTGGGGAAATCCACGTTCTCTGCCCAAAATCACGTTCTCTGCCCAAATCCACCTCCACTGGGCTTCTGTCTCCCAAAATATACTGTCTGAATCCCGTGAGAACTCAAGGGGAACTCAGGCAGCAGGATACGCCCTATTCCCAGCAGGAATAATCTTAAACCTTAAACCTGGAACCTAAACCGGGAACGCCCTAATCCGCCTTGGTCCTTGAACAAGGTCACCTACATTCAATGTCACTGCAACATGGGGTACGCTGGCAAGGAAATTGTCATACCTACTTGGCTAATGCCTCCCAGCAGATGGCGTGAGTGAGTAGAGGCTCACGTAAAGTGAGAGGGTAACAGGACTGGAGGTGGGAAACTCCTGGCCAGGTTTCTTCTCTGATGATCACATTAAGTGGGAGGAATAGATGAATATGGGAGGAATAGATGAATTCTAGATAGGGAAGTGGGGGGAGGGCAAGGGAGGGGTCAGGGGGTTAGCAAGGATGGTGGAATATGATGGACATCATTATCCAAAGTACATATATGAAGACACAAATTGGTGTCAACATACTTTATATACAAACAGATGTGGAAAATTGTGGTATATATGTGTAATAAGAATTGTAATACAAAAAAAGTACCTGTATAAAGACATGAAATCGCATGAACATACTTTATATACAAATTGTGCTGTATATGTGTAATAAGAATTGTAATGAATTCCGCTGTCATGTATTTAAAAAAATAAAATCAATTAAAAAAAAGTTTCTTATGGGCAGAGACAATCGCACTTGTCCTTGTATTATGCTTATATTTTATATTTATAACTTCTTACAGAGAAGCTGTTCCATACATGTTTAAATCTAATCTTATGAAACACTTTGATTCCATTAAATCCTGAGGAAGTTAAGTGACTTTCCCAATGCTATTAGAAGACCCAGGACTGGGGCCACCATCAACTGAGAGCCAGCAGATACAGGCACAGCTGCCAAGGTTGGAGATCTGAACCGCGCATATTGACAGTGTGGGTAGCTGGTGAAGTCATGTGTTAGGAAACCAAGCAGGTAAATCATACTTCATTGGCACTCTTCTGTTCCTTACCAAAGAGACACAACAAATAAATAAGTCATAGGAATATAGCCCAATCATATGAGGAGGTTGTGTGTGTTTGAAAGAAAGGCTGTGTTTGTTCTCACTTTTTGAATTTGCTGTTTTACCAGATCTTGAATTTGATGGTATTTAGCTGTAAAGATTTTAATTGATTCAAAAGAGCCACTGGGAAGTGGTCACTGAGTGGTGAGTTTGGGTCTTTTTGAACATACAGCTGGATTTTTATAGTTCTTTAAACAGTGAGATACTGTTACATTTGTAGAAGAAATGTAGCTCCAGGTGCTCAGGGAAGGAAAAGGATAGCAGCACATTTTGTTGTTATAAAAATTAAATAAAAATGAGGTGAAGTCCCAGCTGCTGACCAGTGTGGAGGTCTCTGGTGGACACACGGAGCAGGTGCTGTGTCAGTCAGGTGGCCCTCTGGCCTCGTCCCTTTGTCTGGCTTCACATACAAACTTTATCTTTTAATGAGATCTGAGCTATTAGAAATCCTTTCAGGTTGTGCAAAGGTTTATGTTCTTTAGACATTTCCCCTTTCCCATTATTGTGGCCTCTATCAGCATATGTGATTTTAGGTGTGACAAAATGTAACCCACAGGTAACAGGAATTACGGTGGCTATTCTGCCACCCCCACGGTGAATTATGCAGGCTTGCCAGAGGTCTGAGAAACTCCTTGCTCATTCATTTCTTTGGGGTTGGCAAGAAATGGGAAAGGTAGAGGAATTGGAAAATATCAGGTTAACAAAATACTGATAGAAATGACAGAATGCTGTGGCTTCAATTCTTCAGCAAAGAATACAAAGTTGACAAAATATTGCAATATCTACATTAACATGATCAGCAGTTTGATTGTCCTACTTATACAATATAGAGAGCTTAAATAAGGCATAAAAATCAGCATATTTTTAATATCAGAAATATGCACTGGTTTATTCATCCTGTTTATATTATCATGATCAGGTGCCCACGAAGTCTTGCACAGCCATGCCATGCCAATGGAATGCCAGAGAACTAACTGGGCAAGTGATTTCAAGCTCCATCTTCTGAATGACTGGAAACTAAAAGGCACCAAGGTCATGTGTAAAATTATAAACACAAAAATATATACAAAAATCCAAGTATTTGCAAGGCCTAAGTAGAGCATTTTGTAAGTTCCTGATGGTTTGTTTGTTCACTCGTTTTTTTTTTTTTTTTTTTCTTAGTGGGAATTGAACCCAGGGACACTTAGCTACTGAGCCACATTCCCAGCCCTTTTTTATATTTTATTTAAAACAGGGTCTTGCTAAGTTGCCGAGTTTGGCTTTTGAACTTCAATTCTCCTGCCACAGTCTCCTGAACCCCTGAGATTAGAGGCGTGCTCTACTGCGCCCAATCTAAGTTCCTGATGTTTTGTCTGAATATAGAAAGAGAGAGGGGAAGAGAAGAAATGGGGGAGAAGGAGGAAGGAGGAGAGGGGAACAGGAGGGCAAGGGGGTGAGAGAGCTGGAGCAACAGAACTGCTGGGCCTGTAAGTAGCAGGCTTTTCTTGTGCAGAGCACATTCTAGAAAGTCCATAAATCTAGGAGAAGAAGGATAATTGAGCTATTTCATAATTAACGAAACACTCCAGTGTTAGAGGAAATAATCAATAGTGAAGGGACAACTTAGAGAATATTTGCAAGCCATTCATCTAAAAAGGGACTAATATCCAAAATATACAAGAAACAACAACAAAAAATTCAACACTCAACTAAGTAAATAATCCAACTTAAAAATGGGTAAATGATCTGAATAAACAGTGTTTAAAATAAAACATACAAATAGCCAAATTTATGAAGAAATGCCCAATATCACCAATCAGGGAAGTGCAAATAAAAATCACAACGTCCTCTCTCCCCATTTCAAACAACTATTATCTAAAAAAACAAAAGAAAGTAAATTCTGGTGAGGATGCTCAAAAGTGGGAATTCTTAAATTATTGCTGGAATTATTAATTATTTCAGCCACTATGCAAAATAGTATGGAGTTTCTTCAAAAAGTAATTTAAAAAAAGAACTACCACATAATCCATGTATTCCACTAATGGTTTTCTAAAGGAAATAAAATCATGTCAAAGAGACATCTGTACTTCCATGTTTCTTGTAGTATTATTCACAATTTTCAAGATCTGGCTCCAAGGAAGTATCCATCAGTGGAAGAATGGGTTAAAAAATGTGTTCTATATGCACACAAGGGGGTATTAGTCAGTTATAAATAGTGATGATCTTACTTGTAGCAACATGGACGAAACGGCAGGACATTTATATGAAATAAAATAAGCCATGTATGAAAATGCAAATACCACATGTTCTCACATGTGGAAGCCAAAAGAGTTGATTCCATAGAAAAAGAGAGGAGAAAATTGGTCATAAGAAGACAGAAAGAACAGGCGGGAGAGGGGATAGAGGGCTCTGAAGAGTGGTTACAGAGAAGGAATAGCTTCACACACAGTAGGCATGAAACAGTTTACAGCAATTTAGTGTGTTTTGTAAAGAACTAGGAGAGTTCAGATGTTCCTGACACAGAAAAAATGATAAATGTTTGAGGAAATTAGAATGCTAATTACTATGATTTGATGATTACACATTATATGCATGTACCACACTTTATCCCAAAACTATGCCCAATTTTAAAAGATAAATCAATTTGGAATGAAAAGAAAGAAATAAAATAAGACTCTTTTTATGTATATTTGTTCCTACATACATTTTATGAAATACATCCATTAAAATCCAGTTTTTAATATTTACTTTTCAGGGAAACAGACTGATGTGAGCTGCATCGCCCATTCTGAATATTCTCCTGAGGAATAAACCGGCCAGAGACTCACCAAATCTAATAAAGTTTCAGGCCTAATGAAAGCTATTAGATTATGTGACAAAGATTTAGAGCCACCCTCTGAGACTCTGGAGAGGAAGCTGGTCTGCAGCTCTGTCCAGCACCCAGTCAACTGGGGACCCATCGCCCTGGCAGGGTTGGTCATCAGGACTTTGAGTGAGCACACCAGGTAGATCCCAATCACATCCAAATTTAATCACCATGTCATTGAAGAAATAAAACAATAATAAGAGGTGCACAGACCAGTCCTGTGTGTGTGTGTACTTAGAGGGGCTGATGTGGCAGTTCAGCAGGTTGGATGGGGAATTGGCACGTCTGACACCCAACCTCCAGCCAGCCTGTTCTTGGTGGAGTGACAAAAGGTTGAGAAATGATGACCTAGAGATGGGACACATGACTGATGTGGGTCACTGATGACAGATACATTGGAGACTTGTTTATGCAAAGCCTGGTGACAAACTGTTGAGTCTTCAGTATGTAAGTAATTTTAAGTGCTAGAGCAACAGTGCTGGGTAGGCCTGGGAGTAGGGTATCCTCTGTTTTATGTGGAAACAGTCGGTTCCAGAGTCTATCTCTTGTCTTTTTTTCTTTCTTTCCAGATGTGTGACTTGGGATTGAGAGAAAGGTGTAAAACTGGAATGTAAGTTAATAGTCCCAGGATCAGGACACAGGAGAGGAAAACGTGCTAAATCCCTTCTATGGCTTTTTATGTTTTTAAGCATTTCTCATTAAAATTGGGTATATTTTAATATGTCCCATATATAAATTTTCTGCTTGAGGACATATTTTCTCTCCTGCTTTTCAGCTGAGGAGCCTCACAGTCCAGTCTGCCCTGAGCAGAAATGGGGTGTCAGTGGAGAGACTGCCTGAGCAGAAATGGGGTGTCAGTGGAGAGACTGCCTTTTGTTAGTGATGCAAATCAGGCATAGTCTTCAGTATGGACAGATCATTAATTATCCTTACGCATGGATACATCATTTTCTATGTGTTTTCTTATTTGCTGAAGACAGGATAGAAATTAGAAAATTAATAACTACACAAATTAGATCTTTTTATGCTAAGGAGAAATGAACTGTTTGAAAAAATGGTGGTTTGCTAACTTGTAAATTAACAAAATCCTCTAGGTAATAGATCACAAATAAATAAATACTGAAAAATCTCAAGTTAGATTTTTGAGCCCAAATAGTCTCACCCTCCCTTATATACACAAAGTAGATTTTGCTCACTGTAGCTCCTCAGGAACAATAAGGTGTCACGGATTTCAGTCCTGAGTGGTAAGCATTTAGACAGTGGTGGTAGGTAAGGTGATTAGTGTTTCAGTTTTGTGTAGTTATTATCATTTTTCATTTAAGGGATATTTATGTCATATGTTCTTCATAATAAATTTGATTTTTATTAAAATGATAAATAATTGCAGGAAAACACATTTTAGATGAGATTAAACAGCTACAAAAACTTCCCAGATAGCTTCCATTTTATCAATCTTTAACTGTAAATGTTTTTGTCAATTTTTTTACACATGGTACCACACACGAGATATGTTCTATCAGGGAATATCTTTCTCTGACACCTGTCTCTGGTACATAAGTCTTTACACTCAGACTTCAGGTTTATTGGGATCATATGCCTCATTTGGCATCTTTGTCAAATGATCCATGATTTATTGTACATCCTAGGGCCGAGCTTGCCACGCAGACAGCAGCCCTAGAAGGCTCTGGAAACTCTTCCGAGCCTCAGCATTTTCTGGATGGACAGATTTGGAGTTAAATGCTAGCTCCCAGACTTTTTATGGTGGTAAGCATTTCTCAATAAGTTTAATTATAGTGGGTTCACTATTCAATATGGCCTCGTGATTGGAACACACAGAGGAAACTAATGAGTTGCAGGTAACTCCATGATAAAAACTGCACTGTGAGTTATGAGATCCAGGCACCCAAATGTGCTTAACAGTGCCAGGGGCTTGATTTTACTGTTTTTGTTGTTGTTGTTATTGTTTGTTTGTTTTAATTTTTAGTTGTTAATGGACCTTTATTTTATTCATTTATTTCTATGTGGTGCTGAGAATCAAACCCAGTGCCTCACACATGCTAGACAAGCACTCTACCACTGAGCCACAACCCCAGCCCTGATTTTACTGTTAATGCAGCATAGGATATTTAAAATAGTTTGTCACAGAACATGGATAGTGGAGGGTTTGAGAAACCTGTTGTGACATACACCTGATAGCATCTGCAGTAGAGCTCAGAGATGTGTTTGCATCTTAGAATATTGAAAACATAACAAATGCTTTCATTGGTTATATTTTTTAAGAACTCTTGCCTGTTTAGACTTATTACATAAATCCCTTTTTTTATAGTCTTTTACCTGGCTGAATGTTTATTAGAATGAAATTTGGGAAATGCTGGCAAAAACATTTTGAAGTCTGATATACATAATGCACAATTCTCAGTATTGTTTCCTGATATTGTTCTATTTTCTTAGAGATCACATTTGAAGGCAAAGTTGCTATATTGCAGTTTGTGACCTCTCAATGCACTATTCAATGATAGTCCAAATAGAAAACTGAATTAAGACAGCTAGACTATGTGTCTGTATGCTTAAAAGACAGAACACAAGGCTAGTGAGTCATCCGGCTCTCCACATAGCAGAGATCACAGAGGTGTGCTTGGTTTTTATACTTGCATAACTAGGAGATGTGTACAAGACACTTGGGCCACATTTTGCTGAACAAATTGTTTAATTAGTATAACTCATGAGTCATACCTAAACTCATACTAACAAGAGAGATTCTACAAAAATTGGATGTGAAAATGTAGTTCAAAGGAAAGAATTACATCAGTGTTTACTTCAATATAACTCTGTTGATAAATGGTAGAAAAGCTTTTTCCAGAAATCCCTGTGAAGTATCCATGCACAGTATGGGCAAAGGAAAGATGACTAGTGGCACAGTTGTGCAAACTGTGGACAAAGTTTCTAGAATGCAGCAGCTTGGGGGATGATGAGAAACTATAGAGAAGAGTTGCCTCTTTCAATACGGGTTATGAAATAGTTCACTGGGGAGGATTAGGATTCTATTGTTTCTGGCAAGTATTGACGTCTGCCTCAGACCCCACATTGTTGTTAAGGAAAAATTGTTCAATAAACTCTTAGGGATCCAGGCTATTACCAGGTACCCCTTCTGCTATCACTAGACCGTGTTCCTCCAAATCATTCATAGTCAAAAGTAATCACTGTAAATTGCATTTCTGACAATGAAATGGAGGAGTGGATAACAAAGACACACGTAGAAGGTGTACGCCAGCTAGGCAAGTGCTCTACCACTGAGCTACAACTCCAGCCCCTGCCAGCTATCTTATAAGGATTTTTTTTTCCTGTGGGCAAACACATAAAGCAAAGATGTATAACATTTATTTTTTAAGAGGTCATGTAGCCAACTGAACATTTGCCCGTGAAAGCAAAGAAGCTGCCTTGGTTGATCAACACTCCGTTTGTCTACTTACCTTCCATATCTAAGCATTGCTTCCAGGTCTAGGCAATGCATAGTTCTTGGTTAGGGCAGTGTGTGGTCCTCATCCCACTCAACAGCATACACATGCAAAGAAAACTCCCATCACTTCCATAAACATTTCTGGAGTAGGAATGGGAGAGTCACAATTAAAAACTCTCAGTTGGAAAGGCAGTCACTGCTCCTTACCAATTATCACATACATCATGTAGGAATGGAGAAGTGCACATTTCATATTTGGCAGTGGAATAAACTACCAGTGATCTTTGGCTACTATATTGCTGGAATCGGGGCCTGTCTCTTATA
>NW_025999932.1:7806543-7857582 GCF_001458135.2 Marmota marmota marmota | reverse complement strand
GGGGCGGGGGGGCTTTGTTGTATTTGTCTTCTGTAAACACCTGGTTTGGCCATCTGAGTGATTTTCCCGTAAACTGTATTGCACACCTACATCTAATGTGAATATGGGAACTTGATCTTTCTGGAGCTAAACAGCTCCTTAGGGTTTGGGTTTTGAGACCCAAGGATTGTTTTAGAGTTGAACAAATACAGATATTTGCATGTCAGGCTTGCAGATTCTTTGAAAATATAATTTTTTTTCACCAATTTAGTTCTCTCTTTTAGGCTATTTGCACTTGGTCGATTCCCTGAGAAGGTAATTAAGAGCACAGTTTCTAGCTTTGAAGCCACGTATTCCACCTAATGGTTTTTGTATTTTGTCCAGTCTCCCTCCTCGCCATGACTCCCACTCCCAGCAGGATGGAGAAAACAGAGCAGAGCACCTGCCTTCTGGGACCCTTGCACACTTCTTGATGTCAGGATCCGCTGACTTCTCTGATTGCTGCTGATCTGCTCATTAACCTCTTCTACCTGCCTGGTGGACTTTGACCTATAACTCAAGGTCATCATGTTTCTGCTTGCTCATCACTTTCTTTCCTTAGTGCTGCCCTGTGGACTTTGAACCAGCTCAGCCAGCCTTCAGAGTTGCATTTCTCATAATAGACATGCAAATGTACATCTCCATAGCTGTGTCCCTCCATAGATCCACATCCAGGCCTCTCCACATATCCACCCATGTGAACCTTCTCCTAGTCCTCATCCTGGTTCTCTCAGGATGAGGCTTATTTAAGGACTTTTCAGAACACAAATTTTCATGAGAAACACCATTAATCTGTGTTTGTTCTTGGACTGCCCCCACTAGACAGCATAGAAGTGATCTCCTCCTGAGGTTGCTATTTAAAAGCCAAGAATAACTGCTCTAGTTTTAGAGAGGAGCATTTCATTTGTTCAGATCTGCAAGGACCTGGCTTAGTAGGTTCACTCTGCTGACATTGAGAGGTCTCTGGACATACCCTCCCATGGCTGTATGGAGCCCGACTAGCTTAGGCAATGCTCATCTTTCCTTAGAGTTTAGCAGAACATGTCAAGATGCAGTCAGCAAAAATAAAAAAAAAAAAAACTGACCTTTTTTTTTTGTATTTTTTTTCTAATCTCTCTGTATCCATTGACATAAGATCTGCTCTTAAAAACCAGCAGAAAGTCAGGCATGGTGGTGCACACACCTGTGATCCCAGTAGATCAGGAGGCTGAGGCAGGAGGATTGTGGGTTCAAAGCCAGTCTCAGCAAACTAGCAAGGCTCTAAGCAACTCAGTGAGACCCTGTCTCTAAATAAGATACAATAAAGGGCCGTGATGTGGCTCAGTCGTTAAGTGCTTCTGGATTCAATCCCCAGTACAAAAAGAAACAAAACAAAAAACCAGCAGAGGGTATTTTTATCAAATGTTAGTGCAAGCGTAATAAGCTTTCTAGCTACAATAGCTCAGGATCATGAAAAACACTACTATGAAAAAAACACTACTATGCCAATTTCACTAAGGAAATGCTGAATTATGTCCTGCTCCTGTGGCCCCCTGGTACCCAAACATATGTTGGTTGAGATTAGGTTTGCCTGTGAGTGCCAGTCACAGCATCAGCACGTGCAAGTTACAGTGGCTTACACGTGACCCACAAATTTTGCTCCTATATTAAATACGCTTAGGTCAAATAGACTTCGGGTCAAGTCTAGTATGTTCATCACTGAGGTGGAAATTTCGGCTCCCTCTGTGGTGTGCCCTGTAGTCTTTTCTCCCAAGGTCATGGTCTAGTGTGACTACTGGCTTCAGCCACTGTATCTCATTCATGCCACAGAAATGGAGCGGCAAAGGCAGGGGAAATTATTTCTTTAAAGGCGTGTGCTAGAAGGGGCATGGGCAATTCCTGTTACCCACTGGAGGGACATTAATTCTTTCTGCCACTTAAGTGCCTACCGCTTGTCTTATAAAGGGATGAACTGGGGGAAAACAAATGACAAAACTACAGATGCCGTGAGCAGCTGTGCAGGCGCAGCACAGAGTGGCCTCCACGCTCAGAGGCTGCACCCCCTCAGCATAAGCCTTCCACAGAGGCAGGAACACAATATGGCTGTGAGTCTGCATCCCACTTGGGGTGGTTTCCTTCATATTTGCATTCCAATATTGATGACATCTTAGCAAAATAATATGTGATTGTCTTTCTCTTTGTGTACAAACCTGTTTGGTGGTTGTTTAAGCTCATCTGAAGCTTAAAATAAACAGAAAGGAAATTTGGACTTCAACATGACTCTGAGCCTCCGCCTCTGTTGTGAGAAACAAAGGTAGAAAAAGCACCGTCTGCATTTGATTTCCCTTGGGGAAGCTCTGAGCCAAACAAGGTAATGATCAGGCCAAATTGGAACTTAATGTTAATGTTTCTTGCTAGAATGGAGAGTGTGGGTTCAGAAGATCTGTAGGCCACCGAGAATTCCTTCTGTGTTAGGCTAAGCAGCCTTTCTGAAAAGACAAGCTAACTAAATTGAATCCGCACTCTCAAACCTCCCTGACATGGGTAAGCAGACAGGAGTGTAGATTCAGCTTCAAGAAGGAGCTTAGCTGAGTAACCAACCCTCAAGGGCAGACCTGGCAATAGAGATCCAGACTCAACAATGGCATAGGAGGAACTAGGTTCAGAGACTTGATCAATTAGCAGAGCCCGGTGCTCATTTGTTCTTTCTTTTTGCTCTCTTTCCAATGTTATAGATTACCAGAAATAAATCCAGAATGCTTCCTAAAAATATGGTGAATTTAGTATCCCAAAATTCCAAAGATAGAAAACACCAAGGTAACACCAGATACAGTATCGAAACGCAAGAAAGCACAGGAAATTCTTCAAATTTCTCAAAATAAGATGAGATAGCATTAGTCACACATAAACAAGAGCTTAAGTGATTGGTTTATGGAGCAAATACTAATATACTGAAGGTGACCACAATTTCCATATTAATGAGCCTCATTGAGGCCACAGAGGACCAACGTAGGTTGTCAATGCTAAATGACACTCCTGGATAAAGCTTAAAGGGTTAAATTGTTGCATACTTAGTGAAAGTTTACGTAAGGTAACCATCTCCTGACCACACACAGTAAGGATACTTACATGCCTTTGTTTGGGATCATAGCACAAAAATCAATCAGCCAATCAATAAAAATTAATCAGAATTGTGAATTCCTGGCTATGAATTAGAGAACTGTTCTTATGTAGATTGCCACCTATGAAATCCAAAAACTATCAGGTGATTGTTTATTTTAAAGTGATTATTTTAAAGTGGTTCCATTTGGGTGGTGCCTTTGGCAGTTTGGGAGAAAGTAACATATTTTCTTGCTAGGTATGCACCTTTAAGCCAGGCTTTAAAGAATTCTCACTGACCACAAATTGAAAAACATATGAAAAAAATGTCACCCTTAGATTTCCCAGAAGAAACAAGAAGCTAAATTAAATTCAGCAATTTAGCTATCCAAAGAATGCCCTTGGAATTAATTATTAGCTCCAAATAATAATAGGAAATGATTTGATAATGTTTATGTAAATTAAAACTATTTCAATATCTGAGGGAAAAGAAAAGTTAAACACAACCAGTTATATTTGATACTAAGAACTACATAGAAATTCTAGAAATTAAGCACAGTATATAATATTCAGATTCTAATGATTAATGATTGGTCAAGACACAGTTGAAGAAGGAATCAGTGAGTAGAGAAGTTTGAAATGAATTGTTCAGGCAATAGTTTGGAAATCCAGAAGTAAACTTATAAAGGAAAGTTGCACAGGAAGTGAAAGTAACACACATTTAATTGGGGCTTACAAGATTATAGAAGTTATTGATGAGAATATTTATTATAATTTCCCCAGATTCAATCTTCAGATTCAGAAATTTCAACAAATCTTACAATAAATAAAAAGGAAATGTGTAGTGATACTAAGGGAAAACCTAGACACCTCAAAGAATATTGAAGGAGAGAGAGAGAATGATTGTGATTGAGAGGAAATCTTCGTAGTAGTTTAAGAGGAAAAGACAGATCACCTGCACAGGAGTAACGGTAATGCAAATAACTAACTTCTCAACAAAACCCATGGATGTCAGAATCATATAATAGAGCAATGTTTTCCAAGGTAAATGCATAAAATTATTGTCAATTGAGAATTACATGCTTAATAAATTATCTTTTGCTGAAAAAATAAATCAAAGCCAACATAAATGAGAATAGTTAACTTCAACAGATCAACCACAGTAATTTATAAATATTACACTATAGGAGGAAGGAAGACAATCCCTATGAAAAAGTTGAGTTGCAGAAAGAAATGGTGAGAGAAGTAAACAACAAACGTGGAAAAATTTAACAAAATATTGACTATATATAAAATAATAAAATACAGTTTATGTCATAAAAACAAAACAGAATAAGAGTTCAATTATTTTAATGGCCTGTGTGGTTAGGAGAAGCTGAAGATATTACTTTGCTTTTTATTTTGCAATGTTAGATACCTTTGATAAAATATAGAAAAATATTTGAACAATATGTAGCATATATCAAAATGAAAGAAAATTTGAATTTGGCAGAGGACACTTTAACCAATGCAAGATAAATTAAGAAATAAAGATTTCCAGAGGGGAAATCCCATGTGGTAAAATGGTAAACATATATGTAAACAGAACCATAATTACAATAAATATTAATGGACAAAATTCTCCTGTTAATGTCAAAATTTTTCAGAATAGATTAAAATTAAGGAAAGTGTGCTTATAAATACTTATAAGAGAAACAAAAAAACTTAGCAAGGGAAATGTGAAAGAACATGTTAACTTCATGAACCTGTTATAGCTGTATCACCATCATATAAAGTGGATTTTTAGGCACAAAGTATTATAAAATATAAAAATGATACTTAGTCTTTAAGATTGAAATTCTCCAGGAAGAGCTAACAGTTCTGAATTTGATTTATACTAATAACACAGATTTATAATTTATAAGAAAAATAACAGATGCAGAATTACAAGGAGAAATGAGAAAATCTGGCATCAATGTAGGAGATTATTAACATCTTTAGTGATTTTTGAATCAGATGAATGAACAATTATAATAGATTTGACAACAAATTTCAGTATACTCTAATGTTAGCAATTTTTTTATCCTGAATGCCCATTAACTCTTATAAAAATCAACAAAATTTTGTTAAGATCAATGGATTCTCTTCAATCAAATCTATGGCTGAATTAACTAGAAATCAGTCCCAGGGGTCAAAAGTAAAAGCCCAGATGTTTGGATAGTTGAAATGAGAAAAAAATTAACTATTGTAAACATATTAAGATTGAAGTAAAAATACACACTATGTGCTTACTTATCTTTAAGTTTTCATGTTTATGTCTATACGTATTTATTATCAATGAATGTTCTTAGGCAATCTATTTATATGGGTTATCTTCTAGTGTCCATTCCTACCATTTTGGATTCTGTTATTGATTCCTTTTTGAAGATGAGAAAGCAGAAGTTCTTCAGCACTGATTCAGTGGCCTAAATGGACACATGTGTTTATGTGGGAAGGGGACTAAACCTCCTGGTTTTTTACGTTTCTTTTCCCCACTTTAAATATCTTTTTCCCTTCTATCCTTCCAGCTTCCTCAGAGTGTCATCCTCTCATTCTCCTTCATTATCCTCAGCTGCCCTCTCCTTCTAGGCTTGGCTAATTAGTCTAGTTGAAGTAGACCTTTGCGTGCACCGTCTCACATCGGCAGCTGGGCCTAGGAGGAGGACCGTGGGTCCCAACCCGTAGAACAGTCTTCTCCTCTGCTCCCTTAGTTCTCTGACCATGGGTGAGTCATTCAAGTACCATTCCTCAGTTACAGAAAAGAAATATGAGCACTTACTTTTCTGGGATGTTGTTGATTGAATTGTGCATGTGAAGTACTAATTTATAACAAGACTCTGCCAACTATTTTTGTCAAAAGATAAGTTTTTAAAAATTCACAAGGGGGGGGCCCTGAGTTTGAAAGCTGATGTCATGGCTTATTGGAGGTGTCTCATTTTGGAATTACCTAAATTTCAAAACCCAAATGTTCTTTATTTCTAAAATGGGAACATAACCCTCACTCTTGGGATTAGGATAAATGATAAACAATGTATGACAAATTAGAGCTAGTCTTGCCGTTGTTTCATTGTGTGCTGTATTTGTTCGTTAAAAAGGGGGCTTGACAACCAAACTGATGAAAATGTGTAATGACATAATTTTAGCATGCATATTTTATTCTATATGTGGATAATAAAATAGAATCTTAAAAAAAAGTTCACTTTGCATATTTCCATTGGAATAAATCAATGGGAGAAAAAAAAAATATCTGTCCTTTCAAATGGACTCTGATTTGTTTTTTTCAACCTGCTTCCCAGGACAAGTAATCCTCACCCAGTGACTTCAGGAGGGCTATGCAGCGTACGCATTAGTTCTTAGGCGTTAAAAGCATGTATACCTAAAACCAACTCATTTGCAGTTGTCAAATAACACGAAGACCAACTCTCATGATTTAAAGTGATTAACTCCACTCTCTCCTGATAGGATCAGTAAATGAAAAGTGCAAATGTGCTACATACTGCCTCTGGGTTGACTTGTGCTGCAACATCAAACCCTGAAGTCAGGTATTTTCAGCATCTCATCATTTTACTAGCCATCTTGTTTATGCCATTGCTATGTGCTGTCATTGAACGTAGTAGAGCCAACTGTCAGGAAAATGTAATACTTTTGCATTTTATCAAAGAACGTATTAAAATTTTAAACAAACCCCTCTTAACTTGACAATATGAGTTTAAATTGTAGGAGTTAAATGATCGAATTTCACGGCCCATGTATCAGGAAGTGCAGGTTACGGTTCCATGGGTATTCCAGTCTATGTTACTAATGAAGCAATTTGCTCTGCGTCCAGTTCCATTTCACTAGCTGTCATCAGCGATTAAAGCATGCCCAGGAAGGGTCACTGTGGATTAGCACCCTGTCTTTGCTGAGATCCCCACTTAAAGGAGAAGGATTTTTATTTCAGGTCTGGGTGATGCCACAGGTGAAACACATTCAACAGGAGGTTTTCCAAATGTTTTTCTTGGGCAGTTATCATTGAAGGAGACAAAGGCAGGAACATCCCAAGTTGAAACAACCTTTATAAGGCTCAGAAACTTCATTAATGCTGGACAGGGCACATCGCTCACTAAGCAAGCTCCAGAGCCAGATAAAGCAGATCAGGCAAACAACAGAATACAATAATAAGGCTCAAGTAAACCTGGGAGTTTAAAGGCACATTTAATACTGATGGGAAAGAACCACAGTGCGACCATGCATCTGTTTTCTTCAGAGCCTGCAGGATCCTCCAGGACAGTTCTTCCTTAAGAAACTCTCTTATATCTCTGTGTCTTCTTGCTGTCTCCTTCTTCTTTGCAAACATCTCTCTTTCTGCGTGTCTATTTTAGAACAAGATAGTGAAAAGGACAACATATCCCACAGTGAGACACCCACCTGATGAAACATGACATTACCAACAAATGGAAATGAAAGATTTATTTAAATGAAAGATTTATTTAGTCGTATACCAAATTTCTATCTTCTCTAAAGTGAATTTGGTATTCTTATACTCTCTATAATATTATTAACAGAACTTCATGCTCATCACTATTTGTGTTTTTAAAGTTAAAAATAAAAGTGCATAATGGTATTATGTACATGAAAAACCTTGCACTATTTAAAATAACCCATATGTAAGAGTTCATTGCATAAAATTCCTGCTCAAATGCAGAATCATGCCTTCATATAACAAATACTTATTGGTTACTTAATATGTTACAAACATAGCTTATAAGTCACTACAGTTTAGCTTTATTTGACAGTGATTTAACCAGACTTGCTAACTACAAAATGATATATTTTTTAAAAAAAGTAGAAGCAAATTAGATTTTTTAAAATTTGAAGTTTATTATCAACCTGGACAATATCTTCTGGAGGAACCAAATGTATTTTTTCTAATAGAATTTGTTTGAGTTGAATGGTCTGGGTTTTTTTTTTTTTTTTTTTTTTTTGGAGAAGTATCACATCAATCTTTGGAACACAGTGATAGCCTAAGGAAGGAGTGGTGATATGAACCCTGCTAACTGGTTAGAAAATCAATTTGGAGAGGTTCATAGACCATTAGAAAAATTTCATTGTAATCCAGTCCCAAGAAATAAGAAACAAATCAAGTGGCTGAGGAAGCAATCTATTTTATGTATGTGTATATATATGATACTTATTGAACACTTGCTAGGTTCTGTACACTGACCCAAACCCTCTACACTAATTACCTCACTTGTATAGAAAGTAAACCTGGTAGTCTCTATTGATTTTACCAATTGCAAAGCAGAAACAAATCTCAGAGCAACTTCAATCACGGGAACCAAATCTCAATCCCAGAGTGAGTGATAACAACAACCATGCTTGTTTTCCTGGAGCTGACCTCTAATCCAAGAGACAGATTTGCAAACATTTTCATGTTCTTTGCAGAGCACCTGCAGCCACTAATCAGGGACATGTATGCACAACACTAGGAAGGAAGTAGGAGCTGATTTGGTTTTCAGTTGCAGGTGCACAAGTAGAAATTAGGCTTAAAAATTTCAATTTGAAAATTAAGAGCATATATAGGGTGATATATAGAGTGAGATATAGGTTCATTCCTATGTCTCCTTGACAAGAGTGATTTTTTAAAAAATTTCATGTTACAATCCTTTAGCAATTGAAAAGCTGTTTATTATGCTCATAAATAGAAATACTTTTCCATCTAAAATGTTTGGGAAAGCTATTAGTCATAGACTCAATAATAATAACAATAATAATAATAATAATAATAATAATAATAATTATTATTATTATTATTATTATTATTTTATTACCACCACCAAGGACTGAACTCTCAGGGGCACTTAGCCACTGAGTCTCATCCCCAGCCCTATTTTGTATTTCATTTAGAGACAAGGCCTCGCTGAGTTGCTTTTGCTGAGGCTAGCTTTGAACTTGCAATCCTCCTGCCTCAGCCTCCCAAGCTACTGGGATTACAGGCATGCGCCACCACACCCAGCTCAATTCATCATTAAAGTTAGAAATATCTCAAAGAAATACTCTTCGCAAAGGAATTAATATTTGATTATAAAATAGAAAATAACATATTTTATGACCACTTATAGTTCAAGCTCTGGTCAATTAGAATGAATGTTAGATTAAACAAAATGTTTGAATTGGACAGATTTTTAAACAATTAGAGAAGTGTGTATTTGTGTGTGTGTGTGTGTGTTTGTGTGTGTGAAAGAGAGAGAAAGAGAGAGAGAGAAAAAAAGGAAGGAAGGAAGAAAGAAAGAGGTGAACTGAATTATTTCCCTGCCTACTCCACCACCACGGGTTCCAGTTCTGTGTCTCACAGCACGAACCCCCATTGTGAATGTGTTTTGTGAGCAGGGCCTTTAAGGAAATAGGTGAGGGTAAGTGAGGTCATGGGGTGGGGTCCGAATCTAGTAGGACTGGTGTCTTTTCAAGACAAGGGAGACACCAGAAGTGCTCCATGTACCAGAAGAACTGAGGGAAGACATGGTAGGAAGGGGGCCATGGGGAAGCTCCGTGAAGAGGCCTCCCTATGTGGTACCTTGATCTTGGACTTCTAGCCTCCTTGTGCTGTGTAAGCCATGTCATCTCTGGTATTCTGTCATGGCAGCACTAGCAAATTAATAACGTGGAAGTAATTATTTATGTTTAAATGCATTTCTTTAATTTTTCAATAAAGTAATACACAAAAAGGGTTGATACACTAAAACAGTTATATGGGTCTTTTATATATAGTAGGATAACAACTTTAGAAAACAAACCTGAATTCTCACTTAGACTTGGCAATTTTATACCATTTAAAATATTTCTCCTTGCAGAAAACCACACTTGCAATCAAAACCACCTTTGGATTTTGTTCTGTTTTGTTTATTATCTACTAAATTTCACCCGTTATCCCTTACCCTTGGATCAAATACCATGTGTATGTATATGTTTTTGCTTAATTGTGTAGTATACAACCAGTGCCCACTCCCAGGTCCTTTCCCCAAAATATATGTCAACTTGTGATTCTTACATGTCATTGACTTTCTTTCTTTTCCCATGGACTTGTCCCTCTGGGTCCCACCCTGTGTGCTCCCTCTCCAGGCTGCCCCATGGCTGATATTTCTGGGTGTGCCTTCATACCCTTCTGACAATGTCCTTTAACTCTCTCCTAGGCTAGATTGTAAGTGCCTGAGTTCTGTGTTTTACTCTTTCTCATTCTCATTGGCTCCTAATCTAAATCTTAAGCAGTTTCTTGAGAACAGCTGCGTGGAGGGTAACTTTTTGAGACTTTATGTGTCTGAGCAGATCTTTATTATCAAACACTTTCATTGAGTTGATGCTTTCATTGAATATGTCAAACAAAAGGTACAGGAGACCATCGTTTGGGCAGAGCATGTGGCATTCTTATCATTCTCATGAGTGACTCATTTGGTTTGGGCCTGGTCCAAATGAGTCACTCATGAGAATGCCACACATGAAACCAGCCAACCTAAGCACAGGAACCCCGTGCGAACCAGTTTTCCCTGAAAACAGGGGATGGAGTTAGCCAATCAGCTGTTTCCCTTGTCCTTTCCTTTGTCACATCTTACACCCATGCTCTCTCATGTCCAGGGGGAGCTCTCTGAATTTTCATTTTTTATATGTAACTTTTTTCTCTGTTTTTTTTTTTGGATTTGAAAATATTCTTCATCCCCAAGATTCTGAGTTCTCAGGAGGATGAAACACTTTCATTTCTTACCCATTTTGTTAGCACCTTGGAGGTTTTCATCTTTGAAGTTCTATTTTTAGTGCAATATTTAACAATTTTTTTTGTTTAAAGTCTTTCCCTCTATTCTTTATTTTCTATTCCTCTTTATTTCCTCACTTTCTTTTGTGTAGAAGTATTATCAATTAGATATTAGATTAATATCTGGAATGTCCTTGACATTTTCTTAAGTTCTTCCTCTCATTTTGTCTTACTCTTTTAGAATTATCTCATTATTCTCATTTAAATATGCTATTGATTTTTAAACTTTATTATCAGGTGTTTAATGTTTAAGATTTCTCTTCCCCTGAATGCAAACTGGTATAATACCCTATTCTTATTTTATGAATGTTAATATGCATTTGGTCCTTTTGAAGATAGTAATTACAGAGTTTTGAGGTTATCTTTGCCTTCCTACATTTTCTGTTTTCTCTCAGTTCCTTTATTGTGTATTCTTGTTTACACATGTCTCTGTCTTTCTGGTTAGTGGCTTTCCTAAATTGTCTATTAGTAATTATTTGTATTCAACTTTAGGCACTACATATTTTATTGTAATACTGGTCAGGGATGCCTTTTTTTAACATTAGTGATCAGAATAAGCCAATGTTTAATACCTGCACCTGTTAATATCTGAGCATCATGCTTATTAGGTCTATCTCTTCCTCCAGAGTACAGTTTAAACCTGTTGCCAGCAGTTACCCATTCCTCGGACTATAGGTGAACTTTCTATTATAGAGAAACACAAGACTGCGGTGCCTCTCACAAGATGAACAACTTCTCTAGGAATGAACCATAAAGTGTCTTAACTTTCAATCAAGTATTTTCTTTCTTATCCCATCCTTGGATCCCACGGTGTGAAAAGGCTGGCTTCTGCATTTCCCTGGGAAGTTTCTGGCAACGTGGAGGCATGCCTTGGGCTTAACTTCCTGTCACTTACTAAGTTATTTTTCTGTTTCCAGTGCCCCAAACTTTGCAGTGATTGTTTTCTCCATTTTTTTTGTCCTTGTAGGTATACTACTTTTTAAAAAGCCCTTTATTCTATTTTTAGCAGAGTTTTTAATACTTGACAGAGTATTCTTGTGCTACCTATCTTTGTAACCAGTAGAGATAATAGAAAACAACAAAGTGCAGAATAGATGCTGCTCTGGCCTCCTTTCCAGTAAAATCAGACAAGGGCGAATAGAGAAATTGAGACCTAAGGAAAATATATTCATTTCTGTGTGACACACATATTGCATTTTTGACCCTAAACATTTTCCTTCTCATATTGGAGTGCCTATGTAATTTTGTTGCAAACTATATAAACAGGACAGAATGGAAAATATGCTGATGTGAACAGAGTGGGAAGACAGAGACTCACTCTCACCAGCTGAATCCAGGAGCGAGGTTGGCCTGCTGCCGTGTGATGAACCAGGCCAAGGACAACGAGGACGAGGGGCCACACAGGGTCAGGAGAAAGGCCTCAGGGGTGATTCCAACTGGAAATGCTGCTACTGTCACAGTGTGGAGGTCACAGTAGGAAGGGAGGGCATCTAAGGAGGTCCAGGATGACCTGGAGGTCGCAGCTCTGATAACACTGGGATGTGGAATCAAGGTCTGCCCAGGACAAAAGTGAGGTACATATCAGATCCGTAATTGAGAATCTGCAGGGGGGGCTGGGGATGTGGCTCAAGCGGTAGCACGCTCGCTTGGCATGCGTGCGACCCGGGTTCCATCTTCAGCACCACATACAAAGATGTTGTGTCCACCGATAACTAAAAAATAAATATTAAAAATTCTCTCTCTCTCTCTCCCTCTCTCTCTCTCTCTCTCTCTAAAAAAAAAATCTGCAGGGAAGACAAGCTGCTGACTTCAGCATGGGCTAGACACAAATGCTAGCAGCACAGTTCTCTGAAAATCTGAAACAAGGGAAGGACTCTCATTCTGAATGGGAATGCAAAGACAAAGTACCTTCCAGCTAATAAACTTGGGTTCTTGCAGATTGCACCAAAGGGATCATGGCAATTAGTTCAGGGGTTCAGTCACTATGAATCTGACTTATTCCCACTTAAGAAAGATAGCAAGGCTGTGCCTGGTGACTAGCGGAGCATGTGTGCTCATTTAGGGACGAATGGAAAAGTCTAATCTGACCCTAAACCATTAAGCTACAGTGCTTAAGAATAGGGTTGGTGCCAAGTTTCAGGAGGCTGGGTTCATGGACTGGAATTATGGAGCTTAGTGGTAGAAATTATGAGGATTAGAGTCAAGGAAATTGTCTACTTTCCCTGTACCTGGAAATGCCCTTCACTGTTACCTGTGCCTTTACCTCTCATGTGTCACTTCAGTCATTATTATGTAGAGCTCCTGGAGGATTGTATCATTTTATAAAATGTAGGGTGGAAGTGCCTCTGGATCAGAAAGAAATGCCCCAAGCTGGCACAGTCTCAATCCTTAGACTGCAAAAGTAATTTTCAAAGTAACTAGAATTTTTATGATAAGACACAAACAAACATCCACCTCTTCGAGAAGAATGAAATAGGCTCAACACGTTTTTCTCCTGTTTTCTATATATCAAACAGACCACCCAATCTGTTTGTTTGTCTCTTTAAAACTTTTTCTTAATGATGAGGGAGCCTTCATCTGCATTTCTCTAGATGATTTCTTTAGTAAGATCCCCATCATTTTCCTTATGTGTTACTTCAAATGACTTCTGTCTCAGCTCAGCATTTCTAATTCATGAGCGCCATGTATCTGAAAGCTAAATACAGCTATGATGCTCTTCCAAGGCTAAAGATACTTTAGTGGCTTACCACACAATGAATCTACACTCCACAGCATGTCACATGGAATATCTCCTAATCTGCTTCATATCTGCCTTTCTTAACTTTCCCAACTGATTCTAGATCTACAGTGTCTTCAAAGTCCATGAAGAGCCGTTGCTCTTGAGAACCCTCAAGGCTTTGCCTCTTCTTAATCTTCCATTTTCCACCTTTGCCACCATTTTTCTATTCCTGGGACCAGCAGGCAGCTTCCTCTACAGGGAGGCATCTGGTATGAGTTGGGGGAATGGGGAGGATGGAAGGCCGGGAAGCCCATCTGCTCCTGCACCACCTAGTGAGCGGTGTGTTGGATAACTGTACTTGACGAATTTTTCTTTCTTTCATTTTTTATGTTAATTAGGTTTGTTTGATTTTGTTGCCAGGAATCTCTTAGCAAGGTAAAAATGATCCCAAACACTGTGACATGCTTTTCAAACAGGTCACCCTTTCAACAAAGGGATTCCTTGAGTGTTTTGGTTAGGTTCTTCCACTTAGGATTCTAAACTTTATATTGTGCACAAGTAAAATAAGCTGGGTTTTCTTTCTTTCTTTTCTTTTTTTTTTGGCTGAAATATTGCATCTGCCAGATCTAGAAGAGACTTGTCTCCCAGCATCTAAATTCCCTGTGTCACAGCCAAGATAGATGAGATGTGAGTTTGGGTGAAATAAAAAGTTACTGCAATAGATAAACCCAAAGTAAAGACAGTGACATAAAAGTGTACTGAGTTACTCAGTGATTTCTGGGGAAAGTTGAGGATAGTGTTGAAGTGGAGGTATCAGAGATGCACTGGCAGATTACTATGCAAAGAACAACATTTAAATTGCTGTTAAGATGTGTGTAATATACTCTTTATTTCATGCCATCTATAAAGGATGAAGCTCAGGAAGGAGATGCTTGTCAATGGCCTCATCTATAGGCAAATATTTAGGATCAACTTCACTGAGCACGTGAAAGGTCATAGCTGAGTCCTGAAAAGAGTAGAAATACAATAGTCCATGAATCACAACTGTGACGGGAAAGGGGAGGGGCTTTAAGAGCCGGGGCCACTTCTTTTGTTAGATCAAGAAAGATCTGGGCTGGTCTTTCTAGTCCCCATGACATCTGAGGTCCCCAGGGGGCTGGTCCTTATTGCACTTTCCTGTCTGTCCTGCGGAAACGCGCAGTGCTCAGCTCCTTAGGCTCTGAAATGCCCTCCTCAGATGGGTGTTCCAGAGAGCATGGGGCAGTGAAGACAGAGCAAGTCCACCTGGAGAGCTTTTATTTGCAGGAAGCCTTTTCATTGGCATTTATCACTGCTCTCTGGGACAGTGTTAAAGACAAATATTTTAAAACTGAATTTTAATGATGTTCACTAAAGTTCTTACCATACAACCATGCACATCTTTTTGTTGCTTTGCAAAACATTTATCCTGGAAGAATTTGAATACTTATATAGTTTGTGCATTAGAACTGACAATAAATAAGTAAAAACAGAAATGGCAAGGTGACCAAGGGACCACCCTTGCATGTTCTGCACATCAGTGTTCCAGGTTCTGCTGTGCAGTGTACTCCATTTGAGGAACATTAGATGATGTGAACCTTTATACCTAGAGGTGTGGTGGAAAATTTATATTGTATGTGCAATAGAACTTCAATCCAGTTAACTAAATGGAGCTGATAGCTGGAGGTCAGAAATCCCTCAGGAAGGAACTGAAGGTTGATAAACAGACTTTGCAGAAAGCACAACCTGAGCATCTCCAGGAGAGTCCTGAACACTCTCAGTGAGCTCCTGAAGGAGAGACTGAGGGCATGCTGAGGTCAAAGGCGGCACCTGGCATATTGGGTCCCAAGGATGGATCTGAGGAAGGAGTTTTGATAAGCCATTGTTCCTCTGTAAAGTACAGATTTGGTTTCTCCCCAAGCCAGACGTCAGGCAGGCAGAGAGAATAGAAGCTGGAAAGGAAAAAATAAAATTAAATAAGTCATTAGATAATATTAACTACTTCAAATGGTCAGAGTTATTTAGGAAGATCAAATAAAATTTTGCCTGTACATTGACATAGAACATTATACTTTCAGTTACTTAGAACTGGCCAATAGGCTAAATAGATGGGGAGGAATAGGAGATTATTTCTACCACACCCTAAATTGATCCCTTTTCTTGGATTAGGTGTGATGAACAGGTAGTGGCTGCTTTTGGTGCCCTGTCCTGACCAACTGGCTAAACCAGCACTTCATCCTCCCAGTTGTCACCAGAGAGAGAGCTGCTAACTACCCCTTTTCTCCAGAGGTATCACTCAGGGGGTGACGGCGTCCAGCTGTCTCTGGGGTGACTTTCGGACAAGGGATCATGGACTGATATGGGGTTTAGCATAGCGCTCCTTTTATTGCAGATGGGGACAATGCTGCAGTGCAACTCATCCTAGAGAACTCTGTGAACAGGCCCACCTTGACTCCCTCAATAAATCTCAGGCTTGCAATCTCAAATCCCTGTCTTAGGATCTGCTGTCTAGAAATCTTAAGCCACAGTTACCTCATAGTTTATTGATAGAGAGACAGAGAGGTGGCAGAGAGACATCAGTGTCTTCGATGAATTGAGGATACATTTATTCCCAACTCTTCCTATTTTTCCTTTGGAAATAGCTTTAATTAAACAAGCAAACAAACAATGAAACAAAGCCCTGCTCAGTTGGAAAAACTTGTAATGAGACATGAAGGAACAATTAGACATATGTTACAAGAGACCTGGGATTTTTAGAAGATAGTCTGGATATATGTGAAAGGAGAACAGGACTAGACCTGGGAATAGACACTGCAGCCAGACAGCCTTGAGCAGGTAGCAGAACACAGGAGATTTTCCCACTGTCACCATCTCAGCAAGAAAGCAGTGGAGCACAACTCAGAGAAGAGTCAGGAAGGAGTCCCCAGGAGCACCGAGCATCTAATGAGATGCATCTTGCTCAAAGCACAGGCAGCCATAAGAGGCGCTGCTGAAGACCTGGGCAACCACGTGAGCCAACCCAAGAGCCTGAGAGGGGAGTGCCAGGAAGAGTAAATGCAATACAATAGGATTGTGATGAGTTTAAGATGATTCCGTTCACGATTCAGTACAAATTCACAACATTCAGTACAAATGTTGCCTCTTCACACCAAAAACCTACCTGAGAGATTTGTGAGGTTCAGTCTCCCAAGGAAGATGCAATGGAGATAAAACACATTTAAAAAGGAGGCTGCCACCTATGACGTATTTCTTTTGTCCAAAATGGTTAATCCATAGCTACCCCTTTGGAAACTAATAAGCAAAAAAGAAAAAAATAAAATTTAATAAAAACAAAAAATAAACATATATACACACATGCATATATAAAGAAAAAAAAGGATGAATATCCTACTATATCAAGAGAGAAAAAAAGAGAAAGGCATGAAAATTAAACACAAGCAGGATCATTAATTGAATCCAGAATTGATGAAACAAATTAACCAAACTAAATCCATTAAAGGTCAGCATTGGAACATTGGAGAACAGCAAATAGGCTCTAAGTGTCAGCTAATAGTATAAAATTAACAAAATGTGACCATTGTAAAGTAGATATATTTAACAGTTTCTTATTCCTAAGGGACACATAACTGATGTATTTAGGCATGAAGTGTCATTGTGCTTGCAGATAATTCTCAAATGTGTTATCAAAATCAAAGAAAATGTGCATATAGAAAGTAAAAATCAAAGTAGCAAAATGCTAAAAATTGCTACATTTAGGGGGAAACAAGTAAGGGGGTTCATTGTATTATTCTTATAATACTTTGTAGCATTCAGATTTATCAGTATTACATATTGTGAGAAAATTCATGGGTGATTTGGATAAATAAAATTTTACTCGGTTATTTCATTAAAAAGCCAACTTCATGGAAAGTGGGAATTTGAGTCCCAGGCCTGGTGTGAGCCATTCTGATGGCAGAACAGCTACAGCAGGAGGTTTTTTCCCATGCAGAGGGGAAGAGGGGCAAGGTGGGTGGGAATCACTGATGAAATGTGGTGACTAGGTGACAAAGGAATGATGGTAACAATGTCAACCACCAAACTCCACACAGCGACTAGCCCTGTGAGAGAAGAACAAGGGCAGGAGCAAAGGCGCCAGGCATGCCCAGCTGACCTGCTCTAAAGGATAAACTCAGGAGCAGTGGGAAGGAGACCCAGCGGCCTCGTGAACTCATATGCAGAGGTCAGGCTGGGTATTGGACCCCACCGCACTCCTAGTGCTAAGGCTTTCAGCAAAACAGGGAGCAGCTTTGGTTCTTAATACACAGCGGGAGGTGATTCCTCAGTGATGTGCCCATGTGTCTGGAGGAAACTCGGATCACAGGGCTGTGTGGTAATGGCCATGTATGATGGGACAAAGATCTGAAGGCCATCCTCTGAGAGAGAGAGTACAGTGGTCTCCCCAGGGACCATGTGGATACGGAGCAAGACAGGGAATATGGGACTGGTATTTGACTTTAAATTTCTTTGAACTTTTAAGTTGAGATCTTAAACATGGAATTTGATGGACCAGGGCAGTAGGAACTAGTCTTAGAGCTCTAATTTCTCCTTCAGAATTTGCTAAGAGTAGACAGAGCTTTATTTTTAACTTGGTATATATCTGTGACATCAGTTGACCTTTACATTGTCCTTTTGTTCAATGTGGTAAAATATATTGGGCAGGTAGATTGGTCTTACTTTGGGACAGAAATTAGAGTAAATCTTTGATCTCTGGGTAAAGTAAATTAGCGTCCTGCTCTGATCAATTTCATGATAGTAGGCCACTGGTGGTTCAAAGAGAAAAACTGCCTACAATGTTAAATTCGAAGAAGAGCTGAAGTACATTTTTTTTCCTATGAAAAACTATTCATTGTCCCATTTAAAAGAAAGATGCTATAGATATTCATTTCTCCAGCTTTATCACACTTGGTCCTTCAAATACGCTCATGCACGGCCAGGCACCTGCAAGGTCATGGCTCAGCTCTTTAATGGATCAGGTCCAGGCTGTGATCACTTTCCCCACAGTCATGCTCACTCCAGGGGTCTACACAAGGCTCTCCTAGTGGCAGAGCCTGCTGGGGCAGCTGCAGCAGAGGTTTGCCCTGGGACCATGAAGCCAGAACAATTGGCTCCATTCTGGCCCACTTCAGTTCAGAACATCACGTCTATCGCAGTGGAGTTTTCTGGATGGGGAAGCTGAGAGATGGTGTGCTTGGTGAAAATAAATGAGTACAAAGTTCAATGACAAATAATTCGTAAATAATTTAAAAAATTTGGGCTCCAGATTGAAAGAAATCTGTCAACAGCAAAATAAATTCCAGTTGCCTGTTGCTTCCTGATAATCCAACAGCCCTGAATGTTAAGATTGTTTGCTACCTAAATCTTTGATTTGGGGTGGGGGGGGCTCCTTGGTGGTTTTGATGCATTTGCGATGATCCAGAAGAGTTCGAATACTTCTCTTAGAATTGGCCTTTGGCTCAGATTATACTTCAACTGGTTTGCAATGAGTTCAGGGAATGTGAATTGAAGCTGTGATAGTCCTTTGCAGGTCTCTTGGTATATGTTTGCTTCCAAGGTTCTTAGTGTCCTGCCCAGATGAGCATAGCACCTGGCTGGCTTAGTGGAGCCTGTACAGTCTATTTCAGTATACAGAAAAAGCATATCTTAAGAAAATTGCCTATGTGCACACTCCTCACATTTTAGTAGAAAGGGAAGAGTAGCTCATGTTAATTTATCTGATTGATAGGTGCGGGAGAAGAAGCCCTCTGTGTCTCAGTCCTAATGTTATTTCAGATCAACTTGGTACAGAAATTGTGCTTTTCCATGTGTTTTCCCCTTGTTATACTATATCAGTAATAATGACAACCTGTCTCTTCCTGGGTCTCCCATTTCTCTGTTTTTAAATTGGTTCTGAACTTGGGAAAGAAAGAGGGAGGTTTTGACATTCCAAGATCTTAACCCAAGGATTGCAGCATCTCTGTGAGGTTCCTCTCATCTCCCCAGCCAATATCCTCAACAAAGCTGTGTAATGTGCGGTGTTGTGGGCTTGGAAATGTCAGTGGTTGGATTTGGGATGACTGTAAGAGGAAGACATGGACGCCTCTGGAGACAACAGACTGACTGATGAGACAACGGGGCTTTCTGAACAGGGATAAGAAAGATGGGAAAAAATCTGAGATTTCAAATGGGGCAAAGGTGGACATGGTTCCAGCACTACTCCTTGGTGAATGAGATTCCTTTGGGTCAGGGGATTTTGCAGGCCAGATTCTTCAAAGACCCTGTAAAAGTTGTATTATGCAATTGGAACTCATTATGAAATGGGCTATCTACTTTAAACATTTCACCTAAATGAGCCTGACATTCTGTTATCTTTATTATCATCCAAAGATTCAACATTCATAGAATATAATGTTGTTCATTGAATATAATGTTGTGTAGTATCATATGACCTCAGTACTCAAGAGAATGACTTAGGCTGATAAAGAATTTTCTGTATTGTAAGTTTCTTGACAGGATTACCTCTTATTTTTTTTTTTAAATTTTTAACTTATATAACCCAAACTCCTAATATGCAATTTTGCATATAATAAGTTCTAAAAGTAGTAGGCATTAAATATGAATTTACTCAGAAAGGTACAATATTTATTCTTTTCTCCATTTAGTAGTGTTATACATTCTGGGTTTGACAGCTATTGCTGCACCTGGTCTCTGCAATAAGGATCATACAGAACAGGATCTTAATAAATACAAACTCTTCAATTTGTGTTTCTGCTTGGCTTACCTTTGCTGCTATAAATGCATACATTTGAAGTACATTTTTATGTCTCTTTTAAAGTTTATTATCAATGCTAGGAATAATCCACCATGGGATTTCTTTTCTGGAGATTCAAGCACAGTCCTTAGACATCCATAGATAATTGCAAAGTAAAGGCATATAAGACTAACAAATTGTAGAAAAAAGCAAACTTTGTATACATACATGCACATATATATATGTGTGTGTGTATATATATATTTAATATATATGTATATATACACTATATATACACACAGTTCTATGTATAAAGGTCAGTTTCTCTCTCTCTCTATATATATCTATTTATCTATGTACATTTGCATGCCATGCATATGTCTACACACCTACTTAACTCTTGTGTTTGGCTGTTGCCTCTTCACAGACCAGTCTCCACTCAAGTCCAAGGACGAGGATGGATGTGGGGCCTGCCAGCAACATTCTCCTATTGATGCTGGTGACCTGGGTTGGGGTGTTGTGAAGGTAATGAGAGATTGAGACAATATCAACATAGGACATTAATGTTTGTGATGTCATACCTGCCTCCTGAGCTCATGAGCTCTAATGTACTCAATAATAGGAGCTCTCTACATTATATGCTTTTGTTTATATTTTGTAGAAACGACCACTTGAGTACTTGAGGCTTTCTGACCATTATCAAGCTGACCTCAAGACTTTCTTTGCATTTTTATATGATTTCTATGTTTTGTTCTTGCCTGAAATTTATACAATTTCACCAGATCATAGTTGGTGCCATAAAAATAGCTGAGTGGTAGTGGAATAGGAAAAAGACTCAAGCCCTGAGACTAGGCATGATATCGAAAATATATCACGCAGCCCAAGTTAGAGCTTCACATTTTATAAAAAAAAATCATATCATTCCATTTTTATCTTCAAAATTAAAATTTTGATACACTCATATCACATGTAGATAATAGATTTTCATTCTGTCTAGACTGAGAAAGTAAAGGTGATGGAAAAAACAACAGGGCTTAGATTAATAGGAAATGACAACTTGACCAAACAGGAGGTGGCAGCCCTGCTGGCTCCATGGCTCAGTGGCTGTGACAGGCAATTAATGATCAGAGCCAGCCAGATGTAATGGGAGGCGGCGGCAATTCACTGAGTGCTTCCTGGCTCGTCTGCTGCTTCTGTCATTCATATTGTTTGCAGAGACAAATAAACACAAGTGCATGCTTAAAAAAATTAGAGTCAGGTTAGGAAACGGGGAGAGAGAGGAGAGAGAGTCATGTGACCAGAAAAATCTCAGTTTAATGAAAATTAAGGACAGACTCTATGAATCACAGCAGACTAGAGGGAATGAGATTTATCAAATTAACAGAGGATTTGAATTTTTGCATGACATCATAGGAATTGAAACCATTTTTAGACATTGCCTGGCATATGCAGCACATAAAACATTGACTGCCCTTCTAAACATGCAGGAATTGGCTATTTTATTCTTTTACTCTTTTGATTATTGTTGTTTTTCAGTTATTCTCAATATAAATTTTAAAAAACAAAAAGTATATATCAATAAAAATCTTCATTTAGTGTATCCACTTAATTAAAAATGCATTGCTCTCTCTCTTTAGATAGCTGAACTGCGTACTGAAGCTCTTGTTGTTTCCTCCTGCGTCAACTTATCTTTCTAGCCAGCTAATGCTGTTTCTGTAAAGCATGGCTAGATCTATGATGATCACAACACAGAACTCTCAAAAATGTACTCATCTCCACATGAATGAACTTAACCACAGGTGTAATTGGCAGGCAGTGCCACAGACAACTTGCATGTTTACCAGTACTCATGGATATATCATGACCATGCACCAGATGTCCTCAAGTGAAAAACTTCATGCAATATATTTAAATATGGAATGCTTGAATAACCTTGATAAATATTAACATTATATTTTGAATATAGAAATAGAAAATATAGCCTTTCAGGTGAGACCAGTTGCTAACATTATTAATTTTTTATCTGATCACATAAACTTACATATAAGAAAAAAAATCTCAAAATCACAGACTCATGTCTGCCATGCACATAAAGTGGAAGACAGATGTGCTAAGACACTAATGCACTGGATGTGGGCATTCAGGACTGAACCACCAGCGTGTGCAGCTATCCCAAGTTTTCAAGACTTTGAAGCAGATGTTTCCAAACATTCATTTATTTAGAAACCAAGTATAATGAAATGAAAATATAGAAACATTTACACAAATGCATCAATCTGCAAAAATGAAACTGGTAGAGACACATTTATACAAGTCAACTCTAATTTATTTCTCTAAATGTGCATCAGTGTGGAATTTGTGAATTTTAATCCAAGTCGATTTAGGAATTATGTCCCTAAGATTCTATCATATTAATCCCTGAATACATGGTTTTATAATAAAATGAAATCTTATTTATTTAGCAATTTGATCATCCCTTTTATCACCAAACTAGATCCCATTTTTTTCCAAAATATGAGAAATTTTTTTTGTGTGTGAATAATTATGCAGCATTTCTGAAGTTAGTGAAAAGAGAGGGCCTCAGGTTTTGAGAGTAATTTAAGAAGCGAAGATCCAAAGAGTTGCTTTGAATCATGATGTTAACATTGGTATGAGAAGCTTCTGAAGTTCTAGTGCATGTTTGGATGCACACGTTCCCATCAAACAAAATTTTGAGTTTGTCTTTTATTCCAGAAATGGTTGGCCTGAAGCAAAGAGAAAAGATAAAATAGACAGGGTCTCTGAACACCTGAAGCTCACAGTTTAATAAAAGAAATTAAACTGAAGCACATAGCTGATAAAATAGCGAAATATTTATAGTACAAATAAAATAAAAACAGGGGCAAAATCCCAGAGAAGCTAGTTTGTTTCCATGAGGGCCTTAGTCTAGTTTATTTAGTACAAACTCCTTCAGAAATCCTAAGTACAAATGTTAGGAAAAATATAAGACACATCTTAAAGGCATTGGAAAGGATATAAAATAAAATCAACACAAATTATGTGGCAAAATTTAACCTTTAAAATAGAGTGATAAACAAAAACGATAGCTGCTTTTGTCCTGATGAATTTGGCAAGCCTTGGTGACATGGACCTTTCATTTCAAAAGTTCCATGTATTAAGTGAGACAGAGGTGGAATCTTGCTGTCTGCCCAATGTGCAGTCTTTGGAGAACCTCCTGATGTCACTTTAGGGATACAAAGACATCACTCAGAAAAATAGAAGACTCACAGAACTAACCTCAATGAGAGCTGTTTTGAGACTGACTAAAATAGTAAATAGATGCAAAAATAATCTCAGAGTAAAACTACAAGTAACCTTTCAATTTAGAGCCCCAAATTGCAGTAACTGGAATAACTCAAACCATTAATTTACTTCAAGTGATTGTGGACTAGAAGGCACCAGGCAAATCCAGATATTTTCTTATGCACTTGCTCCCACTGGGTTTCAGATGCTAATACAAATAATTAACCAAGGATTATTAATGGTCATATAAGTGTATTTAAAACTAAGATGCCAAATAAATAATACTCATAGCAGTGTGAGACATCTGGGATAATTTCTGAGAACACTGCAGATATAGAAAATGTGGTATAAAGACCACAAAATAAAATGTTTTAAGCTATGAAATAATAAGAAAGAGTAAATTGTAAAACTTTTCATGGAGAAGTTGTTTAAAAAAATACTCATCCAATTGAAAAAGAACCAAAAGATCATGCAATAATTAAAATAATTTAAATTATAAGAAATTTAAATCATTTGTTTTAAAATCAGAATAGATGCAACTACAGAGAGAATTAGCAGACTAGAAGACTGGTCCGGAGACATTGTTCAAAGGCATCACAGGGAGGAAAAACTAAAAGAGATTATGAAAGACAGATTTAAAGAAGAGTAGTAGAGGGAAAATATTTACCAAGCTTTTAATTCCTGTCCTGAAAATAGAGAATGAGAAACAAATTAGAAAAACTAACATTTGAAAAGAAAAGACTGAGAATTTTCCTTGCTGATTAATAATAGCAATCTGCAGATTTACAAAATACAGGGAATCCCAAGAAGTATAAAGAAAAATTAGTACTAGTCTAGATAAATTTTTAATGAAACAAAAGAACATCGTAGTTAAAGGAATTGAATATAAGAAAAACAAACTGTGGTTCAACTGGCTGAAAACTGACAAGAATAGAGTGATTTTGTTAACATGATAAAAGAAAATAACAATCAACCTAGAATTTTATAGTTAAAATAATATTTTCCAAGAAGGAGAATTAAATAGACCTTTTCAGATAACCAAAGTCATTATTATAAATAGCACTTGAATATATTTACATACATATACACATGTTAGATATATATATCTTATAAGTAACTCATATAAAATCATAATGATTGAATATGTGTATATAGATACATCATCTCAGTTACCTTCCCAGTGACCTGTGAGGGAGCTGCTCTGATTATCCACTGTTGTTTTTGAGAACATGAGAGCATGCAGGGCTTACTAATTTGTCCAATGCCCCGCAGTGTAAGCCAGTGTGTGGCTGGAAGCTATTCCACCTCCAGTGACTCTTCTCATTACCACTTTGCCAACTGTCTCTCACAAAACAAAACCACCTGAAAAGATCATCACTGACAATGAGAATCCTAAGAAACTTACTTTGGACAGTGGAAAAGCCATTCAATTGACCCCAGGGAGGAATTAAAAGCCAAATGAAGGCAAAGATTGATACGAGTGATTAGCTGAGTAAATCAGGGTTGTTGATAATCCTTTATGAGAAAGCAAAATTGAATCAAGTACGTGCAGCATCAACACATAATAGGAAGGGTGGGTTAAAGGTATCCTGAGGCCTGTGCACTGCACCAACCATTCAGGGTTTAAGAGATTCAAGAAAAGCTGTTTTCCAAAGAAGATAAATCTTAAGCACAAGGACATTGACAGAAATCAGAGTAGCAACATAGTTTCTTTTTCTATGTGCCTATTTTGAGCTAGACACCAGGATTTACAAACTGTTACCTATACCTTTTCCATGCTCTGTGCGACAGAAATGCCAAAGTAATATGGCTGCTTGGTTACTCAATCTCTCTAAAACTCATTTTTCTGAATCTTAAACTGAGTCTCCTGAAAATCTACTGGGTAGCATGTAAAGATGAAACAAGATCTTACATATTAATTGATATATCCAACACAGGGCCTAGCAGAGAGAATGTTTTAGATACTATAGTTCTTGTTATTGATTTTATCACCATGACTCCTGAGCATTTTCTAAATTTAGACTGTGGTGTGTGCATGTGTGGATGAGTGTGAGTGTATGTGTGTGTGTGCACACATGCATGTGTGCAAGAGTACACATGTGTGGGTATGAGCGTTTGTGCATGTGTGAGTGTATGTATGTGTGTAAAGACTGGTTGGATGTTGATTATTTGGAGATTTTCACTTCTTGCCATGAAGACTTCCCTGCTGTGACAGCTGCCACTCAGTTCTGGGAGTTGTGTTTCACTGTCATTTCATTATAAAATGAGCATGTCATTTAGTGGAGGGGTCTCCAGCATAAGTACTTCATTCCCTGGCATACTGATGTTTGGGGTTACTCAGACCTGCTTCAGTTTGGCTTCTTCTCTCCAGTCTGTGGATGCAGACACCTGTAGGAGCAATGGCTGTTCTGTCACTAAATCAACATGACACTTTCCAGTCCTTTTCTCTCTTATTATCGGCAGCATCTGGTGCTCTGGACCACCTCTTCTTTCCTGAGCAGTCTTCTTTCCCTGGCCTCTTTGAAGTCCTGCACACACTGCTCCAAATGTGCAGTCTTCTTTGTTGTTCTTTTTTGTTTTAAGTCTGATGAACTAGTCTTTCCAGGACTTTGTCCTAGGTCCTTTTCTCTTGTAGTATTGCAAACCCTCCTTTTACAATCTCAGCTTCTTCAAATGCCTTCAAATAATTATATTTGAAACATATACAACTATATTAATAGCTTTGCATAATCATATATGAAACTATAAAACTGGGACAATAGGTCCTGGTAATTATATATGAAATATAGACACAGGTACAGTAGCTTGGGGATATATAACTAGGGTTTCCTTGTCCTTAAAGTTTCTGGTTCCCTCTTCAGTCAAGCCTTCCAGCCTCATGTAATAAGATGATATTAATTAATATTTATGTGACTCATGTAGTTCTCAGCCCTAATGCATGTGAGTGAGGCTCAGAAAACAACACCTTCTGCCTTGAGTTGCAGTGTATAAACATGACTTCCTTGTAATCTGTCACTTTTTCAGTGCTTTTAGGGTCCCTTCAATTATTCAAAAAGTGCATTTTCATGGGAGCGGGGCAGGGGAGAGAAAAATCTAGACCTGCTGACTCACAGGTTTCTTAGTAATTTTGCTTTAAATTCTCATTCTCAGATTCTCCATGGCTTTTACAGGTAGGATATGACCTGCTGAAGAAGATAGGAGGCCTTGGACTCACCCAGTGTCCTTCAGATATTTGCTGTTCTCTCCTGTGGAGCACCATTTGTGATTTGCCTCGTGAATCCTTAATTACTGAGGTCTGACAGCCTTGGTGGCATTTGAGGCAGGACAGTTTGTGCCATGCTTAGATTTCATTCACACTAGATTCCACTCAGGCACGGGGTTCTTTGCCAAATCTCAGTACCCCAATGATCCCAAGGTCTTCCTGGTACTTCCTGGGCCCCTTCCTCACATGGCATATAGAAACTTCTAGAAACCCAGAGTTCCATTCTTTGTTGTAGGAATGGTGATGCATAAGACTCGGCAGGCTTATCTGCTCCTGGTGTAGTGTGACCAGGGACATGGGCTGATGTCCACTCTCCAAGCCAACCCACTTCCTGCTGTTCCTCCCCTTGGGGTTCTGCTAGGAAGAGAGTCATTCCTCCCTCTCCCTTGATTGTGCTCACCTCCTGGAATGGAAATAGCAGGTATTTTACTCTCACTTCTTTGTTAAAAATATCTTGTCCTCTGTCTTGATTCTACAGGTTCTAATGGCAGAATGCTGTGCCAAGAAGCACCTATTGGCTCTCAAGATGGACACCTAGTCTTTTAGACTTGTTCTATTCTTTTCCACTGCTATACCTGTGGTTTTTTAAAAATATCTATGCCTATTCATACATGATGCTACTGCTGGGATTGTGAAACTTGCCATTTCTGAGTGCTTTGGTAAGAGAGAGCAATAGTGGAGTTGGAGACTGGAGGAGGAGGAGGGAAGAAGCTCCCATCCTCACTCTGATAGTTTTGCTCTGAGCCATCCTGGCAGCTGAATTTTACTGTGGTCATTTGGTTGCAGCTCCGGGTTTGGTTGCTGTTATTATCATTGTTTTGTATTTTTTTTCTTGCACTTCTAGAACAAGCTTCTCTGCACATGTTAGGGGTACCAACACCAACTGAGTTAGTGCCCCTTCCTCAGGCATCTATCTGATGCCTTACCACTTTAGGATCTTTCTTCCAAGGTCCTAATTTCTGATAGTGCTTGGTAATAATTTTATTCTATTCCCCAAGCACCAAGGTTGTTAGCTGCTTCCTGTAGTTTATACCTCCAATGTTTCCTTTCTGTTCTCCAAGTACCCCAATACCTGTGCTAACTTGAGTTCTGTGCCTGCTGAAATAGCCACCATGCTTTTCGTTTTAGATAACTGGACTCCAGTTGATTCAATACATCTACATAACAGGTACGATAACATTTCCATGATGTTCATTGCCTAATCTCTATAACCTGGGAGTATACTGTGACAGGTGATGAATGGAAATTGAGGCTACAGATAGAATTACCTGTTGCTCATCAGCTGACCTCGAGATTGGGAGGCTATCTTGTATAATCCGGGTGGTCCAAACTTATCATGTCGGTCCATGAAATTGAAAGAGCCAGGGATGTGAGCAGGCTCTAGAAGCCAGAGAAGGCAAGGAGATGACTCCTCTTGAGTGTTTTCACAATGGAGCAAAGCCCAAAGGATCAGGATTCTAGCCCCATGAGACCTGATGGACTTGTAGCCCACAAAACTACAAGATGATGATTTTGCTTTCAGCTGCCAAACTTGAGGTAAATTGTTGCAATAATAATAGAAATTAACTTAATAATCTACAATGTAGAAGAATACAAAGTTATATTGGCTTGTTAAAACTTTCTTAACAAACTTGACACTTTCTTTTGAAATTTAGACGATTTTACATCATTTTCTAATAGATAAACCTCCCTTAACATTTGGAGAAAAATTTCAAAATCAGCACCTACAAAATGAATTTGTAATATGTGCTTCCAAGGCTGCTTCATCTCCTGGGCTCCTTATCTTCTTCATTTCACCTTACCAGGATCCTAGACCTCAGCTTAAGTCTTTTACCCCATTCTTCTTTTCCCATTCAATCAATTGCCAATACAGTTGAATTTTCCTCTCTGTAAATGATAGTTCATGTACACGTTTCTGCATTTAATGCCATTGCTGGACCACAGGCTACCCTGATCTTGGTCAAATTCAAAGCAACTGTCTTTGAGTTTAGTGTCCTTTCTCCCTTCTACTCTTCCCAGTGTCTCATTAAGGAACATGCTAAAGAACAGATTCAGACATGTGCTCTCCTGCTCAAACTCTTTCCACGGAATCTCATGTCCTCAGAATTAAGTCCAAGCCTTTTCGTGTGTTTTACAAGGTTCTCCTAATCACTGGAATCCTCTCCCTCTCATAAATTGTAACCATCACCATACTTGCACAAAATGCTCTAGCCATTTTGAATATCAAATCTAATGCTCTTGTAATTCTGCTTTTTCTTGGACATTTTTCAATTCGCCATCTTCCCCTTTTCTGCTAGCATAACTTCTGTTAACACATTAGATAGGGCTAAAATTATAAACCACTCTTTCCATAAAGAATTTGCTGACCTCCAAGACTTACATATGATAGAGATAACTATCCCTTCCCTATTTTTGTAAAAGCCAAGCCTCAGCTATTTTATTAGGAGTTGACTAGCCCCCCAACCCAGCAGCTGTTAACCCTGCACTGTTCAATCAAATCATTGCAATCTTCCAGGTATTGTGATGGGTTTATGTGGCTGAAACTATCATGTATTTGATTAGGGACCCACATATGTCTTCAGTAAGATAGGAGCTAAAAAAGGTGGAAAAGTTAGAAAACCATTCACACACTCTTAGTATATAGGCCTACTTCTAAAGCTCATTGCTGGTTTAAATAAATAGCTTTGATTTGCCACTATTTATTTGAAATATTTTTCTGATATTTTTTCCAAGTTTTATTACAGAGACACATGCTCAATTCCTGCCTTATTATTATGATTGATACATTAAGTATTTATAGCTGGCCTTTTATGTAGAACTACATCATCATGATTGTAGAATTTGCAAATTGTTCTCTGCTTCAGGCAATAGTTCTTGATATTTAATTCTAAAATAAATGCAGAAACAATCTTAGACAAACATATTTTAAACAAAAGGAAAAAAATTAAAGTCAGCCAGTATTTGTACTATAAAATGATGTGTAGTATATAATTCAACCAATGCCATGACATTTAACTTCACATTAGAATTCATGTAACTATAATTAAAATAGAGCGAGCCATAGAGTATGTAATAAACAGTAAAACAAAATAAGTCCGTTTGCCTTTCAGGTTCTTATGTGATTTACAGGCTGAAGCTCTAGATTCATGGACCAAAGTAACCCAGTCTAGGTAGATGAATCATGAATCTACCCAAATATTTGGTAGAATTAAATGTATCTGAAGCCTAAGAAAATGCCAGGAATGAAATCACAGTAACTCCTGTGGGGGCCATTGCCTCCGAAATGCATTTCTAGTAAACAGGCCCTCATGCTTCAGGAGGGGCCAGGGATGGACACGAGGGAAAACGCAGGGCAGTGCACGAGTGCACACGCACACACACACACACACACCCACTTGTGTCCCCTTGCCCGTCATGCAAAGTGGACAGAGGCAGAGGCAGCGTGGATGGATGTGCAGCTCACCCTGGCCTGACTGGCTCATCCATCTTCCAGTGTCCTGCAAGCCCGAGGCAGACGGAATGGAAGAGCCCCTGGAACCAAGCAGCTCAGCATACCACAAAGGCCCTCTTCCCCATCAAGCAGTTGACCGGAGCCTCTGGGGCTCTTGTGGATTACAGATGGGAAATGTAAATAAATAAGTAAGTAAAACAGACAAGGACCGATTGGAACACATGGAAGTTATAGATTTGGGGGACTTTCTTTTGATGTGTCAATATGGGGCTAACATCATATTTGCTGGAATCACATGTAGAAATGTTACACCTCACCCTTTTGTATGTTAAAGAACTTGCAATAAAATCAAGATTTGAAATAAGATTCATTTTTTTTCAACTCTTTTCCCCCTTTTCTTATTTGTTTCCTTTCCAGTTAGCCTAGCTGAAGTCGAACAACAGGCTGAGAATTCTGTTTTTCCTTCAAATTTGATGCACAGATTTTCATCTTGAAGATTCCACAGACATTTTGTTTGGAAATGGCATAAAGTGGATTCTGCACCAGCATCTTGAAGCAGACACTATGCTGGTGACAGAAACAGAAATCTGGACACACATTCTAATGCTGTGCTTTCTAGCTGTGTGGCTGACTTGGAGTCGTGATCTTCCCCGAATGTCCCAGAGGTCACTTTTTTTATGACATTAGGAAATTCAGTACACAAATGTGTGTGGTAGAGGATCTGTTAGGCTGAAGGAGCCTTAGGAAATTTTTTGGATTTTTCTATTTTTAAATTGTTTCAAGATGGAGTCTTGCTATGTTGCCCAGGCTTGCCTTGAACTCAAACCCCCCTGCCTCAGCTTCCCAGGATTGCATGTGTGTGCCACCAGGCCTGGCTACCACCAAGATAGGTCTTTAGGAATCCACTTATTCCCTAGACCAGGCACAGTGGGAGGAGACACAGAACCCCAAGGACCTGCTCTGGAGAAGCCTAGAGCTGTTCCCCATCGTGGAATTTTAAACACTGGCCAGAGACTTAGAGACAATTTTTTTTATAACCCATTTTTCTTATAGATGAGGCAACCAAACTTGAGAGATTTCAAAGCACATTCCCAGCATAATGTGCTAACACCAGAAGGTAAATTCCTAAATCTCACTGATGCTCTTTGCTCTCACTATGGATTAGATAACAAAGCAATAACCAGAGGGGGGCTAAGAGGAGGCAAAGTAAACACATCAGAGATGAAAAATACAGTCTGGGGAAGACCATGGGGGAGCTGGGGATGCATGTCGGGGGGATGCATGGGCCTGAATGGCCACGAGGCGGTGGAGAGTGATTCACAGCAAAAGATACTTATGAACTTTAGTACAGGAACTGAGAGAAAGCTACATAGAAAGGAAATACCAGGGAGACTTGGGTCATGACAATGAGGAGATGGGTGGACAGGGGGGTCGGGCCAGTCCAGCTATGCTTGAGCAGCCTTGGAAATTCAACTGGACAAAAGATCCAAAACAGAGTCAAAGGGTTTAAGAAATTCTTTGGAGTTTATGTTTACTTGTGCATAATTATTTAAAAATTGAATGTAAAAGCTAAACATAGAAGTTGATCATGTGAATGCATTCAGTCTCAGAGAGTGGGATTCCCTTAGAAAAGTAGTGAATAAAGAAACAGACTCTATTAAAAAAAATAGCCCAATGCAGTTGGCTACATAAGCATCTAAAACTTTTGTGTATAAAATTCTCAACTCAGCATGAAATGCTGAATTCAGTGCAGAGATGTAGAGAGGTGGAATGAGAACCAGGCCCACCTTACAATGAGACTGTACAAAACAAAATGCAAACTAACAATTTTCCTTGAGCTCTTTAGAAAACTAAGGTGCCAAGCAAACAACTATCCTGAACCTGGAGAGAGAGGGGCATCTGCAGGGTGCAGGACTGCAGCATGCCTGTGCCTGGGAGCCACACCACTGACCCTAGGCAAGCTGGTGTGGAGATTCAGCTGGAAATTCATCACAAATTTCTCCGGGTAAGTGTGATTTGCTGTGAGAGATGAGGCCCTGGAGACCACAGACATAGGGGGCTTCATACCCATTTCTGGGCATTTCCTTCAGGCAACCCACCAGCAGCTCACAGAGAAGAACGGGCTGAATCACAGGGGGCTGGATGAGGCCAGGAACCAGAAACTGCCCAGGTCCACACAGCTCTCTCTGAGCCCCACAGAATCGTAAGATACCCCTGTGTTTCCTCCATGTGATGTGCATAATCCCTGGGACTGCAGGTCAGATGGATTTTACTCCTGTGATTAGGTTAGATCCTGCAGTGTGCACTTGACCTTGAAACAAAGCAATCATTCAAACAGGTCTGACCTGGTCACATAGCCCTTCAGGAGCGGAGAGTTTCTCTGTTCTGAGAAATTCAAAGCATGATTTGACATTTTAGCTTTGGAAATGAAGAGAGACACAAGGGAATGCCCGCGCCCTTGAAGAGCCAGGCAGCAAGCTAAGGGACAACTCAGTCCTGCGATTGAATTTTGCTAATAACAAGAATGGCTGTGGATGTGGGTTTTCTACCAAGACTCTAGATGAGAACTCAGCTGGGCAAATTTGATTTCAATCTTGTGATAGCCTAAGCAGAGAACAAGCAGGCACCATACCAGACTTCTGACTTACAAAAACTGTGAGAAAATGTTTTATTTTAAGGCCCTACATTTCCAATAATTTGCTATGCATCCATAGAACACTAGTGCATGCTGCAATAGAACAACCCCTTAAATTTGAAAGGAAAGAAAACAATAACTGTAGCCTTAGGGTGTGGTAGAACCTACAGCACCTCAGGAAGGGAAGTATGACAAAAATAAAGAAAGAAACAGCAACAGGTTCAGCAATGTCTTCTAGGTGCCATGTCCCACCTGCAGGAGGGACAGGGTCGTTTGAGAATGCCATTCCCTGAGACCCAGGTTCACAGACCCAGTCCGACTGGAGCTCAGGGAAAATACCACTTCCCATCATCAGCATGCCAGCAAGTGTCAAGTCAAAAATGAAGACAGTTTCAAGGTAGGCTCTTTAGGGAGCAGCACAAAGGGGAAATTCAGGAAGGAAGAGCCAAAAGCCAAAAGGGGAGTAGGCGTTAGAAAAACTACTGTCACAAAATTGTACGCGCCATATAAAACCAAGACTCACAGGAGGAATCTGAAGCCTCCTTGCACTGAGAGTTGCTATAGCAACAACAAACTCAAAGCACAGCCCTGTCTAGATGAGCACAAATTCCACATTGGAAACTGTATACCTCACTCTCTACTATCCCATACACAACTGGCAGAGTTCAACCATCCATCAATGTAGAGGAATACAAAAGGGTTTCGTGCACATTGTTAAAATTTTTATTAGATAAATTTTAAATATTTCAAATTTAGGTATTGTGAAACATTGAAAATCTCACAGCCAAGTGAAATCATTTTCTGTTTATAAGGAGGTCAATAGAATATGGATATCTGATCATACTACTTTTAGGCTCTAAAATTGAGGTAGATTCACTTATTTAATTCAAAATGAAATGGTGACAGATACCTTCTGGTACCTGGAATCTGTAAACTTGAAGTATTTTCTCTAATATGAACTGATTCAAGGGTGTCTCCAAAGGAAAGAAATCAGTAATAAGCACCAGAGAGGATCATAGAAAAATTAGATAAAAAGCAGCTCAATTGAAGAAGAAACCCTACCAGGCTTTTCTACAAATTAATAGCAAGCACTCTATTGGCAAAAACCAAAGATATGCTAGACCTTAACCTCAGTGACGCTTTGATTCAGTGCCATGTTAATCTTTACCAAGGGAATATGAGATAATGTCACCAACCGAGATTCATTTGTGACATGTCAGGAGCATGGCAGATAAATAAAAATCCATTTTTATTACTTTGACCTACGTATACGGATTATCCTATGTTTGTAAAAAGCTTGGGAAGAAAATAACTTTGAAGACTTCCATTAACAAATAAACTGCTTACTAACTGAGGGCACCAATGCATTTGCCATCCAAGCAACCGGGGTAGAAGGAAAGCAAAGTCATGGACAAATTCATGATGAATTTTCAGTAAACATACCATCTTTCTCACAAAATGTTTGCTTTGATTTTTTAAGCCATATTGTAAATTTTAGGTAAAACATTTTCTTGTTCTTAAGCATATTATATCCACCAGTTTACCACTGGGCTGGCCTATAGTTGGTACAGTTTTGTTCTGCTGTGTGACACTCTATAATTGAAATATCCTTTAAATGAAAACATACAAGGCATTAGCATTTAAAAACTTTCCAGACAATTTATGATGAAATAGCCCATATTCTTATTGACAATGTTCCTCAAATTCATTACTTAATAGTGTAGTGGACAAAATAGGAAAATATGATTTGAGTTCATTGAAATCACTTTAGACAAGGAGAGTTTTAAATATAAAAATAAAAAGTAATTTAGAATGACCACTTATGTGTAAGTACTCATTATTTATTTGTTAAAATAAAGATTTAAATAAAACATAGTTTTGATATCTCAAATCCAGATGTGTGGATTCTTTTAAGAAAGAATCTGTAGCTAAGGAAGAAATTCTCTTACATTTCATTTTCTAAATATTGGATATATATATATATATATATATATATATATATATATATATGCACTTTTAATTTTGCTTAGGTTATATAGTTATATAGTTAAACTGAAGAATGTGTTCATAAGTTATTTGTAAATACTTCATTTTACCTGCCTCATCAGTTCACATTTTCAATGGTTGGAGGTATCTTCAAAAGACAGAATGCAGCTAAAACTAATCTTCATAAATCTAATTTTACAACACAAAATAATGGTGTCTATACTCACTGAAATTCTGGTACAATAGAGAAATTCTTATTGCATATTGCCAAAATGATTAGAAAAGCAGTGTTTCTATAAATAATGTAAGAAGCTACTCTGTAACCACAAAAAAGGGCTGTATTTGAGATTTAAGAAAGGAAAAGTATGGGATTCACTTACGTTTTGTACTTAAATTTGTCTAGAGAAAAGTAATGAACAAAATACTATTGAAAGTCAGCTTAATGCTTTCTTATCTACAATTTACATTGTCTTATGTGGGTTTAGTAAGTTAAGTCTAAGAATGACATTGAGAGTGGACAGAAAATCAGACTTATGTGGATCACAAAAGTAACTTTTCCTGTTTACAGGGAACCTAATTTTGAAGGACTGTGGGTGACCAGGATACAGCATTTTAACAAAAAATTCTTCACTCAGTATTTATAGTTGGCTTGTGTAAGTTGGATCAAATTTGTTGACATAGAAATTCAGTATTTGGCACTACAAGGCAAAATCAACATGCAAATTTGGAGCTTTCTTTGTAGAGGTGTTCTTTACTGCTTACTAATTTAGCTGCTATCTGTAAATAACGGTGCATGGCACAGTTAATGATTCATATATGACAAAATAAACAGAATTTTCTCCTCTCTTTCTTAACCATACATATTCCCTGTCTGCTCTAGAACTCTAATTTTAATTTCCTCATATAGAATTTGTCATCACCTCTGTCTTCTTCAATCTTTGATCCCATGTCTTTCTGAAAAATGAAAGCCCATTCATACTTTACAAAATACCTCACCAGGACTTGACTGCTGCCTTTTAGGAGAATATTCATGCCAACTTTGGTTTCACATAGCCTTCAACTGACAGACACTAAGAACTGCATGTAGCTTGCATTTCCATATTTATCACTCTAGAGCCAGATTCTTCTTTTGTGACTTATCTGTTACAAAGTCCTTGAAAGAGAATAAAATTTATGCTTTTTTCTCCCCATACATATTTTCCCAGATACTTTTACTGGATCTTATTTGATATCAAATGTGAAAGAAATATCAAATCCAACTCTTGCTGTTTTTCCCCTCACAGTTATTTACCCTGCTTGTACATGTGTGGGAAGGGTGTGAAGCTAACATGAGGAAAAGAGAAGGATTTTACTCTATGCACATTTGTATTTTACATTCTCACGTACAGATGTACATATGCTCTCACACACATGCACTCACACGCAATTGGTCAGCTCTTATTTTTAATAAAGCCCGAATCAAGAGTGAATTTTCATAGTTGAGAGAAAGTGCCATTCACCAAGGGTTTTTGTGATTTCTATTGCATTATTCCAAATGGGAAATTGATAGTAGTATAAATGTGAAGGGGGCAAAGAAATCAGAAATTCGAGCTTGGTTTGCTGATGGATTACATGTGCATGAAAATAGAGTAAGTTAACTTTTGTTCAATAGATGTGAGAAAAAGTGCTTCTGTTCAAATTGCTGATGGAACCATCTCCTGACTCTCCAGTATGCTCTCTGAAGAGTCCTGAGAATATTTTGTGATTATCAGGAGGCACTCTGGAAGTCCGGATCTGGAATGAACAAGTGGGATTATTTATCTATTATAGTGGATGTCGCTGACAAATGTACTTTCCAGTCCAGACAGGGGGTTTCCATTAGGCCCACATTTCTCTGATGAAGTTGAATTCTGTATAATTAGGGGTAAATGTGCCAAGCAGGAGACCCTGGTAACATCCTTAGAATGGCCTGTATATTTCTTGTGAGAGTTAAACCTTCATTATATCCACCATCTTTACACAATATAACTTAAGGAAACACAATCAGCAGTTTGCTAAACAGATACTGTGTCCTACAAAAGATCCATGCATCACAACTTCCTCAGAAACGGCCTTGAAAAACAGTGTTCAGAGAACGTTTGTGTGTCAATGATATTCAGATTGGGAGAATTTCTTACAATAGTTAGGATATAATGTGGCTCATATCAGATTATGCAAATGTTTTGCAACATAGCAAAACTTTTGACTACTATAGTTTTGCCTAAGAAGTTTTTTAAGTATCATGAAACCTTGCATCCAGTTTGCTTCATTCTGTAGTTCTTCAAATTATTCACTTTGTGAGGACCCTGATTTCCACAATCCATCTACCTTTCCTATATTCTATCAAAAGTAACCGTGACAGAGCAGGAATATAATTATTTTTTGGTGATGGGACATGAATCATCCTGCTGTTGGTTGCAGTGCATCGCTGAGAGTCCTCTTTTGTGAAAGAAATAGAAGAATAAAACATGTGCACTAGATTTGCAACTCTGAAACTCTCTGTGCTGTCACTGGCCTGAGATGCCCTGTGTTGACCCTGGACACAAAAGTAGCCTTGATTTCAAACACCTTTAGCCCAAAGGCTTAATTAACCTCGTTCTCCTGCTGGTAACATGTATCTGTAAAGAAGCCTTTTGCGTGGCAAAGGCGAAATCAATACATTGCATATAACTGAATTTTTGAATTGCATCATGCAAGAAGGAAGCCATTGCTAACTTGGCTAATCTTTGCTTTTCTAGAGATCAAAGCAGACGCTGAAATCCCACACCTTGTCTAGGAATTTATTTCAGATCTAACATTTTTAAAACATCATTATAAAGAATAGATTTCTCTAGCATGTGCTTTTAAAATGTGTACTGTGAAAAACGTATTGAGAGAGGAGCTCTCTGTGGGAAGGCACACAGTCTAATACACAGAGTGTAATGATTTAAATAAGAGGTGTTCCGGAAATGCTTATGTGTGAGACAATGCAAGAAGGTACAGAGGTGAACGGATCAGGTAATGAGAGCCCTAACCCAATCAGTGCCTTATCAGTTGTTGAAAGGGATGAACTGGGTGGTAACTGTGGGCAAGTGGGGTGTGGCTGGAGGAGGGGGGTCTTTGTGGCAGTGCCTTTGGGGTTTACATTTTGTCTGTCGTGAGAGAAGTCACTCTCTCTGCCTCCTGGTGCCATGCTCCCAGCTCTTCTCCTCTGCCACACTCTTCTTCCATGATGTTCTGCCTCCCCCGAGGCCCTGAGGAATGGAGTTGGCCATCTGTGGACTGAGACCGCTGAAACGGCGAGGCCCAAAATTATGTTAAATAAATATTATTTTCCCATTATAAAGAAATATGGAACAAATACTTTCATATCTTCAGAGGAAGCAAATTACATTTTCTTTTTATTTTCTTTCTAACAAACAATTAAACTCTGTAACGTTTAATATTAGGAGTTTCATTGTTCAATACTCCTCTATTAACTACTCTTTTACGAGTGAGTTTGTTCTATGAATTAGGTAAATTTTTATCATTAGTATGAACAATTTAGCAATTCATGCTTTGAAAAAATGGCATCGTTATTTTTGTATTCTGTCACAAAAACATTATAATATTTTTCCATATCTGAATGATTTTAAGTAAGAGAATATGTATTTTTTATCTGGTGATGGGGATTGAATCCAGGGCCTCCTGCATGGTAGGCAAGTGCCCTACCACTGAGCTCTCTCCCCAGCCTTAAATAAGAAATGCTAAAGGAATGACCTATTTCATAAAAAAATTGATTCAATATTGTTTTTGCACAAATGATTGCTGACTATAATAAATGTCAGATGCCTGAGCTTGTGTTCACTCTTTCAAAGGATACTGGAATGATGAAGCATAGTAAATATGTTTTTATTAGATCTTCAAAGTTCTAATTGCTTCATGGTATTTGTAATGAATGGTATGGTTATTAATAATTAAGAAATAGCTCATTTTATCTATATCAATATCTACTACTGAGAAAATTCATTATGAGTTTTTTGTGAAGTATATAAATATGTAAATCAGGAATATGGAAAACAGATGCACTTGTAGAGTTGTACTTCATAACTGGAATGCTTATTTCATATGCTGAATAGTTTACAATTCAACCATTGCTCTTAATTGTATAAAGAATATAGATAAGATTCAGTTATTTATAAAAATATAGTAATCATACCTCCTTATAAAGTCTCATTGACTTTCACTTCGTAGGTGGAAAAGTACAACATTGTGGAATAGATTAAAAATTGGACCTAAACATAAAGTAGTTATCCTCTTTTCTATTTTTTTTTTGCAATTTTCACTCTCTTTTGTAGAATTTAGTTATTTGAATAAATTACTAATGACAGAAAACACACATTGGTATAGTTTTAATAGCTACCGTGTAGAGATCACTTTGTTGCAATGGTATCTTCCAAGTACCCTTCTACATTACCTTAGATATTGAAAAAGAAACCTCAAACACTGAAAAGGAATATGTTGAAATCACACGGCTTATTATTCAATTTCCAAAGGTATGATTATTAATAAGCAAAGACACAAAGGTGGGCCTTTGAGACTCTCAGGTTAGTGGTATATACCTGCTTTACAAGGGAGAGGTGGGGACATATCTGACCCATGATGAACTTGTAAATTAGCTCCTGAAAAACCATGAGTTTTATTTCTGCTTCTTAAGAGTGGGTATGAATGGCTAGAGTAAACCTTGTGTTGTCTTTCTGGAGTGTTCAACCTGGCAGGGACAGAGCTGTCTCTTCAGAGGTGGCATGGAATGACTTTATCTTTCTTTTCTTTTCCATTTTCAAGTGACATTCTTATTTAGTTGATCTTTTTCTATTGCTTCTTTCTGTGGCATATTTTACTGGTTATTACCAATATTTGCCACTTTTTAAAAAATTATGTCTGTGTCTTTCAAGATTCATGGCAATACGTTACAGATACTTAACAATTTGTTAGTCTTGCCGATATTTCCAAAACTCCTTAATTACTCATTAGGCTTAAAATTCCTTAAAAATTTTATTCATCATATTTGTATACTTCTGTAGAAAAACGGACCATTTTCAAATAAATTACGTATTTTTTTTACTGGTTGTTTGCCATGTCTTTAATATATACATATATAACAAAAGTTATCCATCTATCTATCCATCTAATTTGTTGTTAATTGGGAAAATTCAGGTAGCAGAGAAAATAAGGTAAGCCCGCAACTCTCATTTTCTTCTTTTAACTTAGTGTCTGAACCTTTACCTGCATTCAATAAGTATTGGTTAAATATATAAAAAGATTGAATTTATAGAGAAAAAGGTAGTTAGATTTAAAAAAAAACTCTTCTTATATAAATAAGTTTGTTTCATTGGTCATGAATACTAACCCAGCTTTGTAGAAAACACATATTTCTTTAGATGTCCTAGAAAAATGCATCATAGTATTCACAAAAAGAAAACAAAATCACTATCACTATACTCAGGTATGTTTGATAATAATGTAATAAAAAACTAGAAAGAGTTGAAGTATCATTTTGAAGGGTTTCAAAACAAAAGTCAATCTTTTTGAACCAGATTTTTTTAACTAAAACTAACTTGCACCCTTTAATGACATTTCAGGATTATTAGAGTGGAGTATCAGGACATGGGCAGTGGCAGTTGGAAAGTTAGCTTAGGTTTTGGTAAGTTATTTGACTCAGTGCTCCCTGATATTCTTGTGGCCAGGAAGAAAATAAATGGACTAGAGCACAGTATATTTTGTTTGATTTATAATATACAGTGACCACTTATGATAAAATTTGAATAAAAGCAATAATTGGGGCCATCAAATTGCAACAATTTTGCTTTACTTGTACAGAGAAGTTATGTGTATCCTATTTGCACATATCACAAAACTTACCAAAGTATCAGATATATAGCGCAAGCCAAACTATATCACAGCATACACAGTTGGCGATTGTGTTAGAAGAAGTGGCTTGAAATGTGTGAATGACTTTGGAGAAGAGCATCAGAAAAAAATGGAAGTGTATGTTCTTCAAGTTCCTGAAGTTGACTGTGAAACTGTCTTTGACATTGGACTTGGTTTTATTCATTTGCACAATCTTTCTCTTTTTGATGGTGAATTTAGACCATTCACATTTATAGTGATTACTGATATAGATGGATTAATACCTGTGATCTTTTAAACTATTTTTTAATTCATTGCATTTGCTATTTGATGACCATTTTATATGATTTTATACAATTTTCTGTTTGAGCATTTTTGTCATTCATACTTTCTTTTTTGTACCAGGGATTGAACCCAGAGGTACTTTACCATTAAACAACATCCCTATTCCATTTTGCATTTTATTTAGAGACAGGGTCTCACTGAGTTGCTTAGTGCCTCCCTAATTTGCTGAGGCTGGCTTTGAACTTGCAATCCTCCTGCCTCAGCCTCCTCAGCCACTATGATTACAGACATGTGCCACCATGCTTGGCTCATTCATACTTCATTTAAGACATATTCAGTTATTCAACCACATTCTTAAAGTATGCAACCTACACTTTTAAATAACTATAGTTTACTATGAAATAATTTCATATTGCTCCACTTCATATATCCATAAACACCAATTCTCACTATTATTGCTTTACATAAAATTATTTTTACATAAAGTTATATTTTAAATAAGAAAAATAAAGGATTTTATTTCAACTTAATTTATTCCTCTCTTACACTTTTTTTTGGAAGATCTAAGCTTTTGACCTATAAAATATTTTCTTGTTGTTCTTTCTACTCAAGGAACATACCTACCAGCAAGAATGTTTATTTTTTGTTGTTTTAGAAAATCTTTTTACTTGTTTTTCACTTTCACTGGATAACAGATTCTAGATTGTACTATTATCTTAAAAATTTCACTTTCTTCACTTCTTACTGTTTATTTTTATTGTTTTTTTATGAGAAACCAAAGGATTATACTTGTTTCTCTGTAGGTAAAGCAAGGTAGTGTGCTTGTTTCGCCATTCTGTTTTTTCTTTAAGGTTTGATTTTTTTTCTCAGTTTTTGCAACAGTCTGAATATGATATGCCTAGGTGTGGTTTTCTGATATTTAAGCTGCTGGATATTATTTATTTTCTGAATCTGAGTTCCAGTGTGCATTATTAACTATGGAATGTTACCAGACATTATTACTTCAAGTAGTTTACACTTTCCTCTTTATTCTCCTTTGATATTCCAGCATGTGTTTGTTTTTATTGACATCTTTTCAAGTTTGAAGATTCTTTTGTCAGCCACATAAAGTCTCTGATGACCACATCAAAGGTGTTCTTCATTTCTATTTCTGTATTTTGATGTTTAGATGTCCCTTTAGCTGTCAGTATTTACATTTCTTTGCTTACGTAACCCCTGTATTCTTGCTTGTGGTCTACCTTTTCCTTACAGCACTTCATTTTTTGCTCATTCTTATTTTCAATTCCTCACTTCATAATGCCAACCTCTGAGTCATACCTAAGTCTCATTTTGATGGCTGTTTTGGGTTTTCCAGGCTGTTTGGTTTTTGTCTTTCGTCGTGATTTGGACTTTTTGTTTCCATTGTCATTGTTCAAAGCCAGACATGTTGCTTTAGAGAATAGACACTGAAGTTGCCACAGTCTGGCTGGACACAAATGAGGAGCCACTGAAGCAGGAACAAACTTTATTTCTGAACTCCACCAGCACACTCCACACACGCTCCCCGGGAACTATCCCGAACCCCACAGGGCTCGTCTAGGAACCAGCCACCAGAAATATCTCCTCTGGAAATCCCTCCTCCTGCACTTCCCCAACCAATGGGAACTCTCCAGGAATCCCCAGGAATGCCCATGAGAACTCCAAAGTAGCAGCCGAGGCAGATAGTAATGCCTTGCCTGTCAACCAATACTATTGGCAAAATGCCAGGGGCCATTCCGACTCAGCTGTGGCTCTCAGCAGAAGTAAACAGGCATTTTGCATAAAATGTGTATTAGTGTGGATAAAAAGTGGGCTGCATTCGATGTTTGTGTAACTAGAGATACCAGCAGTTTGCAGTGACTTCAATGTGCTGCTTTTTGTTTGTTCTGTAGGTTTTGAAGATTTCCTATCAACAACTCCTTAGACAGTGTGTATTTGGCTGCTCTTTCAGCCACTGTGCACTGTTATTAACCTGGAACTTTGTTGGGTGTGGGTATAGGATATGCAGCAGAGGCACGGTCTACAGCCCTTGGATGGAAGTGTATTTCAGAGCTCTGCCTTCACAGATCCTAGCTCCCCCACCCCATCCTTTTCCTAGCAGTAGTATTCCCAGGTTGTCTCTGTGAAACTCTAGCCTCTCTTGACTAGGACTTTTATTATTTTTTAATTTTCTCTCTTACTTGATATAACAAGGTTATATAGGGCTGGAGTGGGGGAAAATTCCCTTCCTCCTGCTGGGATAAGATTTCAGAATTGAGGTCTGGTGAAGTCCTTTGCCCTGGGGAGTAGGCCTTGGCTAGTTGGAAGTCTCTGGTTCAGTTTTATTGTGTTTACTCATCCTGTCCCTGGCCAGTGTCAGGAAAGGCTTTTTAATGGATCGTCACCATGAGAACCTTGTGCCATTCTTCAGGTGAAGCCCATGAGAGTGCAGTCGCCCTCAAGTTGGAGCCTCAGGAGTTTATTTTAGGCTGGACTGGTTTCAGTCCCCCCGACCGCAGCTAGGATTTGAGTGCCTCTGCCAGTTGACAGCTCTAGTGACTTCTGTTTTGGGTAAACAGATCTTGGTGGCTCTATATCTCAGCCAGGAATGTTAATTACTGTGGAATACAATCTTAAAATGTAAGATTAATTCTCAGATTGTTCATTGCATCCAAAGTGTCTTCTAATAAATTAAAGAGTCCTTAAATGCAGGAAATGCTCCTTACTCATCTTCATACCTCCAAAATTTCCATATTAAGTCTTACATTTAATAAGCTTTCAACGTGTACTTGATTGATACTCATATTGGAATCAGTCACTGAAAAATACTAGGATTCTTGTTCAAAGGAGGTCTATAGTGGTCATACAAGACAAGCTTGAATAATACTCATATCATCTTCTCATGATGGCTTAGTGCTTATGAAACTCTTTCACAACCCTAAAATCAATTTACTCTTGCCGTCTTAGGATGAGGCGGGCTGGGGCTGCTAGTCTCAATTAATCAGTGAATTGGGCTGGAATTTTCACCTTGATTTCATGAAGGCAGATATTTACTATTATTACACACATAACATCATAAGGATGAATGGCTCAGTTTAACCCAAAAATTAACTAAGAAAATGTATCATGAAGAGAACAAAGTGATTCCTACCATACTTTACCCTTGATACATATACATGAACATTCATAATTATGTGTGGCTATATAGAAGTGGTTTGTTTCCATCTTATTTTGTTTCTCAGTTTACTTCTATGATGATCTAATGCCTTTGAGATATTTGAAAATGGGAACACGTCTAAAATCAATATTGTGTATTTATGATTTGATGAGTTCCTAGGCCCTTTCTTGCAGGTGGTTTACAAGAAAAAGCTAAGATGAGCATTTCCAGAAGATCTTCTTAAACTCACGGCTGTGACCTGCTGTGGTCTGGAGGCTTTCCAACTGCGCTACAAGGACCAGGCCTTTAGAACAGATTAGCAGCTGTGATTGCAGCAAATATTATGCAGTCAGGGTCCATTCATGTGGCCTTTATAGCATTGTACCTTGATTCTACGATGCTTCTATTTTTTTCTTTGATTCCCCAATGATATTTTAATTGATCTCCAATATATGCTACACTAAATGCCCCCCCAATTAAAAAAACACAGCCCTCCACGCTTCAATTTTATTTTTTCCATTGTGTACAATTTATAAGCAAAATCATCAATGCCCTTTGTATTTTGCAATTTTGTTTCATCGTGAGCATAACTGAAAGCAAGCAGAATAATGTTTGTTTAATCTAAGCTGTCAGTATATAACTGCCTTTATTTTGGAAGAAATCCATAGATTTCTTATGACCCAGGTATATATTTGCATATTAATCTTAAGATAGAGTGTATTAATTACATCATCTCCCTTGGTTTCACTGGATGAAGTGACATCAGTAGTACTTCTGTAGATGAAGTCCAGATTTATCTTGTGTGTTAAAAGCGAATCACAAAACTCACATATGGCATTTGCATTTTGAGAAAAAAATAAAATAAAAGAACACTCCTAACCCCAAATTCTTTCCTGTTATAAAATGAAGTTTTATAGTACTGAATTCAAGTGGTATAATCTGAAAACTGACTTAAGATGCTCAAATTTTATGTTGAACTTAAAAGTGCATTCGACCATAAGCTCAAGGTCAAAGGCCACATCTAATTAACTCTGCATGGCCAGGGCCCTATCTTCTGTCTTCCAGCCACAAAAATTATTTATTTTTTTATGTGATGAAATGACATGTCTAGGTGAAGGAAATTTCCTTTTTTTCAATCTAATTCCCTTATTGTGTTGTTTAATGTGATGTTACTTGATAGTTAGAGGTTATTTCATAAATTATTTTTATTCCTAAGTTCTTCTGTTTCTACAGGAACACCTCAAGTTTAGTATGTATGGATTTCAGTTATACTCCTAAAATTTTTATCCCAAGAAGGGTATTATCCGTTAAGTAAAATAATGTATTCATAAATACCAGTTTTTATCTTATTAGCTGAATTTGCTAATGTCTTTATTTTTATCAACATATGAACAGATGTTTTAAGTTTTTCAACATAAAGAATTCAATAAATATAACGTATTATTATTAAAGATATTATTATTAATAGCATTATTATCATCATATGTTTATTTTTACATTATATATCCCCTGTAGAACACAAAGCTTCAAGTTTGGAAGTTGCCAATGGTGCTTTTCTTTGAACATTTTTTTTTTAGACCCCACTTTTCAAGTTTCCACACAATTTCTTACTAGCTGCTGTCATACAGCATCACAAGAGAAGTTTAGGTGAAGCAGATTAGAATCCATATCCTCTAATCACAACTAGAAATTAGAAGTGCTTCAAAAGCTCTTTAGAATCTAGATCATCCATTATGTGATTTTAAACCTTGAACATAGAAAAAAATAATATTTGAAGGGGCGACCTCAAAACCTTTCACGTGTCGGGGCTGAGCTTGGTCCTCACAGCTGCAGAGGTGGACCTTCACAGTTCATCAGCCTCAGGGCCATTAGCACAGGCTTTCAGGTGCATTGACACCTGCCCTTAGGGGAAACAAAAAGTCCAAAAACAGCTTTACAGTTAAGATTATATTTTTGTAGATATAAGTTATCGGATGTCAATTTTTAAAGGAAATTATATTTATCTAGGATAGAGGATTTATATCATCTGTCAGAAGAAATTTAGGGTATACAGTAATTTATGGATAAAATCAAAGAGAATGAGCCCCAAGTTAGAGTTAATTTAATGTCTTAATATTATTTTAAAAAATAGCTCACAAAATCATTGAAACATCACATTTCCTTACATTTGCATGATATATAAGATTTTCATTTTAATATTTGCATGATGAAATTCACCTTAAATATTTATTTTTGTTAAGTCAACTCCAAATTCTTTATTGCAAAATAAGAATATATAAAAATCAAATTCATATGTGTATTGCTTGTGAAAATGTCCATTGTTGCAAATAACTTTAGAATTAACTCAAAGAAATCCATTTTGGCTCATGAAGTCCATGTTCCATGCCAGCAGGTAAACTTTTGCACTTGGTGACTCAGGGATCTAGGCTAGTTGTGTCTTCTGGCTCTACCATCTGCTGTGAGCAACTGGCAGCAGAGGTAGTACTATACTGAAGCATTATTATCATTGTTTTAATTTTACAGTATATGTCACCTGTAGAACACAAAGCAGCAAGCTTTAGAAGTTGCCAATGGTACTTTTCTTGAACATTCTTCTTTAGACTTAGTTAAATTGACAGACCAAATGGTAATGGACTTTAGCCTCCTGCTGAACATCCATTCTTCTTCTGACCACCACAATGGATCAAGTGGTAGAAAGCCCAGATTTCACCAGGCAGCTGGTAGAGCTTGCCACACAATGTGATGCAAACCTTCTCATCTGTAGCTGGGGATATGTGGGAGGCAACTCATTCCAGCTTATAGGACCCATTGTTAAATCTTCAGGAATTAAAAAAAAAAAAAAATCTTCAGGAATTTTGTAAGTGAGATGTTGAATACAATAATTTTTAAAATTAAGTTGTTATTAAATTATTGAAAAAAGAGAGTATACAATCAAAATCCATCCTTTATTAATTCTTTTGTTTCCTAAGGCTGTTTACATCTATTGCTTGTATATTGGAAATACCACGTAATGGCGCATCTTTCCCCAACTCCCTGTGTTCAGTGATATCACATTGTCAGCTTCCACGTCACTCTGTGTGGTGGAAATGTTTGTAATGTGGGAACGGGAAATCATAAAACATAGCAAATCAGAATATATTTTTAGAACCAGTTATTAAACAAAAACCAGAACACCCCAAGTGGAATATTTCAGAGACATATACGTCAAAGTCTATCTCTCTATGTCTTTGTGTATCTTGATATCTATCCATTTATTTCTATATAGTTACATTTACAACCATATTTAAAATGCATGTTGCTTCATAATCTGCTTTATTTTTTTTACAACAATGTGATATAAACTCTCCTTGCCAGGACATCTGCATTGCCATATCTAATGACTAAATAATAATTGTTGTTACTTAGTTGATTTCTAAAAACTGGGAAACCAGGATGTCTCCAGATGGAAGACAAGGGGAGATTTATTGTTGAGTTCTTTTATTAAGTTTCCTTTATATTCAATTTAGTTAACAAAAAATCTTATGTTTGAAAAACTATGGCATGTGAATCTACTTTTTCAACTCTGTTGTATAAACTCTTTTAGATTTTTCTGTTGCCAATTTAATGTGAATTGAGATATGTTTTTACTGTAAAATAAGTGTGATTTCAAAGACTAATTAAAAATTATGCATCGTATCTTAACATTTTATATTGATCACATGTTGAAATTCTATTGTTCAGGTACATGGGGCTAAATGAAGTATACTACTAAGTCTAACTTGCCAATGTTTTCTTTCTTATAAATGTACTTATTAGAGAAATTAGACTTACATATTTGACTCGTATCATATTTTTGTTGGAGAGTAGGATATTCTAGACCATGTGTGCTGGCTTTCATTCTTTATGTGTTTGTCTCAAACAAAATGAAAAATTATAACTCACAATTAATCAGAATGACTTTACTATTAGCAGTTCAGAGCATGAACTTTCCTAGATCCATGCATTAATTGGCCCTGGCAGGACTGTCAGCCTCTCATACCTCCTTTCCTCTTCTTGCCTACATGGTCCTCAATGAGCTTCCCTCAAGGACACAATCAAGAAGAAAAGACACAGACAGGCACCGAGAGTTGTATGGTGCCTAGCAATTTTTGATGACTCCTGAATTCTTTGTTTAGTCCATATTTTTGTGTCTGCAGAATTGGAATGCTGCCACTCACCTGACACCTGTATGTATCCATTGGTCATCCAAACTTAAATAAATGGTTATTCCATGTTCAGGCAAGCAGACAGAAGAGTGTGCTTAAGTCAAGATTTAGCTTGACTAACTACTGCCATAGCAACATGATTCAACATAAGGCCCTGTGATGACAAACGATTAAAGTATAGAGTAAAACAACTGCAAAAATAAACCCACAGTGTTTCCTTAGTCTGTCCACCAGGGTCAGGTCCTGGTTACTGTGAATAGCCTCCAGTGACACAAAAAAAGGAAGATGCCACCCTGGGCATTCCAGTTGTTTAATGACAAATATTTAGGGTGTCCTTTTGTTTGTGTGTATATACTTTTCAAATCATTGTGCTTAACTAGTGTACAAGTTTGAAACTGGTTCTTTGGTGTTTTGTGATTTTCAATCTTTAATATTATTGTCATGCTACAAATATTTCAGTCTTTATTAGTCACTGACATTTCTTCCCTATATAATCTATTAATAGTTTTTGTTTTTAACTATATGAAACATATTTCCTAATGTATGTTGTATAATAAGTGTATTAAAATATGTTCAAATAAGTTTAATCATTTTCAGTTTCAGGAATTTTGTTATCATGTATGATTATCTTTTATGTTTAACTCATTTATTTAGTAATATATATTTATCAGGGAACTAGCAGCTTCAGTTCAGGTTGTAGAAGTCAATGCTGAGGATTTATTTAAGGAATAGAGTTTTAAATTTCTCAACAGATGTAATAGATCTGAAATCACCGGCTTTCAATTTCAAATCTCAGGTAGATGAGACAGAGAGAGAAAAGCCTAGTCTGATCCTTCCCTTCCCCTGTCAACAAGAATAAGATCTGGGCGATGCTCAGAAAGGAAGGCTCAGAACATGCAACAGAAAACAGCAAGGAAAGAGTTGATGAGGCAAGAGCACTTTTCCATTCCTGCTCTCCTCCACACAGAGAGGGAGAATCACAGAGGATTCCATTAGGATTAGAGAGTAGCAGGTTCTGAGAGGTGAATTTAGTACCATGCACTGTGCCACATTTAAACCTCAGGGGAAGGTCTGTGCATGGAAATGCCTGGATCAATTTACCACTGTTTCAGTCAGAGTTCTGGCCTTCCTCCTCAGAGTGTGTCCAGTGGAACAAGAAGCCTATTCAAATTCACTAGGTCCAGCACCAGGCATCTGAAGCCCCAGGTGTTAGCGTTGTGAGATTGTGGGTGAACACATGGAGTAAAGGAGCTATTCACCCAGTGTCTCATTCCCATTATTCTTGGGAGGTGCTCACTATTATCTAAAAGCCCACATGGGACGTGAAGGGGAAGAGAGGAAAGAGAGGCAGCTCCACAATTTTTGCAGATTATTTATTTCCAAGTGCCTAGTTTATCTCATAAAAGTGCCTAGTGTTTATCTCATATTTTTTTTTGTGAGCCCCAGGAAGATATTGGCAGTGACACTGAGCCAGGAAGGGGGTTTTCACTGGTAAGACGCAGTCCACTGTCTCCTAGCACCCTGTAGCTCGGATGGGAGACTGTCTCCACCTGCTCATTCCAGCACAGTGGCCATTTGCCATTTTTCTTCAGTGGAGAAGACAGCTTTTCTACATTCTTGAAGTGATAATAAGCAGAGTGGGGAGGATCCACAGATTTTCCTCTGTCATTCATTTTGCCAAGTGCCCTGAATGACTCTTGTCATTATGAAGATTTAAGTCTTTTTTTTTTAAGGGAAATTTCTTTCTATTCTATTACTTCTCCTCTAAATAATTGATCTTTTAAGTTTGAATTCTTGTTGTATGTATCTTACATCATTTTGCTGAATCATGAGCATCAGTGCTGTGTCAGTGGGACATGGATGCTAGCTCTACTCACAAATGGATCCACACTAGTTCTAATCCTCTCTTATCATGAAATTGGTAACCATTAAAGTTGTTTAACCCAAGGAGCTTCACTTTCCTCATGCTCACAATGGGCTGAATTTTAGTGTTTTCTCATAAAATATTTCTGAGCCTAAAGAAGATATTTTAAGTTTCTAGTGTATCGATATTTTATGTAGCAAGATTCTGTATGATTGCTTGAAAATCATCCCTCTTGGTCTGTGCCCAGTGGTAGGTATTCATGCCTTTGTTCATGCTTAGAACAATTTGTGTTTGGTACTGAAATATAAGATAGCTAATCTTTTTATTCTTTAAGTCTCAGTAAAATATTTTTTCCTTAAAGAGACTTTTCAAATTCCTCCCCAAGTCAGTATTAAATTATTTTGGGTCATTCTTTTTTTAATTGGTTTTATTTTTAAACACATGACAGTGGGATGCATCACAATTATTATTACACATATAGAACGATTTTTCACACCTCTGTATATAAAATACGTTGACACCAATTCATGTCTTCATACATGTACTTTGGATAATGATGGCCATCACATTCCACCATACTTGCTAATCCCCTGCCCCCTCCCCTCCCCTTCCCTCCCACTCTCCACATTCCTATATCCATCTTCCATTCC
>NW_025999932.1:7789614-7806519 GCF_001458135.2 Marmota marmota marmota | reverse complement strand
CTCCCCTCCCACCCCTCTCCCCATCTAGAATTCATCTATTCCTCCCATGTTCTCCCTCCCTCCCTGACTATGAGTCAGCCTCCTTATATCAGAGAAAACATTTGGCATTTGGTTTTTTTTGGATTGGCTAACTTCACTTAGCATTATCTTCTCCAATGCCATCCATTTACCTGCAAATGCTATACTGGTTCATTCTTCATATTCTCTTATAATGTTTAAAGTTTCCTTTTATAGTATTTAGAACAGTTTGAAACTGAATAATTCTTTATGTGATAATTATGATGTCAGAAACCAAGTCATTTTATTCAATATAGTGCTAGTTTTACCCACTGTCTAATTTGTAAGAGGTATTGAATTTGTATGTTGAATGAATAATTCTCTGTTCAAACATTAAAGCTCAGATCTGTGAGAAAGGACAATTGTTTAATTTTAAAATTTATTTTGAAAAATCAGCATGTTAGCTAGACACTGGTACATAGCATGAGCTGAAGAGAAGGGGGTTGAGAAGGAAAATGCAGGGCCCATGGCTTTACCTGGGCTGCTGATGACCTGGTGTCACCATGGATGGCTGCTCTGTGTTCTTTATAACCATCCTGAACCCTGTGGACACCACAGCCCTCCTCTGCCAGTCTTACCTGCTAGCATTAGGTCCTGTGGTGACAGTCCTCACTTCCCATTCCCTGCCCCAGGGAACAGAGAGGCTACTGTCTGGCTGTGGGGCTGGAGGTGGAGCTCAGGTTCTGGTGATTTCCTCACATCTCCTCCCCAACCTGAATCCCTGGACCTGTGAGCTGGGGGCTCTGGTTACCTTGAGTTATCTAAGATGAATGCAAGTTAAAATACACAAACAAACAAATAAGTGAAAACACCAGCTGGTCAACACAAATACTGAGCTGAGTTTCTTAGATGTTTGCCTGATTGTGGCAATGTTTCATTTTCCCAGTAATAAATTTTATAGATTTCTGAAATTTAATATGAATTTTTAACAAAGTCATATTGACTACATGGTTTAAAATATCATCTTAAAGCTAAATGCAAAATACTACTTACAACAACTTTAAGAAGAAATGAGAATGACATTCTCTAGTAGATAATAATATATAGTATGATATGGTATAATGGTAGGGGTTTGTAACCATGAGAGATTCTGTGGTTGGCAAATCACTTAATTCAGATGTGTAATCCCCTTCCTCATTGACTCAGTAAATTTGACTTACATAAGGATGAGATAAACATGTGTATGTGGTTTTGAAATAGTAAATAAATATTTGTTAATAAAGATAGAAAAATGATACAGAGGTAACTCTTGTGTTGATAGCAGGTTTAAAAGAAGACGTGTGATCAAATAATAAATACACACTCCACATTTAGCACATTTTCATTCAATTATATTCATCTAATTTGTAGATTTTATCTCAAGAGACAGGAATAGATTCCATGGAATAAAAGTGCTTAGTATTTGATGTAGGACTTGATGTTCTACATAGAAATGGATTTGTGTTGAGCTATCAATTTAAACATATCTAAACTCCCAGTTCTGAAATGTAGTTAAAGGACTTGTACTTCTTACCTAGCTCTCCAAGGGAGAGGATAATGCCTTCAAGTCTCCTATTCAAGTCTTTGTGTTAACACTATCTTTTTGCAGTTATGTTTTGTGCATCTAATTTCTTGGTAGCTTTTTAAAAATAACTTTACATATAAGTAAGCAGATATGCACTTCAAAATTATGTTTTATCTTAGTTTGCATAATATGTTATTTACAAAGATGTATATAAAGATAAAAGTAATTCTATAATATTGTCTTAACTAAGTTTGTGTTACAGAATCTAAAATATTTAGTATATGGAATGTATGTCAAAATATAAATATTTATATGATATAAAATATATTACATACTTATATAAATGTATTTATATGTTTTCATTTAATAAGTTTCCATAAAAATGTTTTATACAATTATAGACAACTTGTGTATTAAATATGCATATCTGCAAATATATGTATATATATATAAATTTGTATAATTTATATTCAATTGTATAATATTGTATAATATATATCTATATATGTAAAATTAATGTATATTTATAAATGTAATTTATTTCTAATACATAATTTATATGCTAACTGTAAATATTTTGTATATTGTATAGGCATATATGATGTATTTAAATACATTTTATTATTACTATTTTTCTAAAACATGTAAATTATAAATCTAGTAAATATAGAAGACTCAAAATACTTTAACTGAATTATGAATTTTCATATTTGATCACAGAACCTCTTTTAAGTGTATCAGGAATAATGAGGTATTAGAGAAAGGTCAAAAGGCTAATGTGGAGAAGTGTCTTCACTTCCACAAAGGGAGAAAATAATACTTAGAAAGTAAAAGAAAAGGTGACTGCTACATTTTACCATTTCTAGTAAATGAATACTTTATAGGTCAGAATTTAATAAATATTTTATTTATGTAGCATAAACCATTTTGATAAATCAGGAAAAACTAAAATCTTCATAGGATAGTTTCAGAATACAGTTCTTCTTTTTAAAAAAATTTATTAGTGCAATATAATTACACCCAGTGATGGGATTCATGAAGCCACAGGCTTACATAACACAGTTTGATCGGTCTAATTCCAGACCCCCACTTCCTCCTTCCTGCCTCCCCTGATGTTTTGCTGAGAATAAAGCTCTTATGCACCATCTTTGATAAGAGATGCACAAGAATTTCATGATTTCCTAACAAGTGAAATAAAGTGTGCGGCTGATAGTTATAGAGACAGATAAAATTATTCCTCAGGGAAAACTAAGTAAATAGAAGCCCATCTACATTAGGGGTTGACATAAGGCTCTGAAGTACTTGTTTTGGCTATTTTATTTAATTGTTTGGGCTTCTCTGTCTGCTTTAATAAAACACTGTAAACTGGGCGGCCCCTGAACAACAGGCATTTACTCTCACCCTGTTGGAGGCTGGGAGGGGCATTACCAAAGTGCCACCAGATTCAGTGTATAGCTCCCAGAGGGCCCCTTCTTGCTGTGACTTCAGGCTGTGGGAGGGGTGGGTGGTCTCTCTTGGACCTCTCTCCTACTGGCACTAATGCTACCCAAGAGGGCCTCACTTGCCTCCCAAAGGCCCTACTTCCAAACGCCATCACCACGGTATTAACATGTCAGCAGAGGGGCTGGGGCTGTGGCTCTGCGGTGGAGCACACTTGCCTAGCAAGTGTGAGTCAGCACCACACATAAATAAATAAAGTCCTTTGACAACTGAAAATATTTTTTAAAAAAATTTTCAGCAGGTGACTTTTGCTGGGGTAACCAATAGCCATGTCACTGTGGATGGAAGCTCTGGACGGGCCACCATGCGTGGAAAGGAGCCAGACACCTGCAATGAATTCAGGATCTCAAAATGGGGAGATTACTCTGTTGCAATCGGAAGGGTTCTTATGAGAGGGGTTGGGGATCATCGTGGAGAACAAATCTGAGGATGAAAGCCAAGGTCACAGAGGACAGAGGCTACTTGCTGCTGGCTTTGAGGAGGGAGGAAAGGACCAAGAGCCAGTGGAGGTGGCCTCTGGAAGCTGGAGAAGGCCAGGAATTCGATTCTCTCCTACAGCTCCTGAAAGACCTCAATAAACAGACTCACACGAGATTCCTGACTCACAAAACTGTAAAAGAATAAACTTGTGTTGGCAAAACACCAAGGCCTGGTGATTTTTTATGTCAGCAATAGAAAATGAATACGATTACAAATCAAATGAGTACCAGATTGGGTCAGCACTGCCCTGGGCATTGTGAAAGCATTTGTTAGACATATTGCCTGAATATCCGTGGGTCATGGGTTCTGGCCTGAGATGACACTGAGGAGGACAACAGCAGTGTTTGCATGCTGTCTCTTCCTTTGGCACAGGTGACAGGAGGCAACCAACTTCTTTTTAGGAAGGAGAGGACCCTAGGAGTAGGGAATGCTCAGAATGAGGCCATTGGAAGGCTGCCCAGGTTGTACCTGTTAAAAAAGGTGAAGAGCCACATTCCAGCAGGAGGAGTTATGACAGTGAGGAAGGCGCAGCTTTGAGAGTTAGTAGGTAAAACTCTGGAAGCTGGTAACTGACTAGAAATGGATGAGTGACATTACAGCTGACTGTGGACTGAGACGTGGGAAGGATCTGGTAACTAAGCTATTGAAAACAAGGACTGCAAATGATGGGGTTTGCCTGGCTGGCAGTTTGTAGAGTGGCTGTATCAGGACTGAATTTAACTACATGGAACAGGAGAACCTAAATTCACAATGACAGAGCTGTTGTGATCGGGAAGAGGTGACCTGAAGTTTCTAGCGGAGCTCTAACACTACCTCATCACAGGACACTCAGCTCTGTGCCATGGGGGCAGGCTGCTTCTCAGGGACTATCATCTGAGTTCTTGGAGGTGTGATCTGTGAAGAAGCTCCCTGTTTGAATTCATAAGAAGTTGAACCACGGAAGCTTGTTGCCAGAGAAATCAAAGTTATCTTAGCTTATAATAAAAAGGGGTCTATGGTCATTGTACGGTCATGTGTAGCTAATTAAAAAAGAAGATATACAAAAAGAAAAGAAAATGTGGAAATATAGGGATAAGTTTAGTTTAACATTTTTCTTCTAGCTGCATAGGTTTAGTAAAATAGCTATGATTCTCTTTCTATGGTTTAAGTCATTTTGGTTCTATACTGAATAATATTTATATGTCATTTGAACCTAATAATCTAACCATTTTCTAGTTTTAAAGTAACTTATTAAAGCATAAAATCATATAGTAAAAATCAACGTAAATATTATAACCCTTGATAATATAAACACATAGAATATATCAGAAAGAAGATAGTACATGATTAAGAACTATAAAGGAAAGCAAAGGGAAGGAAAATGTGGATGTAATTATTTTTCTCATTATTTTTTCCAGTGAAAATTTGATGATTTGTACAGTTGATGGATTAAGAAATAAAACTAAAATTCTAAAATAAGGGGTCTATGAACAAGAGAACCACATCATTCTCTCATTTAGCCAACTATGTTGGAATTTTGCATCCATTATTAGACATTGCAATTTCAAATGGGACTCAGGCTCATGGGGACATATCCTAAAAAGGGTGACTGTAATGTGCAGAGGACTAGACATGATATGCTAGGAATGGAGTGGGAGAAGAGAGATGGTATGGGGAAGTTGACGAGTCATTGTTAGATATGATCAGATAACACATGGCTTTAATGGGGACATTCCCTAATGCTCAAAAGGAAGATTCAGAATCAAGGGATGGAAAATTATGTTGAAACAGGCTTTAGCTGTGCTAAAGATGGAACTTTTAGCAAACAGCACAGCCCATGTATTGAATGGGTGCATGTTTAGGGTTTTGAGCTTATTAGCATAGGAATACTTCAAGCACTCTTAGAAATATCAATCAGCAATGTATAGTGTTCAGTAGAAATACTCCTGGAAGGGATCAAAAGTTAAACTAGTATTCCTTTAAGAAGTATTTTCTACTGCTCTTCAAAATTCTAAGAGAAACCTTCATTCTCCATAGAAGCTTCTTAATGTAGTTTGTATATATTCATGTCTCTAAATGTGTGCTACAGAAATGTTTCAGAATGAAAATACAGAGATGTGAGTTCTAGCACTGATTTTAATTTATTAAACTAAAACTTTGAGTAATTACTTAAACTTTTTGCATCTCATTTCTACCTTCTCTTTTCACCCTGATGTTTTTTGGTAAAAAACATTAATATCTAACTCATTCCATTCCTCTGCATCCACATGAGTCCAGTAGAATCAGCCATTTTAGCAATAGCTTCTTTACATGGTGCTGATATAATTTAATATGAAAAAAATTGAACATAGACACACATGAATCAAATTTATGTATTTGCCTATTTTCATCTCTGGACTATGAAGCTTTTGAAGATAAAGAAGTGTCTTGTGCATGTTTTCTTTACCAATAATGCTTCATTCAATAACTCACATACAGTACAACCTCAAAAATGATTTCCCAAGTTAATGAAATTGTTGCTCTACCTCTTAGTTACCTGAAGTGCCTGCAGGTGGGCTATGTGGTAGATAAATTCAGTCACAGAATAGTCCAGATTTTATTGTTTGGAGAAGAAGGGAGAGGAAAATCCCAAAGGCATCCAAACATCCCCAAGAATAAAAGACTTTGTACAAAGGTGTTTTTAAGCCTTGTGATGTCACATACATCTATGGTGTACCGTCTATTAGCTCCCCTTAGATTAAATATTGCCCCCTGCTCAACGTGGACCCTCTCTTTTATCCGGAGAGTCCTATGCCCTGCGGAAATGGCCTGAGATGTGGACACATTTTAGAATATAAACTAGTACTTAAAATATGGAAGGCTTCTTTCATCTCTTCCTGTAATGCATATGAATGTTTTCCCAGTTTTATTGAAAAATTTGCTCTAATTTTTGCAATATAGATTACATTTTCCCCTAAGGCCATTAGCCAAGAGAAATAGTATGATTTTTTTATGGCCAATTTATCCTTTTCTTTTCAGTGCTTTAATGTAATTCTTTTTACATCGAAGTTGGACTATCTATTTTAACAGGTTTTTAGGTATTTTCCTATATGGGTTTATTTTTAAGTTCACTTGAATTTTCAATGGTAAGTTTTTATATTGAAATATTTAGACTGTTTTCATTCCCTGACATATGTCTAAAATAAAGTGTTTGATAAATGTCAGGTTTTAATTGCTCAAGTCATAATATCCTATGGAATCATGAGTGGGAAATGCCATTGTCTTTTGGTTTCATTCCACAACACTCTTTGTATAATTCATTCTCAAAATTTTTATAATGTGATTTTCTTTTTGCCTGGTAATAGTAATTTTCACAGTTTTATTTTACATTTCAGGATGCTATAGAACTGCTGTGTAAGTGGTGAATATATTTTGAGAACCTCTTTGGTTTCTACTTCTTGGGCAACATTGTAAAAATGAGGGAACTCTAACCCATGTCTGTTTTAGAAAAACTGACATTTCTAATGCTCGGAGAAGTAGACTGTTTCCATACAGAGTCTCTTTTTTGTACTAAATGTTCTGAATAGTTTTTTCTTTCTGGAATAAAAATACACTTCTATCAAAAGCTTCATACATATCAGTTGTAGACGCACAAAATGTGACAGATTTGCTCAACTAAATAATTCATCTGAATATTTAATGAGAAGATGTTCGTGATCACCTGTTCAAGCTGTTGATTATATATTGAGCCACAGCTTTTCATTTCTGTATTTTTTAAAAGTATCCACTTTTTATATCATATAGGACTTCTGAAGTAGTTTACTTCTCAAAAGTTAATACATTAGATAGATTCAGATTAGATTTCATACATATGAAATAATCTCAGTTATGCAGTAAAGTACCATTTTAAAATTCATAGTTCTTAAACTCTTATCTTTATTAACTAGATGTCTAATGATTCCTACTCCATGAAAGAAACCCTTTACATATGTAGCTATATAAAAGATGGATGGGATTGGCAATTCAAATTTGAATATTTTTGTCTATTTTATAGGTAAATGCCAATCGATCCTGGAAAAAAACTCTTTACAATTTTCCAAATATCACACATTAATCTATTCAAATTATGTGTTTCCTGCCTACCTATGATAGCTGAGAGTCTACCTGATTATATTTAATTAATTTAAATCTTTTTGTTCTTTCTCCACATAATTATTTCTAAAAACATTTCTTAATCTATATTCAGAAGATGAGAGAGGAATGTGATTTTCATATGCTTGATTTCCTGCATTTGATTTGGAAAGAAACAATGAAATTCATTCTTCACTGATTTTTCAAACACGTTGCTCCGGGGGGATTATTTGAGGAGGCTGTGTTTTCATGGAAGTATCAGGAGGATCACACCTGTATTCTGCCTCTGCAACAGACGCAGAAGTTATAGGCAGCTGAGGGTAAAGGGCCATGCACAAGGTGAACCTGTGGGACTGATTTGGGATACTTAAATAGAAAACCGTATGTGAAACTCCTGTGTACTCAGGAATACAATGTGGATCACCCACATTACTATTTTGTAAACTATTTGCATCCATTAAGAGAGAGACTATATGCATCATGAACTTGAAAAGTCTTTAACTGGCCTAGGAAAGTCAGTGAAAATGTAAGGTACTAGCAGCTTTATACTTAATAAATACACTATTAAGTATAAAGCTGCTAGTACCTTATATGAAATATGAGAAGTTACTGAGGTAGTGCGAACAATGACCCCCAAAGACATGGGCTGTACTACCCAGGACCTATGGATATGGTGTCTTGCATGGTAAGGAACATCTGTATGTTAAGGATCTTCCCATGGGGAGATGATCCTGAATGATCCAGGTGAGCCTGTTGTGACCAGGAGAGGAAGAAAGGATCCTGGAGTTAGCAGTGGGAGGTGTGGCCATGAAGACATGGAGCTGGAGCCTTGTGAGGAAGGGACAAGCAGGCAAGCAGTCCCCAAGGCTGAGAAGAGTCTCCCTGGAGCCTCCAGAAGAAACCAGCCCGGTTGAACCCTTGACTTCAGCCCAGGACACTGAGGCCACACAGTGGCCTTCAGAACTTCATGGTAGTACATCTGTGTGATTTTAGACACTAAATTTTGGGTAATTTGTTAGAGCATTAACCCAAGCCCATTATAGCTATCTAAAAGCACTCTCTCAGTACATTAGGGAGGATGAGGACTCGTTCTTCAAAGTGAGTGAAGTGAACCAACCTTGTCTTCCATATTCAGTGTTGACTTCATGTCAATCTCCTAACTTTACCCCCCCGCCCCCACACACACACACAAGCACACATGACAACTTGCACACATACTCACACTGCAGGAGTCTAGGTGACTCTCGTTTCCCTCTGGCTCAGGGATCAGGAAGCTACACCATGTCGGCCCATCTGGATAACAGCCTGCTTCATATAGCCGTGAGCTAAGAGTGTTTCTTACAAGTCAGTTTGTGATAGATTGCATTATAGGAAACACTAACTTCAAAACACCACTAAGTGAAATGCTACTTTTTCTCTTAAAAAAAAAAAAAAGTCTATTTTTCTCAATATTAGGTCTAGTTTATCTAAAAAATACTCATTTTTAAATTTTATTTTTTAAAAATTGACCTCTCTTTGTGAGTTCCTAAATAACAAGCTTCACTTTGCTTCTTGGCCTGAAATCCTTACGGCTCTTTAGGGATAAAGTTTGCTGAAGTTATCAGTGGCTACACATTTAGGCATCCTACTTCAAGAAAATTCAGGACATGCCCTTTTCCTCGTACCTGCTTCAGAAAATGATGGAACTATGTGCAATTCCTTAAGCTGTGTTAATGAATAAATTAAGCCATCTAATAACAACCAGTATTCTAAGAAAGTATTACATTTTGTTGAGGTATTTAGAATTTAGAATCCTATGGAAAGTCTTGCCTTCAAAATGATTGCAGAGAATTTAAGTCCTTAAGCTATGTACCGACTCAGCCATAAATTCAGGTTCAGCACTAAGCCTTGAAAGAGGCAAATTTGAACACTTGCATCTGAGCATAACTCTTTCCGTAGAGCACATAGTGGAAACTACGTGTTTCAAGGGTCACTTTCAATCAGTGTTCCTTATATTCAGGCTTCAGGTGAAGGAGAAATAATGTTCCAATCTTTCTACCACTCTAAATTCCTTTTTATAACTTCATTATAGGCTATCTTCAGGCTGGCTGTGTAATGGGTAATGCTGGAGATGAAGGGATTCCTGTGGTGGAGAGAGGAGCCTTAGAAGTTGGTCATCTTTCTGAGATATTCGTTGAGCAGTGAGCATCCAGTTTCAGGATTCAGTGGTGGACAATACAATACCAAGGGATCTCTGTCTGTGTCACCAAACATCATGTCCCTATCAAGGTCATTGAAACAGTGTTATTTTTCAGAAATAGAACCCATTATTTGGGGGGTCCAACAAAACTGTTTACAGACACTCAGCCCCACAGAATATAATATTTTAAAAACATTTATCAAAAATTAAATATAGTCATTGAATATTTCAAGCCAGTTGACTAAGTAAATAAAATTTTGTCACCTGAGAAGCCTCCAGCACAGTGCCTGCTCTTGGTTACTTTTAGTTCTGTGCAACAGGACAGCCATGTGCCAGGCCTGCTGTTGAGCAGGGCTCAGACTTAGCAGGGAAGAAAACACTGAAATCAATTCAATAATTGTATTATATTGGCCACATAGACGTGCCCAATACATGGTCAGGCTGCAAGATAAAAGAATGATGAAGAGATGACCCAGGCATTGTGGAGCATCAAGTCTGGGCGGTAGATAACTCAACAGCACATCACTGTGATGCGCACCAATTGCAATGTTAGGGGAACTCTTAAGCAGCTTTGAGATGGAGGAGAAATACATCACTCAGAGCATAAGAGTCAGCGTAGCTTCCTGTTAGGACACAGCAAGTCTGAAGCTCAGGCAGTTTTCAGGTTATCCGGTTTAAAGGGTCGTGCAAACTGTTTTCTACAGCAGACTTACTCTAAGTTGTGAAGATAGACTAATTACTAGCCCAAGATACGTTTCTATTTCTAATTTTGAATTGTTCTTTTGGTGAAAATGAGAAGGAGGGATTGGAAAAGAATCCTGGAAAGTGAGAACTCAGGGTCCTGCTATCCTACCCACTAAGATGTGATGGCCTGATTTGGGTAGTGACAGCAGTATTACTCTCAATCGACCTCATTATCCATTAGTCAATTCAGATTATTGTTTTCTCCAACCAAACTCGAGCCCACGTGTTTATGTTTTCTTGTTCTGCCAACATCACTGGCCTCTTTTATCTTGTTTGTGCTCCCTGTAACCTACCTCCTTCCAATTCTACTGGTCAAAGTCACATGACTTGAGAACACTTCAGAAGCCTTCCACACCCAAATGGACCAGGCTCCTTTCGTGAACCCTGGTTGTGATTCTGCCTTTTTCACCACCTGTAGTGCACTCTGTCGGGCAGATGTTGCTGCCCTAGTGATTGGCCTTATTTATTTTCCCCTTTAAACTTACTGAAGAGCAGCCCCAGTTTCCTTGTACTTTGTATCTACCCAGCACATAGAGGGCAGAAATCATATGAGCTGGAGGCTTTAACACCTTTTAAGACAGATGCTCATTACAGTTGAAATCTACATTGGTCAAATAATAAAAAAGCGGAGATCAAAATATTTACTGACATTTCTCAAAGGTTCTTAGAATAGGGGCAACAATATGAAAGTATGTGCTGTCTAGAAGTTGGAACTGCATTATACCAATCACTTTGGGAATAGATGTCTACCTGAAGAGCTTCTAAAATTATTTTCTAAAATAAAAGTTTTCTCAAAATTTATTTTCTGATCACAAAATTTAAGCATAAAAGCTACTCTGCAAATGTCAGTGAGCATTTACAAAGAGAGCAATTGAAAGAAATTCAGGCTTTCTACCCCAATATTATGGCTAACCTTTGGAGTATACTTTGCTAAAGTAGCTGGTTCTTTTCTGTTTTCTACATAAAATCACAAAATAAATACAAGTAAAAAGGATGTTTGGACAGTAGGTATCTATTCCCTGGTCAATTTCACAAATAAAGCTAAAATGAGCCGTGTGGATCAAATAGTTTATAGAACCTTCATTTATTATGGTTCTTTATTTGGAGTAAAACTGAATTTCCTAGGATATCTTTTATTGCTTTACTCAGGAGAAACCATAATATTTTTCATGATTTTTATCTGTTATTTTTCTAAGGAACAAAAATCAATATTTTTATAATATACAATATTACCTGTTAACACTGTTATTTGAAATTTAACTATTGTTTTATAAATTACCATGTATGTACAACTAAATTTAGATGAAATAAATTTAAAATTTAGTTAAAAAATTAGTAATTTCAGGTTTCTTAAAAATGCAGATATTATAAAAGCCAGCTAATGGACATTGGAAGCAGCTTATACAAAACAATGATTGGATATTTCATATTTGGAAATATAAGTCACGAAATAATGGGATTTAATCACATCATTCATGTGTAAACTCAATAATTTACTTAAATATCACAATAATTTACTTAAAATATCACACAAAATTTAAAGAAAAAATTGTATTTTTTTCATCAGACCTTGTTACTTCATGATCAATTATAATTGAAAAATATATTCAAAAATACTGCATTTATTCTAGTGTAAAGCCAATAAAATCATTTTTTAAAATGTAGGATTATATTCTCAAAAACTATATTAAAGAATATTTGCCTTAAGAAATTTTTGCATCTATATAGAGTTTTACAAAAGATGGATTCTAATGTTTCTTTTTTTATACTTTTTAATTGCCAAATAAAATAGTCTTCATAATAGGCAACATGAGTTTTGAGGGATGTCTAAATTGTGGAATGATTTAGTGTAATTAATTAACATTATCATGTTAATAAGTTGTTGTTCTTGTGATGAGAAAATATCCATTCTCTCAGCATTTTTAGAGACTACAATGTATTAATGATAGGCACTATGTCGTATAAAGAACTCTTGCATTCATTCTTTCTTTCTAACTGAAAATTTAGGTCCTTTGATACACATCTCTCTGATCCCTGTCCATCTGTCGCTCCTACCTCTGGTAACTGCTATTCTACTCTCCAGTTGTATGAGATAACCTTTAAGAGTCCACTATGAGTGACATCATGCAAGATCTGTCTTTCTGTGCCAGGATTTCTTCATTTAATAAACTGCCCTACAGCTTCGTTTGTGTTACATGGAGACTCTTCATAAAATAAAAATAAAGATAAAATGGAGCTACCAAATGATGCACACACAGCTGTGGGTTCTTCCAAAGTTAATGAAATCAGCATGTCAAAGAGATGTCTAGACTCTCATATTTATTGAAGAATTTCTTGAAAAGAACAAATATAAAATGTTCTTAAAATCAAAATAAAATTTTCAACACTCAAAGCTGGAAACTGACAAGATTTTCATGGAAGAAGCAAATAAGAGTAAGTTATTAATATATTATTAAACTTTACAATACTGATTATTGTGTGAATATTCAAATTCTAAAGAAAGAGCAATGTTTATCCTTGATCTTGAGAATAATAATATTATTGAATTGCTTTTTTAAAAAATATAATTTTAATGAGCTCCTGTTGTTAATTATAAGATTATAAGAGGAACTTTGGTAACTTTTGTTATGGAATTTATGTCAACTTTCTGCTCATACCAGAAAAATCTATATGAGATATATTGATCCTCTCACACCAAATCTTGTCTGATATCTTACTGCTGCCCTACTGTGTTAATATTATAGAAATTCTACCTTACCTATGAATGTGTTTAGAAAAGCCCAATTTTGAAAGCTATCAGAACTCTTATCAAAGAAAAATGTAGGTGCATTTGTATCCGATTATGAACAGTACTGTGTTGGTGAATGTCAAGATCAAGATGTGAGTAGTGTGTGTTAGTGTGGAAATTAAAAGCACATTTCATGTTGTCATTATTAATGTAAGATGATAGTGCTCTTATAAGACTTACATGAATTGGAAATTAACCATTAATTTCTATCATTCTACTTACAGATTCCTGTGAATCTCTTTGTGTGGCAAATTGGCCTATAAATGTCTATAGATGGATGATTACTATCATTGTAGCTCCTGGACAAAGTGTATGGGAATGCAATGAATTTAACTAGAAGAAAGCATTAAAAATACTTTATAAAAAACAAGTAGAGGGGCTGGGGATGTGGCTCAAGCAGTAGATCGCTCGCCTGGCATGCGTGCAGCCCGGGTTGGATCCTCAGCACCACGTACAAACAAAGATGTTGTGTCTGCCGAAAACTAAAAAATAAATATTAAAATTCTCTCTCTCTCTCTCTTAAAAAAAACAAGTGGAACTTTATAACCTAGAAGAATTTTACAGCCAAATAAGTTTGAAATATGATTTTCAAGATTCATTTGCAAAATAATTAGTTGATACAATGCAACAGTTATTAATTGATTAGATCCATATGTTATACATTTGTTTCACATTAAGTCACTTTTATAATGTGTGTTAGTATGTGTACAGGGAGAAATTGAGGGATTTTGCAGCTGGCAATCTCAAACAAATTAAAAGGTAATTAAAATGGAGTCCAATGCCTCTGGCTTCCACCTTGGGATATGGAAACCTGGAAGGAACATAGCAACTGTCCTTACAATGGAAATAACATACTAGCACTCAAATTCACAATTCTGTCAAAACTACCAACAGTGTTGAGATTACAGAGAAAATGACCAGAAGACATTCTGAGGCACAGAACTTGTAGCTAGAGAGGTCACTTGCACTTTTATTCAACCTTTGTGGATGTCAGAGGATGCCAGTGAGGAGTTCAGGCACAAGAACTGACAAATGGGCAAAAGCTGAGTGTGTCTGGTGCAATGGCTCAAAATTCCCAGGGACAAAGAAGCTCAGACAGTGCACACACTTTCACAGTTGCTTCCTCTACAAGCCATACTGGATTGTCACTGGAGAAAAAAAAAAAAAAAAAACCCTAAATATATATATATATATATAAAAGAAGTGTCTTTTATACTGTAGAACTAAGACAGGGGAAGTATAGTCATGTCTGAAAATCAAGAGTACCCTCTTGGATCCTTCCCACTTTCCCTTTTGTGTACATGAGTTAGGGAAAACATTTTAATTTGGGCAGGTATGGTTAGGGAGGGTGTGTGTGTGTGTGAGAGAGAGGGGGTTGGGTGGGAGGGAGAGAGAGAAGGAGAGGGAAGAAAAGGAGGGGAGGGGAGGGGAGAGAGNAAAGAGGGAGGGAGGGAGAGAGAGAGAGAGAGAGAGAGAGAGAGAGAGAGTTAGTTCTGGGGATGAACAGAATTAAGGGCTGATCCTATAATGACAGCCTAAAGAAGAGAATGGAGAAAGCCTCATTCCCAAGGACAGGAACATAGTATATGCCAAAAGCAGAGCCTTATTCAAAACAACAGAGGCCGTGCCACACAATTAGAAGCTACAAAAGACATATAGTAGCAGAATATGCCTGTGAGAAGAATAGAAGAACAGATGCCTCATTCTGTGGTGTTCTTATACTGTTGTATAAGGAAAGTCTTAGACTCAAAATGATGTTGTTCTGCCATTTCCCACCCTGGACATGAGCAACACCGCCTGGAATTTGGAGCCTGTGCGTTATTCAGAATAACAGAACAATGATAAGTCACAAACAGCTCCACTCCTAACAGGGTTGACACAAACTCTTGCCCTAGTGCCCTAGCGGTAGAAAAGGAATACCCATCTGTAAGCATAATATTGAGGTAAATATCATCTGTGGTTCTATTCAGTATGTCTGAATTTCAATAAAATATATTATGAGGCATATGAAAAGACAACAAAAATAGCATGCTCCCAAGAGAGAGAGTGATAACCACAAACAGACAGAACCCACTTTTGACAGAGATATTAAAATATCTTATTGATTTGCTTAAGGTCCTAAGCTAAAATATGGGTAATGTATAAGATCAGATGGATGATTTCAGCAGACAGAAGTTATAAGAAAGAATTGAATAAAATGTTAGAAAAAATCCAGCAATCGACGAGGAACAACTTCAATGTGTTCATTACTCAAATTCATATGACTTGGAAATAAGCAGTGTATTTGAAGTGAAGTCAATATAAATTACCCATATAAAGAAAAAATAAACAAAAAAATCATAAAAGCTTGCAGTATATTTAAGAGGAGTGTGGCAATATCAAATGTTCTAAAATAGACATAAATGGTACATAAGAAGGAAAAGAGAGGGGGTAAAATATAATGCCCAAGATTTTTTTTTTATCAGATTAATGACAGAAACAAAACCAAATATCCAAGAATCACAGAGAATAACAAGCAAAATAAGTCTCTTTCTCACACACCCCCATGCCTTGTTATACCACATATATTCAAACTGCTCATGTAAAAGAAAATCTTGAAAGCAAACAGACAAAAGGACACATTACATAGAACATAATAGAGAATCTATAGATTTATCACAAAACACTATGAAAGTTAGAAGACAATGGAATGATATTGAAAAGAGCTGAAAGAAAAAAAGTCCAGTGACAATTTTATAATCAGTGAAAATATCTTTTAAAAATAGAATAAAGGGCTGGGGATGTGGCTCAAGCTCACCCTCCTGGCATGTGTGCGGCCTGGGTTCGATCCTCAGCACCACATACAAAAGCAAAGATGTTGTGTCCGCCAAAAGCTAAAAAATAAATATTAAAATTCTCTTTCTCTCTCTCAAAAAAAATAGGATTAAAGGGGAAATAAATTTTTCTCTGATAAATAATCACTTGCCCATGCAGAAACATATTCATCAGACTGAAAATTAGAATGAAAAAACAGAGAAGATGAAAGAAAATGTAATATAAAAGGAATAAACTTAAATAATTTTCCTCATTTTAATTGTTTTACTCCAAATATTGAAAGATTTAATTCTGTGTTTATAATATATATAAAATTTAAATGGTTGACAACAATAGAAAATATGTTGTTATTGTACACTCTCAGCAGCTTATTCTACACATAAGATGATACAAGGATATTGGATAATATATATATCTGTGTGTGCGTGTGTGCATGCACGTGTGTATACATACACACACACACATATATAGAGAGAGAGTAAATCTTGGTGAAATAAGTAGAAAAATAAAATGGTAGAAACAATGAGTGATTGATAAGATAAAATGGAATTTTATAAAAAACTCAGAAATACAATGAGATACTACTACTTCATATCCTTAGGATAACTGCTATTAAAAAATGAAAAACAGTAGATATAAAAATATCCAGAAAATAACAGTTCATGAGGATGTAGAATTTAAATGTTTAAACATTTAAACAGCCCACTCTTATTTTTTCCTTCCTTCCTTCCTTCCTTCCTCCCTCCCTCC
>NW_025999932.1:7779907-7789595 GCF_001458135.2 Marmota marmota marmota | reverse complement strand
CTCTCCTCCTCCTCCTCCTGCTCTCATCCTCCTCCTCCTCTTCCTCCTCCTCCTCTTCCTCCTCCTCGTCCTCCTCCTCTTTTTCTCCTTCTCCTTTTCCTTCTCCTTCTTCTTTGGGCAAGAAGAAATAGGATTGATTCAAGTGAGAAGAAAAAGAACTCTTGCTGTTGAGAGGGATCCTGATGGCTTACGGCAGTTTGCTCCCACAGTAAACTCTTGATGGTAATGAAACATGGCCTAGCCACTATAAAAAAGGGCACAATCGTTCCTAAATAAATTAAGCATATTATTGCTCTATGATCCATTGAATTCACTTCTGGATATATTGTCTAAATAATTGGAAACAGGGGTCATATTTGTACATTTACATTTATAGAGATACTACTCGTGGTAGCCAAAAGGTGTAAGCCACACAGGTGTCAATCAAGAGATGAGTAGATAGAGGAAATGTGATCTATTCATACATGGCATATTATTTAGCATGTGAAAGAAAGGACACTTTGGCTTATGCTACCATATGAACAAACTTGAGGGTAGTATGCAAAGTACAATAAACTAGTCACACAAAGGAAAAATGATACGTAATTTTACTTAGACAAGTTGCCTAGAATAGTCAAATTGAGCAAAGGAAAGTAGAATGGAGGCTTCTAGGGGCTTGGGACACGACACATTATCCAAGATTCACCATGATCTGAGTAATAAATCAAATCTCAACACACTTAATAGGAAGTAAATCATATGGATTTTGTTCTCATATCACAGTGAGGTAAATTAGAAATCAGCAATAGAAAGATAACTGAAGATCCCAATATTAAGAAATTAACATATTTATAAATAATCAAGGACTAAAGAGGAAATCTCAAGTGAAATCAAATAGAACTTGAACTAAATGAAAGCAAAACTGCATCAAAACTGATAATATTCCACTAAGATAGTGCTGAGAGGGAAAATTATAAAACTATACACCCCTTTTAGAAAATAAGAAAGTCGTCACATCAATGACTTCAGAACCCATCCTAAGAGAATACAAAAAGAACCATCCACTGTGTCCAAAGCATGATGGAAAAAGGGAAAAATCATGAGCAGAAATTAATGAGAGTCAAACAGAAAAGCAACAGAAGTCCTTAACTACCAAAGTGTAGTTTGTTGAAAATGAAACAGGTTCTCAAAAGATATGGACATATTCGTGAAAACAATAGATAACTAGACCAGCCCTATATTACTAAAACAGATTAATTTTATATTTAAAACATATTTCAAAATTTGGAACTCCTTTCTCAAGTGATTTTATGAGTGAATTTTATCAAATACTTAAGAAAGAAATAATACAAATGCTACACAACCTTCTCTAGCAATATCAGGAAACACTTTCAATTTATTTTTAAAAAATTATTTGTTCTTTTTTAGTTATACATGACAGTAGAATATATTGACATATCCTATATACATGGAGTATAACTTTTCATTTTTGTAGTTGTACATGATGTGGAGTTATACTGGTGGCATATTCAATATAAACACAGGAAAGTTATGTCTGATTCATTCTACTGTCTTTCCTATTTACATCCCCTTTCATTCCCCAACTCTACCCTGTACAATGCAGTGAAACTTCGCTCCCCCTCCCAGCCCCATCTATTGTGAGTCAGCATTCGCAGATCAGAGAGAACATCTGACCTTTTGTTCTTTGGGATTGGCTTATTTCACTTAGCATGATAGTGTCTGGTTCCATCCACTCACCTGCAAATTCCATAATTTCATTCTTCTTTATGGTTGAGTAATATTCCATTGTGTGTGTGTGTGTGTGTGTGTGTGTGTGTATCACATTTCTTTATTCATTCATTCATGGAAGAGTACCTAGGAAGTTTCCATAGCTTAGCTATTATGAATTGAGCTGCTATAAATATTGATGTGGCTGTGTCACTATAGTATGCTGATTTTTAAGTCCTTTGGGTATATGCCAAGGAGTGGAATAACTGGGTCAAATGGTGGTTCCATTCCAATTTTTCTAAAGAATCTCCATACTGCTTGCCATTATTTGATACCAAAACTAGACAACAGCATTACAAGTATAGAAAATTCTAGACCAATACTCTTGTGTCCATAGATGCAAAAACTCCTCAGAAAACATTATTTAGCAATATATAAAAGGATAATTTATGACTTTATCCTAGATATGTAATTTAGTAGTATTCTTATCTTAGATATGCAAATTTTTGCAACATGTGGAAAGCAAGCAATATAACTCACCATCAAGAAAAAAATCACAAGATCATACAATAGGTTGTGAAAAGCATTTATCAAATTTCAGCTAAAAATTTCATGAACAAAGCAAAATAATTTTTCTGTAAAGTTGGAAGAGAATTTCTTGAAGATGACAATATAAATCCCAAGAACCCAAAAACAACACTGGCTCAAAAAAGTAAGCACCGATGAGATCATTTGAAAGAACATGGCGACCAAGCTAAAGGTCCCTCCAATAACCTAAGTTGCAACAATTTGAGCACTGAAATAGTGATAGATTTGGTTAAAACACAGAAAGTAGAAATCCTTGATCCCATACTCATATACATACAGAACTAGTTAACTAATAGACTACCTGCAGAGAATGGCAACATTTCCCTCAGAAGAAATCCAATTACAATAAATGTACAAAGAATGATGGAAGCAGAAGATCACATTGTAACACCACTGTAATAGCTTTCACAGAAAAAATTAATTGACAGATAGTGAAATGATGCATAAAATTCTAAGAAACTGTATTCTGCATAGACTTCTAGTATCAATTCCTAAATATTTAGCAACTACATAGGGAGACAATCCCAGCAGACACCACCTTAAACAAGTGTTGGAGGTTCCTATCGTCTATGATCACATAAAACACTAACATACCAGCAAGCTGGAAAAGGGGTGCTTGTGTAAGTTTGTGTAACATATAATAATTCTAAAATTGCCCCCTTACAAAAAAATTTTTTTTAAAAGGTTGGGAAAATTTACCAGAAACAGAACTTGAGCTCTTTTAAAAGAAATTGAATTTGTTTTATTGATTCTGCATTGACATTGTACCCTTGACAAGTTACAGTTTTGGTGAGGGATGTGGCTAATTAGTAGCATGCTTTCCTGGCATGCTTGAGGTCCTGGTTCCCATCCCTAGCAACGCCAGGAAAACAACAATAAACAGAGTTAGAATTATGTGCTATTATGTGTGAATGAGATAGTGTGTTTGTGCATACCATCATTCTCTAATAGGATATTTAGCTACTAAAAAAGACTTTTAAAGTTATTTTCTACTTAGAATGGAACCACCGTTTGACTCAGTATCCCAGGTCCTTGTTATATACCCAAAAGACTTAAAATCAGCATACTATAGTGGCTCAGCCACATCAAGGTTTATAGCAGCTCAAGTCACAGTAGCTAAGCAATGTAACTTTCCTAAGTGCTTTTAAAAAGATAAATGGATAAGGAAAATGTGGTACATATACACTATAGAATACTATTAAGCCTTAAAGAGAAATGAAATTATGGCATTTGCTTGTAAATGCATGGAACCAGATACTATCCTGCAAAGTGAAATGAGCCAGTCCTAATAAACAAAGGTACAAATGTCCTCTCTGATATGTGGATGCTAACACAAAATAAATGGGGGAGGTGGCTAGGAAATAATAGAAGTGCTTTGGATTAGATACAGGGGAATGAAGGGAAGGGAGGGGGAATGTGAATAGGAAAGACAGTAGGATGAGTCTGGCATAACTTTCCTATGTTCATAATTGAATACACGACCAATGTGATTCCATGCCATATACAAACAGGAGAATGGGAAGTTGTGCTTCATGTATGTATAATATGTCAAAATACATCCTATTGTCATGTATAACTAAAAAGAACAAATAAAATCAACTCATTTTCTTTCCTTGTTTGAGAATTAAAAGGACAAATAGAGCACTGGAGCACATGATAACAATACATTTATTCCCATTTCTCTCTCTTTCTGTCTCTGACTCTGCTTCTGTCTTTAAGAAGGGTAAAATTCTCTCATGCAATCACCAGTAATAACCTCGAAAAATTTTGCCCTGTGCTTAAGTGTAGAAGTGCATCATAATATATAACCCAAAATGCTTTAAATTGATCATGTAATTATGTTTTCTTATAATAAAATAATTTTGCTCTGATGTTATAAAAATATCCCACAGTATGGAATGATCTTGAGAAGTGACAGTTTCATAAAACATTTAAATTCTGCAGCTAGAGTGGCTAGTTTGATCACTATTTATTTTTTTTGGCAAACAGTGAGTACTATTGACCTTACCGGAGACCTTTGCCTTGGCTTCTAGCAAGAATTAAGAATGATTTCTTTCTTTTTTTTTTTTTTTTACACGAAAGCTGTAGAAGCTACTTTTAGTGTCACATCCCCCAAATTAGTCAGAAGCCACGTTTGGCTCCGGTGGTGGGCTGTTCCATTATGTGGTCCCGGCTTCCTTTCCAAGCCCCCTGCTTCTCTGATTAAGGGTGCCCTCCCACGGGATCACATTTACTTAGACCTGAAGTGTCAAGGGCCTAATGCTTCCAGCAACCACCCCATAAAAAATGAGGGCAGAGGAGTCACTGTCCCTACTTTTTCACCTCTTGGTAGTTACAATGTAGCAATGTGGTTCATACAGTCCCCCAGTGGGTCGCTGGTGGAGCCAACTCCTGGTGGCCCTGGCCACAGTTGGATCATGGGTCTCTGTACTCTGCTGCTTTTCCCTCCTTCCCTCTCCCTTCCTCCCCAGGCTTCCTGGAATCAGTTCTCCAATCTACGCTACCCAAGGAAGTCCTTTCTTTGTATGAGCTTTGCAGTGAGGTACTGTTTGCATCTATGTTCACAAGGATATCAGCCTAGAATTTTCTGTACTTGTAATGCTGTTGTCTAGTTTTGATATCAAAATAATGGAAAGTGTCATGAAGACTGGCATGAAATATGAAAACCCGTGGATTTGTATATCAACACAAGTCCACACACACATATTTAATAACTGGAGTGGAAGGAAAGGAGATCATATCAGTATGTTTGTGTTTAGGTGTTATTCGCTTCTGAATCTTGATGTAGCAACTTACCCCAAACCTGATGACTTGGGAGAATAGAAATGTTTTCTTTCACAGCTTTGAAGCCTACAAATCCATCCTCAAGTTGTTGGCAGGCCAGGGCTCCCTGAAGACGTCAGAGCAGGGGCTGTCCTTGCTTCCTCCAACATCTGCTGTTAGTGGACCTTGCTGGTGCTCCTTGGTGTGTAGTCACAGAACCTCAGTCTTCCCTGCCATCCCATGGAGCTCCCTGAGTGTTGTGTCTACGTATTTCTCCAGGGTCTTATAAAGATAGTCATGGCTACCTTTAGAGGCAATCTAGAAAATCTGATCTTTTATTAACTAATTAAATATGCAAAACATATTTCAAGATAAAGTCATTCACAGGAACTGGGTTTAAGACTTTCACTTATTTTGGGGGAAGGATCACAATTCAACTCACCAGTGTGTTTGATAGGTGTCAACATTACAACATTCAACACCCTTCATATTGCATTAAATGACAGGGACTAGCCCATCTTCCTTGTAATAGTTGTAGTCCTCACCTAAAATGCAGTACATGATCCAATTTCAGAATAAAAACTTAAGTGTCTTCCTGTTACTGGTCAAATATGCTCTGATACTAACAAATTAATGGATAAAACACTGTTAATTTTTCTATTGTTATCATTTTATTTGAGAAGATATATAATTAAATGTATATATGATCCCTGCTCACTTACCATTTTCATATACTCACAGATTCATGCTGATAGAAGCTGTCTATCATGCACCCTGAGCTTCCCAAAAAGTTTTTATTGGGGATGCCAGAAATGCAGAATTTTGACAGCTTTTAACCAGGCCATTTCTTAGGGCTGTTTCTGCAATGAGAAATCTTTGCTGAATGTCTCCAGCTAAGTGTGCTTCTGCAGAACTCATTGCATCCATTAATACATGTTCCCCATGGAGTTTTGGAGCATGGAGACTGATCAATATCATGCCCAGGCTACTTGCTGTACTGTGAGTAATGAAGTATTTTATTTCTCTGACCCAGGATCCTCGTGTTTTCTTCAGCAGCAATGAAATAATAACAGGTTGATCTGTGAGCTCATGTGTAGGGTATCAATCCCAGATCTTTCACACTGAATGACAACTCAGGAAAAATATTAAGGAAAAGTATGTCCTTTAAAATATCATTAAGGTATGTTTTCTGTAGAGTGTTGTAATTATTATGTAAATGATTTTTTAATGTTTTTGTGTGTTGCTGAAGAGGTTAAAATAATGAGCCGCTATTAGATTTATAATAAGGAAAAGTTTACTGATTCCTTATGAGAGCATTTTGTGTGTGTGTGTGTGTGTGTGTTACTCAGCTAATACAATGTCATACCATGCCTATTTTAGCCATGGTGACTTTTAGTCATCTTTCAGATTTGTGCTTAATTGTTCTGTTCTCTTGGAAGATTTTTAATACATTTGCTTTTTATTTCTTTGCTTTCTAGTTCATGACACTTGTAATAATATAGTCACTAGTGTAATATTTTGATCAATTAATAATGGCATTTGCCATTTAACTGAAAATTCCATAAAATCTTCTTGCACTCCCCGTTTACCTGATCCTCTTTTTCCTTCTCATTAATATTTTTTCACCTGAGTCTCACATAAAATAGGCAATCACAACTTTTTAAAGAAAACTTAATCATACCACATAACTTGAAAACAATATAGAGTCTGGATCAAACTGTAACATCAGATCTCAACACTCCTATCCATCTTCCACCCTTATTTTCAAATTAGTTTGGCATTATGACAGTATCTTCATATTTTGCAGATTAAAGAACTCTCTCTGACATTGCATAACCTATTATTTAAAATGAACATTTAATTGAAGGACTAGTAAGATTTCACAGTCTGAGCTCCTGTCTACGTATTAGACAGCATCTTTCTGTATACCTTGATTTGTACCCCTGGATCTTGCCACTTCCCCAAGGGGCCAAGGTCTTCCTCAGTCTGCCTTTGCTCAGAAGACCTGGTCCCACACTTCAGTATGCTCACTTCAGTCACCTTCACATTAGGACCATTTCTTTAAGGAGCTGTTTTTGAGCACACTCTTTCTGCAAGCCCTAGACTGTAGCCCATGCCTACAGCATTCCTCCCAGAAGATAATAAGCCTCTGTACTACCATCTCTTTTAGCAGAAATCACACTGTTAAAGCACTTTGCATTCATCTGCCAATTTATTCTTCAAAATTGCAAGCTAAATCTAACTGATACCAGGAAATTTACCTTATTCATTGTGGTAAGCTCTTAGAATAGCACTAGGTGTCAGATGAGAAGCAAATGCTGAATGAAAGAAAGAATGCATAGATGCTTTTTAAAGTATCTCCAACTGAAAAGCAGTTAGATTATATGTGTATATATAACATATGTATGCACGTATATATATTATATGTCATATATACATATATGTATACATATGTGTATATATTTGGTACATAATATGCTTTAAATGTTATTCTAAATTGAGAGGCCCAATTCAAACTAAACTTTTTAGAATAGTCCCTAAAATGAAGTGCAAATATAATTTTCCTTAACACTTTTGTTAATAAGATTTTCTAGTGATGATATTTGTGAGAATTTTAACATGAGGGTCCATACCTCTTCTTCCACGGCTGTTGTCAGAACTGCTGCAAGTGGAGTCCAGCGGTGGGCATCCTCACCACACCACAGCACCCCCCTGAGCCTCATCATCTGCCTGGATCCTCACTTTCTTCCAGCTGGTCATCAACAGTGTGTATCTGAGGCTTAATTCTTACCACTGCTTGCACAGCCAATGATGCAGTAAAAAAATCACTTTCTTCTGTTATTGACTTCAGTACTGTGATAGTGATGAGAATGTCACCAATGTCATCACTTAGGGTTCCATTAAAATGAGCTCAAAGGATTAGTGTGTCCCGGACCTGAGGGCTGGAAAGGACTTTCTTCCCAAGCCGAAGGTGTGTGCACATCCCATGATCATGTGCACTTGATCATGTTGTGTACATGTGGGTTTGCACATGTTGTACACCGAGCCTTTTTAAATTGGCATACATGTAAATTTGTCCTCTCTGCTTGCTTTGTAGAGTTGCTCCAAATCTTTCTTGTAATGTCATTTCAGGTATACAAAGAATAAAAGTAAAAAAAAAAAAAAAAGAGAGAGAGAGAAAGAGAGAGAAAAGAAGAAGAATGGTGTTTCTAGATTTCTCATGATACATATTATCATTTTATATTCTAACTTGTCTGTCAGTTTTTATCTGTGTTTTGGATTTGGGTTGTCTTATTATATTGCACATATTTTGATAATTCACTTTAAAGCCTTTTTGAAACGAGGCAGGGTATAAGTTCAATAAATAAGCCAGTACAAGAGAATGAATAGAATATCAAGTAAAATTAATTAAGCATCAGATGCTGCTATTGGCTTTTGTGTGCTTTAAAAGAGAAATAAAGGATTTATTTGCGTTTTTAAATTACTCATCTCTGGTGGAAAATACTACCTAGTGACAGGAGGAGGAATGTTAATACAAGAGATAAAGATTTAGAGTTTCTAGATGTAAAAGTCAGGTTATTGAACGTATTAACAGTCATCCATTCATACTGCTTTGGTTGAGAAAGACAATCTCAAATTCAATCAAGGATAGTTAAGTGGCCTCTGTGAGATCAGCCACTGCAGACATCTGAAAGGTCAATGGCATCTGCTCTTTTGCGAAGCACTCAGGGAGCACGGGGGGCGGGGGGCAGCAGCATCTCTGGGCACTCTTTCTGGTCATTCTATAAATAAACCACCTTATTAAGAGTCAGGGAAAGCATAATTTTTATGTCAGCCATGAAAAGATGACTTAAAACGCTATAAGAAAAGTAAGTGCATCATTTTAAATGTGATTTAAGAAATAAACAAAAGTGTAGTGTCAGAAATATTACTTGACTCAATTTTCCTTCTTTCTTCTTTCTTTCTTCCTTTTCTTTTTTTTTCCTTCTTTTTCTTCTTGGTACTAGGGATTGAACACACAAGCACTTTCCCACTGAGCTACATCCACAGCTCTTTTTATTTTTTATTTTGAGACAGAGTCTCATTAAGTTGCTTAGGGCCTCACTAAGCTGCTGAGGCTGGCCTCGAACTTGTGAGCTTGCTGTCTCAGACACCCAAGCTGCTGGGATTACAGACATATGACTCTCTGGACTTAAAGTTTCAAAAGCTTCATATTTAGAATTGTTTTATGTTTCATCACTATTTTGCAGAAAATATTTCATTAGGTCACACTCACTCAGGATACTGGGGGCCACTTAGCATGACTTGAGTAATTTCAGATAGGTGATACATATTTTAGGTAGATGGTAGTTGTATTGATGGATTATTCTAAAGTGGAAAGTCTATCACTTTGGTAAAAAAAAATGCTATGAAAAAAGGTAAAGGTCACATATAAATAGTTTGCTTATAAATTTAGGGCTCTAGGTATGATTAGAAAGTGGCGTAGAGTTGCTCCAAATCTTTCTTGTAATGTCATTTTAGGTATGCAAAGAATAAAAGTAAGGAGAGAAAGAGAAGAAGAAGAAGAAGAAGAAGAAGAAGAAGAAGAGGAGGAGGAGGAGGAGGAGGAGGAGGAGGAGGAGGAGGAGGA
>NW_025999932.1:7597658-7779272 GCF_001458135.2 Marmota marmota marmota | reverse complement strand
AGGAGGAGGAGGAGGAGGAAGAGGAGGAGGAGGAGGAGGGGGAGGAATGGTGTTTCTAGATTTCACATGATACATATTATCATTTTATATTCTAACAGTATGAAAATACTATTGCAGTTGAGTGATTTCCTAACACATAGATAATCTTGCCTAGAATTTCATGCAAACCATGTCATAATAGCATTTTGTAGCTTTCTTTCTATTGTAAATGTATGAAAAGTTAAGGTCAGACTAGGAATGTTTCAAACACCCTACAAATGTCCTTTCTTTCAGAGAAAAGTTATATAAGCCTGTCTCTCTTTGCCATTACTAGAAATTTGATCTGATGGTATCGTAACAACACTGGGCTATGTAGGACTTTCAACGAATACTTTAAAAGTCATTCTATGTGTGAGATCACAAATTCACTACAATTTAATACTAATGATTGCCACACTATAAAAATAGCATTACTGACATTTCTTATGAGATACAAGGTGAGATACATCATTGAAGGAGACCTTAATGATAATACCAATAGGAAAATAAAGGACAAGTGAATTTACTCATCAAATACAGAGCTAGTGTTCATTTAATGTTAATTAATGAGGGGTCTTTTCACCGTTTAATTGTCCTGTGTGCACATTTGCATGTAGCAACAAATGGCTTATTTTTGTGCTTCAATAGGGATTCTGTAAAAATAACACATTCTTCTTTCAGGAGTTACATTTAAAATGAAATTTATACACACACACACACACACACACGCACCAATAAATACTCTTCCACCAATTCACAACTTTATTTCCTAAGTTGGTATGTAGTGCTTGCTGTTGACATTGTCACAGAAGGAAGAGGCCCCTGTGCACGACATGGAAGGTATTTTACCCATATGTGTACTAGTAAGTGCTGAGGAGATGTCTGCCCTGAGGAGAAGGCAGCTGGTTTTACACACCAATTTAATCTTCCACCTTTTAACTCCACTATCTTTTTTTTCTGATTCTCAGCTGTAAGCACCTGTTAACTTGGAATTCCACAGACTGTAGGTCACCTTTCACTGGCTGTCAGTTTCACATCAGACTGTAAAAATTTTTAGTTACTATTAACCAAGTCTGGATTTAAGTTGTTGACCTATAGATCAAGGTCTATTACTAATCCCTGGAGCAATTCAGTCTCTTCGTTATTATGTGTCATTTAGTGGGTTTGATTCATATGCACATCTCTTAGTGACATCAATAGACCTTCTGTATTGGACCCTGAGTGATGAAGGACCCAGATTTTATTGAAAAAAGGCAGCACAAGAGCTGGGTTAATTTGTGATCTTGAGACATGACATCTCATTGATTAAAAAAGAGGGATCTGGGTATGCACACAAATGGATCTGGCCATAGCACAAATTTCACATAGGACAAACACACAGGTTCATGGAGTATGGACATGGGTCACTGTTCTTGTTCTCTGTTGTAATTTGTGTGTGTGAGTGAGTTGTGCCACTTTGGATCATCATTTTCTAGAAGAATATTTCTATTTTAACACAATTTTTACTAAACCTGATCTTTGCAGGATTGTCTTTATATAAAAGGCATTATTTATTCAGGTTAAATAATGAGTCACATTACAATAGCCTTGAGATAATATTTTTGAACAATAAGCATTTAGTAGTTATATGGATGGTTTAGAGGAAAACACATTCTACTAGATTAGATTTGTACACAAGGATAAAGTCACAGTTATTAAAAAGTGGAAATATTGTGGTTAGGAGGGACAGAGAGTAAGCTGATTTATAATCAGGTCTGTGTTAGAGAGCAATATGAACAACCACGTTCCATTTTCGTGGAGGATGGCTGGTGGGGGTATAAATAAAAAAGTAGGTCACATATAAGATAAAATATGTTCAAGGAAAAAAAATGGTTATGTGCCAGTTAATAAAATGACTACAATAACTGGCACTTATTGGGGCCTTTCTACAAACTGAGCATTATTCAAAACACTCACCATCATTAATCTATTCAAGACTCAAAAAAAAAAAAAAGCAAAACAAAACAATCATGAATGTAGTTACTATTGTTTTCCTCTATCTTAAAGAGGCCGTTGAGGTGCAGAGAAACTAAATAAAATGCCTAGTGATACATTGCTGAAAATCACAGATCCTGGTTTGAAGCGCACAGGCAAGCTCCAGAGCCTGTGATCTTAGCCATTGTGCTACTTTAGAAAGCCCCTTTAGCATCCTTTAGGCTGTAGCTGAGAGTTATCTTACAATCATTTCTCCCAGGCAGCTATTATAATCTTCATTTCCTTATTTCTGTTATTTGATAGTATTATGATTCTTTTGTAAAATTTGTATTGATGCATTACAATTATCCATAAGAGTGAGATTGATTATGGCACATTCAGACATGCACATAACATAATTTTGTCAATCTCCTTCTCGGGTCCCTTCCCTGTCCCTCTCCTTGTCTTTCTCCTGACCCACTTGCTCTGCTCCTCTAATGCGTCTTATGGTGCAGGTTAGCATTCTCAAAACCGCCCAAAGCACTCGCTGTGCACCACATCCTGTGCTTAGCTGTCCATGAGGTCCTGTGCCTCACGTCTCTGCATCTCTTCCTCCCACCATCCTCCTGCTGCTCTCCTAAGCTTGAACCTCATTGCCTTTATTCTGGAAGATTGCGAAACATTCTTAGGTTATCTCCTCCACTGACCCAAGCAGAATCATTTTAAGGCTCAATTATGTTTGTGTCACCTCTCTCTTTCAAGCCCCCAGGGAACCATCTATTGTCAATACAATAAGGGATGCATCAAGAGCTGAGGCTGAATTTCAGTGCTTCCTGAAACCTTCTGGTTGACTCCCACTGGTCTTTTACAGAAGCTGCTAAGCATTCTGTAATCAAACTGCACTGTAGAAGGTCCCAGCATATAATGGTCGGACAACATTTTTTTTTTTTTTATTTTACTTTTTGATGCTGCAAAAGCAATATGCTATCAGCAGAAACCAGCACTTCAGATTTTGCATGTCTGCTTTCCTAGGCTAGCCATAAGTGCTCAGTGCTCTCTCAATGCCGGGCAGTGAAAGTTTGGACACAGGTATTCAATGGATTCCAAAGATGATCAATACTTTATTATAAAATAGACTTTGTGATTGATGACATTATCTAAATCTAGGCTCTCGTCAATGTTCTGAGCCTACTTTCAGTAGGCTAGGCTAAGCTGTGATGTGTTGTAGGTCAAGTGGTAAATGCATTCTCAACTTACAGTATTATGTGCTTAATCGGGTTCTTGGATTCCACCTCACAAGTTAAGGAACAGCCGATCGCTGTGTTTGAAGTATGCTGCAACATTTCTACCTCCATTCTTCTACCCACGGCTTTCTTCATAAGAAATGCACTTGACCCATGTGTGACTCTCCGAATCCTTGCCATGTTTCCACACTCTTCAATGATCCCCTTCCCAATCTCAGCAAGCATCTGACCTCTGAATGATACAGGTTTATAATCCTCTCACATTATTATCTACTTTTCCTCATGCTCTGTGTGTTTTTTATTGGAGACATAAATGCTAATGGGGAAGTTTATTGATTATTAAGTTCTTTTCCAGGATAACCTGTGCCCTAAACTAAAATTTCTCATTCTTAAGCTGTACCCAGCATCTGCTGAATGAGAATTTCTAGCATTTGAAATACACATACCGTAGCAGGGCCGCATCCTTCCCAAGGGAGAGTCTGCCCTTAATTCCCACAAGGATGACAACAGCCCTGGTAATTCCACAACATTTTATTTGGCAGTTGTTTGGTGTCTCTTCTTACCTTTGGTTCTCAGTATGGTTCGTTGATTTAATTGCAGTTCATGTCAGGATAGGCGATGAAAGCAGATGGTCCATGTCTGTAGCACATTTTTTAATTTACTGCATGAGATATCACAGGTGACCTTATGGGGTCCCTATTTGAGAAGTGTACTTAATGAGTCACGTTTTATTTTCCTACTCCCTTTCCATGTCCTTATCAGTAAAATCATACATAGAATCCAGAAAGCGAAGTGGATGCCCACAAATCATTCTTTTTCCATCCAAGCCCAGGGAGTGTGTTCCCATTCATGGTTAAGATTCCATGCATAACATTCATTTCATTCACAGGTGTCATGGTCAAAGTGTTTCTTGGATTTTCTATGGATGAAACTGTTCCTGTATTCTCAAGATTCTTACTTCAGGAGTCTTCAAGCTATAAGATCTTCATTTAAGAAAGCAAAGATTTTTATGGAGCATGCATTTGGGGTCCTTGTGCTAGACTCTCACCTCTGGTAGCACAGGGGTGAGCTGATGGTTTCCAGCACCACAGCAAAAGCTTATCACCACTGAGTGAGTGGACAGCTCCACTGGCCACTGGAGAAGCTCCGTGCCTTCTTTTCTTCACCTGAGAATGGAGGGAAGCCATCTTTATTGGATTTAGAACCCCCTGATGGTCTCTACCAGTATCTTTCCGAAAATAAGCAAAAGGAAATATGGAGAAGAGGTGACCTGTGAAGATTTCTCAGCAGTTAGGGGAGGAGATATGAACACTGGCTTGGTACCCACTGTTGCAGAAAGTGTGGAGGAGAAAGCATTGGCAGTTGGATGATTTTCACAGTTGTTGCTTCTGAGCCATCTTGGTACTGTTTAAATTTTCTCTTATATAATTCATTGCATCTCATACTTTAAAAATTTTCTCCTAAAATTTTATGAAAGAAATATAACTGGTTACTGATACTTTAGCTGATTGCATCCACTTTCTAAAAATGAAAACTTACTTGGCTTTAATTGAAAACAACAAATTGTTTCCATCTACAAATGTGTTCACAGGAAACAAGTTTTCTAGTAAGCACAGAATATTCCAGAAATGCTAGTTTTTTTTCACTATAAAGAGGGTTATTATAAGATACCCCAGTTAGCATCAAAAAAGAACAGGGCATGTTTTCATCTTTATTTTTTTACTGGCCTTGTGGAAAGGTAATGGAGAAGCAAAGGAAGGAAGAGCGTGCACCCCACAAGCATCATCAAGCTGGTGTCTTTGGACCTCTTGGTACAGCATCAGCTGCCCCTGGTCTCCAGAGTGATTGACAGGCTGCTCATTTGCATATTGCACCTTAACCTCTTCCATAGTTAACAAAGAAATCAATGCCATATTAGCTTGAGTCTGTGACTAAAAATAAATACTGGTCTTCTCTTATGAGGCTAGGCTTGTGTGAACTCATATGCTGTACTTCTTCCCTCATAGATTATCATTTTGGCTGAATTTATCTGCATTTTGGTTTACATTTATTTCTGAAAGTTTGATGAATTCTAACAGTGGCCCTGTAATATTAAAGTCTTCTTATGTGTTTAATAACCAAAGAAATATTTTTGTTCTAAGTAATGCTGTTGTCCACTCTCAGAAGCACTGGAGTACTCTTTTCTGCTTAGAAATGCTTTATGTATACATTTTTTTGTTTATTTCAGTCTGCTAATGCAAAAAGCACATTTCTTCATACAGTGCTCCCTCTACTTAATGTAGCAATTTTAACTTTTCCCAAGCCAGTTATTTCTTCTGTCTTAATTTAATGAAAAGTTCATCCATTAGCTAGACTTTTATCAGACTCACATTTCTTTTTATTTAATAAATAAAGCTACATAATGTTCTCTACATAGTCTTAGGTATAAATAAATAGACAAAGTATGATGACTATTAATACACTAGAATAAGAATATCCACAAGTAGTGATAATTAAAGTCTACCGTGAATGACAGCTATCACTTTTTGACAAGAGAAAAAAGTCAGTTTCAGTCAACGTATCAAGCCACAAATGCACAATGTATATCACCACTTCACTTAAAAAGTAACATTTATTAAAATGAAGTTATTTTTGTATTAATTCTGCTAGAACATTAAGCACTTTCATCTGTTAGGAAATTATTCAGTCAACAAAGAAAGAATAGATTGCTAATAATGTGTTATATATTCATATATCATAAACTTCTTAGTGATGATCATATTAAAACTAGAAAATTTGATTTAATTCTATTCATCTTAAAGTTTTTTGAATTTAATGTTTATATTCTCCTATATACCACCCAATTCTTCACCATAAAAAAATGATTGCCATCCTAACTCAGTGGCAGTACTAAACTGCCACTAGTACTTTGATTTAAGGACATACAAAGGTTAAAATGGACTATACTAAAGAGCCACAATACCACAAATCAAGCAACATGAAATATATAAATATGGATCCAAATGAAAAAACGTAAGTGCAAAGTTCTCACACTGCAACTACCTGAGATCTGCTTTCATAGCAGTATACATTAAAAAAACTTACATGACTTAATTTTTTCAGTACGTTTTTAGCAACAACATGTCAATTACAGCCAAAATAATAATAGCATTTTAATTCCTATGGATAAGACTAGAGCACATAGAGCAAAGATCAAATCCACTCTGCTCTCCATCACTGAGACCCTGGGCAGCTGGGACTTCAGGGCTCATTGGAGATGCCATGGAAAACCCTGGAGCAGAAAATGAATTCACGAGCCACAGATGATTTAGAAACGAAAGTGAAGGACACGGGAGGGAAGCAAGGAGTGGAAGTCTCCTAAGAAAAGGTGCAAAGACGTGCTGAGCTTCCTGAATGCTGGTCACGTAAAGGGTGTTCTATTGGCTAAATGTACATGTTCAAAACAAAACGAAATGCAGAAATGGAAATTAAATGAATACAGAATTTTGTTGCTATGCCTAAAAATCAAGTAATGCAATCATTGAACAAAGATGCAGAGATCAATTTTTAATTGATTTACCAATGTATTATAAGTGCCCCAAGTGGTTTCTGTCACTTAAAAGGCATCCAGCAAATATTTGTTAAATGAAGTGCTATTTCTCATATCTTGGGAAACTAATTTTGTCCTTAGGGTTTAATATATTTTAGCTGTGTTGTATGCATATTTTCATAGAGGAATACTTATATAGAATAAAATACACAAATCTTAAATGTATGCTTCAAAGAATTTTGGCAAAAAACAAACAAACCACTCACGTAAACCACCAGTCTGTTAAATTATAAAACAATACAAATACCAGGCACAGAGGCACATGCTTGTAATCCAAGTGGCTCTGGAGGCTGAGACAGGAGGATCTCGAACTCAAAGCCAGCTTCAGCAAAAGTGAGGTGCTAAGCAACTCAGTGAAATCCTGTCTCTAAATAAAAAAAAGGGGGCTGGAGATGTGGCTCAGTGGCTACCAACAAAAACAAAAACAAAAAAATACAAATATTGATTTGGATCCTATCATAATTATTAGTTTAGTAAATTTTAGAAGTTTAACCATTTATGGTTTTGTTTGTTTTGGTACTAGGATTTAACTCAGGGGTGTTTAACCACAGAGCAATACCCCAGTCTTTAAAAAAAAATTCACATAGAGACAGGATCTCCCTAAGTTGCTTAAGGTCTCATTCCATTGCTGAGACTGGCTTGGAACTTGCTGTCCTCCTGCCTCAGCCATTTTAGCCACCCCGAACCATATAGTGAGATTGCATGCTATACAAGTTTTTGTCTTCTTTCAGGCAGCCTCATTCATGTCTTTGAGTCTTATTTATGTCGCATGTATCAGGAGTACAGTTTTTGTGCATTTTACAGTTTTCTCATTTTCATTCTTCTATACAAACCATCACTTATAAATTAGAATTATTATGTTCATATTTTTTCAATAGGGCTCATTGATCCTCTAGTGCTAGCCTCATGGATGTGTGCCACTTAGCATTTTTGATACAACCAATATGTTGATTGATAGACACATGAACAACAGTATTTGAAATGAGAACGGCAGAGTGGTGGGAGAATTTTTGTCTATGATTACCAATCTTTCCTCCTGTTCACATGTGTTCTGTGCCTTGACGGGATGATGGATGAAGGTGTATATGGTTTATTGAATCTGTCCCAGTACTTTATCTCCTGTGGTTGTCCTAAAAGCTCCTGGTGCTATCAGCTGTCTGAGCATCACCTCTTCCACTTCTTCTCTTTCCAAGGCTTACTGGTATTATCCAATTTGTTTCACTCACATCACTACTGGGCATTCACACTATAGAAGTTCTGGCAACTTTGTCCAGAGGAAACTACACAGTTTCAACAATATGACTTAATGATAATCCTGAAAATGAATTTCCAGGCAATTTTTGCCATTTGTATTGAACTGATTTCAGGCCAAATTGATTTTATTAATAATTTTAGGCCAGTTCCATCCTCACTTATCATCCACTTAATTGCAATCAGATATCAATGGCTCATACTTTTCAGTGCTAGGCTGTTATTTGATAGTGGCAATATATAGAATTTTAAAATTATCCACATCTCTGCTTAAGAGAATGTTTTTTCTATATTTAATCAACTTAAGGAAATCTTATTTTTAACTAAACTTTTACATCATGAGTGGAAAATACAGTGCTGTAAATAAGTACATTATTTAAATATAAATAAACTGTCATTATTTAAAAATTGAAAAGCAGTTATGGGAATTTGATCCTTGGTACTACAATATCAGTAATAGCTTTTCCTTGAAATAAAAACAAAAGTGACTCATGAAGATAAGGTAATTTCAAAACAATTTATATTTTTTGGAAGTTAACTTTAAAAAAAAAAAAAACTGCCCCAAAGTTCTGCACTTCCTCCTTCACGATTGATTATACAAGCACTGAATACTCTCTGGGCTAGTATTTGGAGTAGCAAATTAAAAATTTCAGAAATGACTAGAAAAGTCTTTCAGCAGAGGCCACCATTACTGTTTCCAAGAAGAAGTACAAAATTTTCATTTTGGTTATGATTAAAAAAAAAAAAAAGTTAGGACCACAAGATGCTCCACTCTGCAGAACAAATTCTCCAAATGTTCCCTGAAGGGTGTTTGGAAGCCAAGTCATACAAGTGTGTTACCAGAAGCACTGTTTAAAAACACGTGCCAAGATGGAAGAGAGAGGACCATCACACGTAGGCAGTGCAGTGGGAAGTGAGAAATCCCCAGTGGCTGACTCACTGGAGAAGTGGAAGTGCAGGGAGGCAGTGCCAGGCAGCAGGAGGGAAGCAGGGGTGAGCCTGAGCAGACTGCACTAGTTACTCAGTTCTGAGGGCTGGCCACATAGGTCTTCTTTTGGGTAAGAATCTTAGTTTCTAAATCACACCACGCAACGTGCATGCCATCCTGAATCTCTCACATAGTTACTGGAATTTCATGGGTAAAGCAGAAAATGACACTTTGCTAGGGAGAAAACTGACACACTGTCTTAACTCAATCTCTAAACTATTTGGAGATTAATTTTGTAGCATTAGATTTCATTCCAGCCTTAGGTGTCTTTTATTGTGTATCACACACATATCAATTATTCTGGATGACAATGCCCATGGTTTAGTAAATTTAGGGAAAAGTTACTGTTGTTGCCAACTGTCCAGTTAGTTATTTTTATTGTGAGATTAGCTTACTTTTCCCCTTACTTAACGGGCAGTGTGGTGCTCAACTGCAAAGGGGAAAACTTCCAACTGTAGATTCTTTCTCAGGCTCCAATACTCAGTTTGGCATCCAATGCCTTTCACATCTGGAGGACAATATGGATTCTTTATGAGATTTGCAGTGTCTGAAGAAATTGGAAAAATAGCCTTCCCCCCTTGATAACACTTGCTTTAGAGTCTTAATCCTAGAGAGGACAGTACATTTCTGCAATGCTGCTTTAATTGACAATAAAAAAATAAATGGAGACAGAAGGTACTATTTGACCCAAACATTAAGATAATCCAGATATCAGCCAACATGCATTTTGATCTTTCTCCTATTCCACAAAGCAAAGAAAACAAAAAAGAAAGACAAAATAATCCTTTGGTTTTATAATGCAATTAGCTGTATCAAGAGAATTTTTTTTCCTCTTCATTTGTCTTATTAACTAAAAACCTGTTTTGAACAAAAAATGGTGAAGAACATATCTCTTTAGTTACTTCTTTTGTGGTGCATACCATAAGGCACAGGCATATATAAACCATCTTAATCTCTTTTAATTTAGGTTAAGTTCAATAAAATGCCTGTTGATTACAGTTAGGCATCTATTTATAAATAAGCAAGGAAATCCAAGTTAAGATATATTTGAGATATATAAATAATACTACTCTCTCAATGAAGAAGTGCATGATTTCTGAAAGTCAAGCTTATAGTCTGTTGTGTCTGTTTTTATGGTATTATGAGGGCATGTCATTGGTAGGAAGGACAGATTTCATTAAAAATTAAATATTCTTTAAAAAAAAAAAGTGAAAAATGTGGAACAAGTGATGTAAGTAACCTCTTTTGAGATTCAGAGAACTTTGTTTCTTATAACTCAGTTTCCAGATGAGTCATAGGTTTTTTCTTTGCTTTGTAAAGACCTGGTGTTTCAACTGCTGTCGCCTGGTGGAATCACTCCGCTCCTAGGTATCCGTGGCAATGAATAGCAATATACATGTGTGTGAAGAAGTAAATGGTGTGCACAAAATGGCCTTTTAAATCACTGCCTCGAGTTATTGTAAATTATTGTCTTTCTTGCAACAATGAATTCACTTTTGGGGTTCTCAGCTGCCATCTGAATTCCAATGGAATATAAATGAAGCAGTGATACTCAGGACTGGCATTCTCCTCCTCCTGCCAGCTCCTGCCTGGGCACCCACACATGGACTGCCGTGGATCTGCAGGCAGTTCTAAATCATCCAACACCTAGCCTGGTGGCCGATGTGTTCAACCCCAGCCTCTGATAGCAGTCAGTAAGTAATTTCTTGTTGAACAGTTTACTCAAGTGCTTGGCTTTTTAACTCTGCCAATGCCTCTGCAAACTGAGGCTGAAAATATCTACCAACATCACTCTTCCTTCTCAATCCTCCATTATAATCACTTTAGGATACTTATGGACATTTGCTTTTTCCTCTGTAAAAAACAATGGATTTGACAATTTAACTTTTTTCAATCAGAAAATTGAAAATGATCACTTTTTAAAAAAACTATTGTGGTGTTTGTTGTTGAAAGCATCCTCAGTTGTTGAAGATCATCTTGATTGTACCTAAATTTCAACAATAAATAAAGGGTCAAATCTTATAATGTATACTTAAACTATGATAGGTAAGGTTTGAGCTCACCCTTATGAAAAAAGATATGGTATGGAATAACGAAGATACACAGATTCATAATAAAGGTATGGTCTTGTAACCTGTGAGGTTGTTGAGAAGACTCCATCAAGAAGGAAAAGCAGTAGCAGATTGTTGGAGATTTTCTTCCTTTGGGAAACACTGAGGCATTTAATTTAACGACAGCATTCAACTATATTCAATGGTAACACAGAATATTGCAATTCTTTTAAAAAAATTTCTTAACAAGGTACTACACGACACATCTCAAAAAAACCCCACAAAAAAAAATCCACAAGAACAAAAAAACCCCCAAACTCAGATTCTCTGGGTTCCCAGGTTATTTCCTGTTTTAAAGCCTCATAAAGAAAGAGTCTAGGGCTGGGGATGTGGCTCAAGCGGTAATTCACTTGCCTGGCATGTACGGGGCGCTGGGTTCGATCCTTAGCACCACATAAAAATAAAATAAAGATGTTGTGTCCACTGAAAACTAAAAAAAATATATATATTAAAAAGTTATCTCTCTCTCTCTCTCTCTCTCTCTCTCTCTCTCTTAAAAAAAAAGAAAGAGTCTAATATGGCAAGTTTAACACTTTAAATATTTATTCCAGAAGTGTTAACTGAAAAACTTTGAAGTAAGGATACTTCATTGCTGGCATTCTTTAAAAGAAAGTCCAAATTCTGATAAAATGGAGAGATGGATGTCATAGAAGGGTGGGCACTGTCAGAGCCTTAGTTACAAACAAATAACGATATGAAGGTTAATGACTGAAGAAATGACCACCAGTTGCCCCTTGGTGTTTTCAATCATTCCTGTAAACACACTTGCACCTGCAGTTTTGAATATATAAAAGAGAAAAGTACTGTTTAACCTTAGTGTCACAATCCTAATGTACTGCTTGCTATAATCTATTAGGTATGTCTTTAACAAGATCAGTGCCTGATGCATATTTCCTGAAGTAGCTTCCTAATATATTAGGATATTTTAAAATGAGGGATTTTTTTCATGCATATTTTCCCATTCACTTCCTATGAGTGAGTTAATACACTTAAAGTTCTGAGATGCACATCTGGTCCACACTGACCCTAGGAGAGTGCTGCCTCCTGTAACAGTGAACTTAAGAAAGACTCTTTTCCTGCCTATTGCAATGTTCTATCAATATCAATTGAACCATGAATGTTTTATTGATTTTTTAAAAAATCTTTTATTAGCTGCTTAGAGGAGAGGTTTTAATGCTCTAGCTATGATTGTGAGCTCGTCTTTTAATTTTGTCCTTTTGTTTCATATATTTTGATGCTGTGTCGGTTGTCAAATCTGCCTTTATGGTTGTTTCTGTTTTCATGATGACTTCATCCTTTTGTGATTAAGACCTGGCTATCTTTACCTCTCTAATTCTCTTTGTCTTGGAGCTTAATTTATCTAATATTTCGGCCACACCAGGCTTCTTACATTGCTTCTTTACTAGATCTTTGTTTCAGCTATTTAGTTTAAACTGATTGTTGGAACCATACTTAAATTCATCTTCGGACACCTTGTAGTCAGCTGAATGATTCATGTTAATTTTCTCTGATACTTGGTGTTTTCCATGGACATATTCAGTCAAGTAAGAGTCCATATTTAGGTCTACTAATTTGTTATTTATTTTCTGTTTTCCTTGTACTGTTGTCCTATTTCTTCTCTATTGCCTTCTTTAGATGTATTTGAATGACTTCTAGAAATGTATTTTAACTTGTCTTTTGACTTTACCTGTCTGCTTCATATTTTTTTAGTAAGTCTGCTGGAGATTGCCATGTGTAACCTTGCTGCTTTCCACAGCCTCTGTCTCTGTGCCACCTCATGTGACGGGACAGTTCCAACCTCGAGGGTGTACTGACCACTGCACCACCCTGCAGGCCACAGCTTGGGTAGCATACCACAAGGCATTGAAAATGTTACAATTTTTTCTTTAAAAAGTTATAAGTATTTTTAATGAGGAGGAAATGTCTTTTTGATTTGCCCATTCAGTCATGATTTCTGATGCTTTTCATTCCTTCCTGAAAGTACAAATTCCCTTCTGGTAGTATTTCCCTTCAGCCTTCACAATTCACAACCATCTTCAGTATATTTATAATTCTTCATCTTTTTTTTTTTTTTTTGGTAGAACTGGAAACTGAGCCAGTTTGGTAAAACTGCTCTACCACTGAGTTATATCTCCGACCCTTTTCATTATTTATTTTGAGATGGGTCTTTCTAGGTTGCTCAGGGTCTTGCTAAATTGCTGAGGTTAGCCTCCAACTTGCAATCCTTCTGTCTCAGCCTCCTGAGTGCCTGGGATTACAGACTTGTGCCACTATGCTTGGCTTTGCTTTTGTTCTCAAAGGGTAGTGTTACTGGTCAAAATTGTTATAAAATTTGTTTACAAAAAACAAAATTTTGTTAACAAACAAAAGGTTACACTTTTTTTCATTTAGCATTTAAAAGGGGAGCCTTAAATAACTAGAAAACACTCAATTCATACAGCAAATAAAACTTCACAAATTGGATTTGCCTAGTCTCCAAGCCCAAAAACATACAAAACAAAAATTTGCAAGTCTGTAATCATCATAGATTTTAATGCCTCTCTTTAAGCAGTTAACAAAACATCTAGAAAATTTAAAAAGAAGAAGAAGAAAAACACAGGCTTAATTGAGGTTTTCAGAACCTTGCTCTCAACCACTGAAGAAATGCATTCCTTTTAAGCGCACATTTCAAACCCACCCAGGAAGACTGTATATTGAGCCATTAAACCCACCTCTCCTTTCCTTGAGTAGGTCACTTCTAGGGAGAGTTCCGCAGGCACTGACATCCCTGGCAGACGTGGCTGATCTTCCCTTTGCCTGTGTCCAAGAGCCTGTCCTTATTGCTGCTCTCCATCAGTCCCACTGCTGTGCCCAGCCGGCCTGTCCCCAAATGCATGCCTGGGTTCCTGGAATTTCTTGAGTCTGTCTGTTTCTATCTGGCATCTGAGGTTGGAAGTTTTTAGCCATTCTGTGTCTGAGATCACTTCCACTGACCTCATTTCTCTCTCCCGTGCTTCAGAACTGGGATTACTTAGAATTTATATCTGCTGATGTTACTCATAGTGTCTCTGAGGCCCTGATTATTTTTTATTCCATCTTTTTTCCCCTCTTCTTTGATTTAGACAATTTAAATTGATCTAACTTTAAGTTGAAACATTCCTCTGCCCTCCCTGTCCTCTTACAATCAATCTTACAGATTGCCTATTGCAGGTTGCGTCTGGGTGTGTCAGGTGATTTTGTCTCCACCACTGGACATCACCGGGACCCAGGGTCTGGGCTAGGCCTTCCATCCCCTCTGTCCCCAGTGGTGATTGTCTAGAGAAGGAGAAGCCTGTCTTAGGCAGTGGGGATAGCAAGCCTCCTTTCTGGGAATTTCTTTTGGCCTCTCTGGGATCAGTATATTCTCCACTTCTGGCCTCAGGTTGTGATTATTTGATTCTGAACCTTGAGAACGGGGTTCTTTTCCGAAACGTCTAGTCGTCCTGGTTCATAACCAAACCCCTGCAGAAGTTTTCCTTCTCATCTCAAGTTTAGCAAACGTTCTTCCTATGCCCTGAATGCCTCTGGATCACCTCATCACCAGGGCCACCTTTCCAGGGCGACTCTGTCACTGTGGCTCTCTTCAGTCTGCTCACGAGCACCCCTCACTGTCCACAGGCTCACTCCGGCGTAGAATGTGTCCTGGTGTCCCTCTGTGGAAGGCTTTTTGGAGCAGGAGCTCCGTCCCTGCTGCCTCCCAGGTACAATCCCAAACCTTCTTATCAGATCCTTTTCCTTGACAGCCTTCCCTGGCAAAGCTATCAACAACCTTTCTCTACATTCATTACCTTCTACCCTTTACCATGAGTTATTTTTCTTCTTATCACGGAAATACACACACACACACACACGCACACACACACACAACCACAGACTTGCTCTAATCCGAGAGAGAGTGTAAACTTGTAAACTCCAGGAGAAGAGAGATTTCATCTGCCTTCTTCTCTGCCCCCTGTCAATATCCTAAATAGTATCTGGCATGTGGAGCCTGAAGATTGAGCCAACTGGAGACAAAAGCAAGCAATGGCAACAGATGATGTCATTTGAACAAAGTTATGGCTGAGGCAAGACTTTTCTTACTTTTGAGCTTTTCAGCCCCCCTACCCTGTCTTATAAATTCTTTTTTTTTTTTCTGAAGTTTAGATTTTGGTCTCTGTCACTTTATTTCCCCTCCAAAAGTCTACATAATATTTCTTATTAGAATTGCTACATATTAATATTAGTTTAACTTTTAATTCTATTCATGGAATGACAATTTGCATTCTCTATATTAAATAGAGTACGCCACACAATACCTGGAGAATCGTTTTTCATGCTCACCACCTACAAACTGATGTTTGAAGTTGTCAGAAAATTGTCACCTCTACTGCAAAACATAAAAAAGAAATGTCATTTGGTAAATATGTGTAAGTTACTTTTTATCTCAGTCTTCAGCTTACCACTTAGGAAGGTGAAATGATTATAAGGACTGATTTGTATAAGTGTGTATGTGCCTCTTTTTCCTTTCCTGCAGTACAAAGGCTTGTGTGCTTCATTTAAGAGGGTGGGAGGAAGCATATGGAAGGACAAAAGGAAACCTTTTGACAAGTTGCAGATTTAAACACTACAGTCTAGTTCTTTGCAGAAAAATGCCATGCAGAACTAAAGAAAATAACTGAACAAAGTGAGAAGACATATAACAACAACAACAACAAAAAAGAATTACAAGAAGTTTCAGGAAGACCTGTTATTTAATCTGAACCTTTGGTGATAAGTAACTTTCTCAAGACAAAGATAAAGGACGAGTACACTGAGAAAGGATAAAGAAAGGCACAGAGGGTCACTGTTGGCATGAGTAAGCTTGAGGAACCTCGAGAGCCAGGAGAGGAGGTGGGACCACACTCTGGGGGCTTGGGAACTCTGGAGAGGCGGCAAGGGAAGCATCACCCAGTCCAATAGGGAGCATACCATGACTGGAACTTTACAGGGCACATTGCACCAGGAGACCGTAGAAGCCCTCTCCCACATGGACCGATGCAGACCCTACCCCGAGCTCTGGCATTAAGATTGGAAGAAGGCAGCTGCTTTTCACATGTTTGTTTCCCTAATCCACTCACCTCAGGTGCTGGATGTGCAGAACATTTGCCATCTCTTAATTTCGTTCTGTTTGTTACCTACACCTTCTCCTATTTACAAGCTTTTTAGGCCATCAGACAAGATGTTCCTGTCCATGCACCTTGTAAACTTTCATTTGTTAATTAAGATGGCAGAGCTGGGGCCTCAGGAAGGCATATTTGCTGCACTCCACACTGTCAGCTACACTTCTGTGCCTCCCATACAAGGAGAACACAGAGCCGACAAACAGCCCCAATTTAATTTCCAAAGGAAACCAATATTATTCAGATAAATAATCGCATGCTAATCCATGCGGGCAGTTCATTTGGGAAGACTGTGTTACTGAGATTAATTTGAAAGTTCAGCATGATGCAGCACCTATGAAAACAGCACCAAGTAGTTGATTATACAAAAGAAACAGAGAGATGAACTTTTCATTTCTGCAAACCTTTACCTGCTTTGTTTGAGGTTTTGTTCATCATCATCATCATCATTATTATTATTATTATTATTACCTTTTTCTGGAATCTACCATCTTATCACATCAATTCTTTCTTCAAGGTATGCTTGCTTCTTCATTTTTTCTACTTTTAACCACACCCTTAGTCCTAGGACCTGGCACTTTATTTCTAAGTGATTACTATAATTTCCTTTTCCCAGATTTTTTTTTCACTGAAACAATTTATGTATATCTGATCAATTTTCCTGAAGAAATGCCTCAAAATGTCTCTGCAATGTCCACATTATTCATTTCTTCTAGAATGCTGTTAAATGGAATCAGTTGTGTAAATTCTTCAACAATCATGTCTCTTGTTAAACTGGTTTCTCAATCTTTATTCCAGTCCTTTTCCTAAAGCAGATGGTCACCTGAACTCACTGCCAGCCAAAGAAATGCCTTTACTCATTTATTCCCTAAACACAACATTCCTTGGGTCATTCCAGTTTCACTTAGAACAAACATTTTCATAAAAATTGGGAACTAAGAATATTACTCATCATTAAAAGAGAATAAAATCATGACATTTGCAGGTAAATCAATGGAGTTGGAGAATATTATGCTAAGAGAAGTAAGCCAATCCTCCCCAAAAAAACAAATGCTGAATGTTTTCTCTGATATGAGGATGCTGATCCACAATGGGATGGGGGGGAGCATGGGAGGAAATTTAGATAGGGCAAAGGGAAGGGAGAGGAAGGGAGGGGTTACAGGGGTAGGAAAAACAATAGAATGAGATGGACATCTTTACCCCAAGTATGTTATGAAGACACAAATGGTGTGACTCTACTTTGTGTGCAACTACAGAAATGAAAAATTGTGATCTATATGTGTACTATGAAATGAATTGCATTCTGCTGTCATGTATAACAAACTAGAATAAATAACTAAAACTTTAAAATATTAGGAATTGAAGAGGTGCAAAGAAAATAGAACCTTGCTCCTCCTTCAAGTGACTATGTTAGAGGCTCGGCTTTGCACCCTCACTTAGTGATCAGGTTCCTTCGACCACCTCTGCTCACCCACCCCTCACTCTGCATCTTAATCTCCACAGTCAAAGCTCAGGTAAGGGCACATCCATGCTGTAGCTATTATGCCATGCAAGAGACTTTCATTAAAGCAAGTAAGGTAGAAGCTCTGCAGATGTGTTTGTTGAAGACTTAGTTACATGGCTGAATGGTTAATCCCAAGGAAGAACTGGAAATGAGTGGTCTAGATACATAGCACATGACTTGGTCCTCACCATTATTCTATTATGATGGCAAAGAGGGAGATGACTTTTGATGGCCAAACTCATTTCTGATAGTCCATTTTAATCATTAGAATTTGGCTAATCTTTCTCTATATTGTGTAATCTATATTGTGTAATTTTTTTCACAGTTTTAGGTATTTTCCATTGTCTACTAAGAAACTTTGGAAAATGACTTTGCATTTTACATTTTAGAAATAAATGTTATTGTGCATCATTGAACCCAATAAATGGTTACATTTTAAGGCACATGTTGATGCGTTTTGATGAGTGTATTCCCACATAATTCCTTTCACAATCAAATGTTAAGACATTTCCAATACACAAAGGTTCTCTGCCTAATCTCATACCAAGTGCCAACCAACCGCTGCTCTGTTTCTTATCATTACACATTAATGATACTCTGGTCCATAATGTGTACATTTTTAAAAGTCTGGTTATTTTTATTCTAAACAACGATTGCTATTTATTTATAACACCAATATGATGTGGCTATACTTTATTAATCCAGTAAAATAATACAATGGGTAAGTATAATATGGTATCTTGGATGGAATCTTGCAACAGAAAAAGGATAGTAAGTAAAAATTAAGGAAATCCAAATAAGGTACAGTAGACTGTAGTAATAATCATGCATCAACACTGGTTCATTAAATGTAGCAAATGCATCAGGCTAATGTAAGGTAATGATATGGGAAACTGATATGGGTCTGTGGGAACTCATACTATTAACCTGCAATTATTTATTAAATCTAATTTTCCTAAAATATATAGGCTATAGAATAAAATTCCCACATGTAATTTTAGTAATTGAGCAAATTTTAGAATTATTGCCACCAAGAATGAAAAAAAAATGAGTGCAAAACTTTAGGAATGGAAGGCTATCTCAAAAGCATATAATTGAAAAGTCTCTTATACTAACAAGAAAAATCAGGCCTTATGTCATAATTTTAGCCTTTCAAATATTGTAACTGGCAAACATAGCACTTGCAACTACATTTGCACATTTGAAATCTGTTATTCCTAACTCTAAAGGCGTTTGTTTCCATGTTTAATTAAAATATGAATTCTTTATAAAGAAAAAGAGTATTTACAGATAGGCACCCATCTCTACATCAGCTTAAATTATTTGTACTCTATTATTAAAACACATAGGAACATAAAACTGTATAAACTGTCAGTTAACAGATAACTATAAATCCAAAGCAAATTTATGAATTAGAAATAAACCCAATGACAAAGCCACTAAAATTCAACCAACAAAATTAATGCAATTGTATATTGTGCTAGTTTGTTTTTGCCAAACTAAATTGCTCAACATAAATACAGTGAACTTAAACTAGTGAGTCACTAGTCAACCTATTCTTTCATATTTCTTTTCACTTTCATTTAAACTGAGTTGACTTTCTCTTTCACATCTTACTTTGACATTCTTTGGCCTTCACTTTGGGTATGAAGAATAATTTCCATACTAAGACTGCCACAGTCCGGCTGCAGCAAAATAACCCTGGAGTGACTAGCAACTTGTGTAGATTGATACAGCAGGAGAGGGAGCCGTTTATTGTAGGACAACAGAGGTATTTATACATTCCACACAGCTTAATTAACATAAATTAGATACAGCAGTCAACCAATAAGGAATCTCCACACTTAATGGCTCGCTGGTGTTACTTCACAAACCACTCCCTCTGGCAAAATGTCAGGCGCCATCCAGACTTGTTTACAGACTCTAACATAAGACCATCTTTATTTCCTGAGCTCACTGTTTAATAAATTCTATGTAGCACAACTTCATGCTGAGATCATAAATACAAGCTCACATAAAGACACTGACATAGAGTGGCTCCACTTGGTCATCAACCTGTGTTTAAAATACATACACTTCTGTTGTTTTTTTAACATAGTGTAAAACATGGCAAAAGGATGAAGCATGAAATTGAGCTATTCTAGAAACACCTGAGATCATGAACATGTACAGGTCCTATGCCCTAGGACCGTGGTCAGTTTCCTATAGTAACTGTGCCCTGTGATTTGCTGTCCAATAAAAGACACACACATAAAGAGTGACGATTGCTGAACTTCAGCTCTGCTGAGTTGTGCAAAATTTTATAAGGATTTTGTATCACTGAGCAGGCAGGATTCAGTCTATTAAAGGAAAGAATGCCAGGCAGAGCAGTCTCACCTTTTGGAATCAATAGGAGTCTTGTAAAGATTTTGAAAAGTCCTTCCAAAAGGTTCAAATACAAATATTGCATATCCTGTGGTTGTGTGAGGGAAAAACTGGAGATGCAGGAGCTAGGCTAAAGGGCAACTTGATTTTGTGTCCTGCAGGATAAACACTCAAAGGAGGTCAGTAAAGTGACCAGGTAAGTAGGAGCTGTATACCTTGAGAAGGAATTGGAAATTGAGATGTTAATGTAGATATTGAGGATTTACTTCAGGATTATGGAAGAATGGTTGGATACTCTATTAGATTTCTATTAATGCCAGGAAAATTACCATAAACCTAAAGGCTTAGGGCACTGGATACTCCACAGCTGAGTTCTTTGCTCAGGGTCTCACTGGGCTAAAACCTGTTCTCATCTGGGCCCAGGATCTCTTCCAAATTGCTGGTTTGGGCAGAACTCATCTTCTTGTGGTTATAGGAGGATGAGGCTCCTGTCTTCCTTCTAGCTACTTTTTGGACACTACTTTCTACCTGTATGGGCTTCCCAAAGTTGAGGCTAAATGGCTCCTGGGGGCAGTTCACAGCAGAGTTCTCTTCTCTGTCCTCAAAAAGCTAGAATGGAGTCTTGGATACTTTCCTTTGTGACCAGATGGAGACAATTCTCCTTGTTAAAGAGCTCATGTGATTTTATCAGACCTACTTAGATACATCTGCATATTAAGGACAACTGATTGGGGACCTTCAGCACCCAGATTAGCAATTGATTAATTAACCAGGAGAAGGGTGTGTTCTCCAGCAGCTGCCTGTCTTGGAGTTGGGGATGGCTAACACCTTCAAACTCTACCTACCACAGATGCTGTGAGAGAAATATGAGATTTAGATGCACACACAGACCTTCCAAGTTGTAGTCACACTTTTCCAACAGGACACCAGGACTCAAATAAAAACAGGTTGCTTGGATAATATAAATAAATGAAGATGATGGAGCGCTGGGAAATTACCACAAAATTAGAAGAATAGAGAAATGACAGAATCACAGGGAACAGAACACACAGGGTTCATCAGATGCAGATTAGGTTGTCCTAAGAGAATGAATGCCCTGCTAGCCAGAGCTTCGGTCTTTGTAAAAGAAGCAGACATTCAGGTTTTTCTAGATTTTTAAATGTTGGTAATTATTCCAAAAGATTTACGACCCTGGACAAGCACAAACTATGTGGGCCAAATAAAACATATCTCAGGGAAAAATCTGGCCTGTAGCCTGCCAGTTTTTGACCTCTGTTATACAATACTAAGACTGATTTTTTAAAATTGCTTATTAAATCACTCTCGTTAATGTGGAGTCATACCTTAGGCTGGTGTTCAGAGTAACTCAGAATTTTTTTTTTTGTCTTGAGTGACCTGCAAATTACAGTTTCATGCTTGCCTGAGTTAATTTAAACTGCCCTAATTATAAGTATTTTTTAAGGTTGTTGCTTAGAAAACTGAAATTTTAAATCTCCCTATTTTTTAGAAATTATTTAGGGGTTTCTAGAAATTAGATTTGATATGTGATGTTAGTAATTATTGATGAAAGTTAAATTGTGGAATTTAATGTGAAGCTTAATTTAGACTTATGAATGGATGGACTGAGAGGAAGAAAAATAAATGTATAACTGTAGATTTGTTTTGTTTCAAGGCATTTCTCCATCACAGGGCCTTGGCACACATCTGTTACCTTCAGGATTTAGGTGTTATGTGTATTTTAACGGCAGATGTAGTCAAAGGTACATATGTGTTAACCATTTCTGTGTGTGCACGCACCCATGTATACTTGAACAGACACACCCATGTTGGAATATACACTTCCCTATCATACTCCCTAGGAACAGAAATTCTTGTATCAGATTCCTGAAATTCACCACCATTTTTAGTCCATTTTGTGTTTCTCTAACAGACTACCTGAACATGGGTAATTTATAAGCAATCGAAGTTTATTTGGCTCACAGTTACAGAGACTGTGAAGTCCAAGAGTATGGCACTGGCCTTGTACCGATCATCTCATGGTAGAAGGTGGAAGGAAAGAAAGTGCCTGAGACATGGAGAGAGAGAAAGAATGGCAGCTGAAACCATCAGGAGCCCACTCCCACAATGACTAACCCATTTCCACCAGAGCAACTTTAATGTGTTCATGAAGATTGAGATGCCCATGACCAAATCAGCTGAGAGGCGCTGCCTCTCAATGCTGTTCCAATGGCAATAGAATTTCAACATGAACTTGGAGGGGACATTCAAAGGATAGCAACCACCTTTCTTTCCTGACTTTGAGCAGGGCCATTAAACTCTCCATGATTCATGTTATTCATCTGTCTAATAAGGGCTAAGAATATTACCCACCTTCTCTGGTTTATAATAATACAACGTGTGTGAAGCACTAAAAACAATATCTGGCCCATAGCAACATTCAATAAATGTAAGACAATATAGGTGAGTATAAGGGTGCATTCATTCAGATGCTCTATGTTATCTTTTAGAAATGTGTATTCCCACAAAGTATCATTTTGTAGAATTAGTGAAGCCAGAAGAAGAAGAATAAAAACTGGACCCAATATCTTGTTTACAATATTTTTCCTTCTTTTATAATTAACGTATACATTATAATGTTAGTTCTTTTGATTGATGGCCAGGGCCAGAAACACAACACTGAGAGAGAAAGGGTATTTTCAAGGTCACTGAGACTGGAAAGCCCGTGTGGAGGGCATCATTCAACTTGTGCTGTGCTCAGTGGGAACCTGCGTGCAGCATATGTGGATGGGATCCCTGCCGACCCTGACGTCACACACAAACCTCAGCTGCGCAGGGAGGGCTGGGTGTACAACATCGCAGAATAAGAACTTCCATTAGTGAATATCCCCCCACCGAGTCATTAGGAGAGACATCCGTCCTCCCTGGCCGTACTCAGGCACTGGGGCGTTTGCCCTCCCAGCCAGTCAATAGAGCGCTGCCCTTGGGATGACACTGACCGCTGGCACAAAGGTGCAATCAAAGAATACCTGAGACACAGACTCTGGGTTTGGGCACAATTCTGAAGCTCTCCAAGTTCTAAGTTTTTCAGTAGTAAAATGTCAGGTTCCGAAGCCCTTTTCCTGTTGTGTTTTCCATTACTGCTCCGTGGGACTCTTCTCGATGAATCAATTCCCTTGTATTATTTGAAGATTGCCTATTCCCGCTTCTCACGTCCATCATTCTTTTTACCCATTTCCTCTCTGTAGTTCAGGCTTTTATCCCCCACTACCTGTAGGATTTCACAGCATTATGATCGATTTTTCTGATACCGACCTCTCCACTTTCCTATATACCATTTTCTTTGGTATCAAAAGGACCTTTAAGAAATGTCTGATTTCTAGCACCCTCCACAGCTCATTATTGTCAATAACCTGATCAAGAGTAAAATCACAACCCACTCTTCTCACCATTTGTATGTGTGTTCCAACTCTCTCAGGATGTTCAATTTCTTCTGAAACTTTCCAGTTCCTCGGTTTAGGATGTCCTGTTTAACAGTTTAGGATACACTTGTGACCCATGACATACTTGCCTGTGAAAAGCCTGTTGTCCCCAAGCCTATATCATGAAAAGTCCTTCCCAATATATAACCTTATGTTTAATTAATAATAGTAACAATCATCTACCACTTCAAACAATGCTGCTGAGTTTATCACACCGCACATAAGTTACATTTATCAGAGCTTTACAACCTCCCATCAGAGACATTAGTTCTATCCCTATTTTGTCAATGAGGAAACTGAATTTTGGAGATATTAATAATTCATTCAATGATAAAGGTCAGTGAGTGGCAAATCCAGGACTTATATCTATATGTTTAATATTAAGACTGTTGCTGCTCCCACAGAATATTATCAGTGCATCGTCAACATGTTCTGCCTCATCTTCTTGCCTTTATTGAAGGTGCACAGGTCTGTCTCTTTAACGAGCTATCCACCTTAGAGACAGAGACAGACCCCTGTGTTCTTCCTGTCTCCCCAAAGTTATGCTCAACATAATTGATCTTTTTAATAAATGATCCATATCTCTATACAATCATATATTTGTGTGATATAGGACAAATATGGTCTTTTCTTTTAATAGATAAAGAAACGAAGGTTTGGAGATAAAAGCCCTCATCCAAGGTCACATAGTAAGTGGTTGAACAAGGTCGTCTTCCCTGAACTTCCCTTTCCATTGCAATTCCAATGTCATACACTCTGGAATCTACCTATCAGAATAAATATCTCAGCTCTCATGAAGATATTTGGCAACATGAAAGACTGAAACAAGAGTTGCTTTGCTCGTTGGTCCTATAACTCAGAAAATAATCTAAAAGGGCCCCTAGAGTTTTAAAAAACACGATTTCACAAGTTATTTGCATTGTTTGTTTGAGAGGGGTGATAGCTCTATCCCTTGACACTGGAAAAGGTGTGTGCCCCTTCCTGTGGCCTGCATAGTGTTTTTGAGACATGGACTCTCTTCTGAACTGTCTTTTCCTCCAAGGTAAGATGATGATTCTTTCTGCTTTTATGATGCTTTTCTTTGACTCTTCAATTTTCAGAAGTTAGGATATGATGTGTCTTGGTATGGATTTATTAGAGTTTATCCTGTTTGGGAAACAGAATCGCAAATCTGTACATTCATGTGTTCTGCCAAATTTGGGAGGTTTTCAGGCATTAGTTTTTAATGAGGTGGTTTTAGCTTTGCTCCTTTGTCCTCTTCTCCTGAAACTGAAATGATAAGAAAGGTATTTGGTTTGTCCTACAGATTCCTGAGACTCTGACTCTTTACTTGAGTCCAGTTTCTAGGTGTCATTAATATTGAGCAATTTTTGTCTTCTATTTTCAAGTTAATTTATATCTCCTGGGGCATCTTCTTATCTTCCTTTTGGATCTCCCCATAGAATTTTTTAAGTTTTTATATTTTTCATTATAACATTTCCATTTGGTTCTTCTTTACGTTTTTCTTTGGGAAACTTTCTATTTCATTCCATGTTTCTAATTTCACTTGGGATTATGTTTATGATGACTGATTTAAAAATCCCTGTCAGGTAATTCTAACATCTGTATCATCACAGTGTTGGAATCTGTTGGTTGTCATTTATAATTTATTTTGAGATACTTCTTGGTTTTTGCATGCTAAGTGATTTTATATATATCTCAGAAATTTTTGATGTTATGTCATGAGACTCTGAACCTTAAATAGACTTTTAGCAGTCATCCTCCAACTGCATCTCAGCAATGAGATATATTATCTCATGACTGCTATTTGGGGTGTTAATTCATGTCCCTAGAACATGTTGGAGAAACCACCTTAGCTAGGCCTGGAAGGGTGATTTATTATTTCTTCTCATTGCACCCACCTTAAAAGTGAAGAAGAGTCACTTTAAGAGGATTGGAAAAGTGGGAAGCCCAGACTTTCCATTTGGCCTTTATAAACAGTGGTGATGGCGAGCCACAGTTGATTGTGGTTTTGGGGGTGGATTCAGGGTTTATTGTCTCTACACAGGCTTCTGTCTTGATAGGATGCCCTTTCCTTAAAGGTCAGATAGCTTGGATTTTTATTTAATTTAATAATTTTTTTTTACCTGTACTCCTAGATGGTTCCAGCTTCTACCTTCTTTAGGGCTCATTTTGAAATATAGTGGACAAAAAGTAAATCTAGGAAGTTAACACGGTGTAGCTGTTTGGATCCCTGGGTTCCAGAAGCTCTGCCTTTTCCTCTCCATCTTTCATCGTCAGCTTGTCTTTAGTTTATATGTGATATCTACTGATTTCAGTCAGGAAGAAACGTATCAACTTTATCTTGTCCCAGGATAGAAGTCATATGTGATTACTGGCCATCTTAAAAAGTAGATGCATTTGAAGTCTTCCAACTGAGTAAGAGACATCAGACTCCAAGAAGTTGGGATGGAGTAGAGGAGCAGGCCCTACCCCAGGGTTGCCCTGACATTTAAACATTGATCAGAAAAGGGAACGTCACTGAAGGAGAATGAGTATGAATGTCCAGAGAGGTAGCATATAAAACCAGGTGAATAAGACATCACATGTGTTTTTCAGAAAGGTGGGAACCATGCCTGGTTAAAGCTGCTGAAATATTGAACTAAGAGGTGCATTAGGAATTGACCTTTGTATATTGCTTAACAAAACTATGGGTGATCCTTGCAGGAATAACCGGGGAGTGGTTGGCCTTGAAACCTTTAAATTAATTAAAAACTGTGTGTTGAATGTAGAACTACAGTGGTGGTAAAAAGGTCAAGAGTCCAGGGGGAAAAAGAGGGACAAATTCGTAAAACAGAACTTTTAAGGTGACAAAATTATTCTGTCTGTTAGTATGATGGTGGGTGGATACATGTCATTACACACTAGTAAAAGCACAGAAGTTACAACACTAAGAATTACCTAATGTAAATATGGACATTGAGTGATGGTGACATGTGTATGCAGGTTCATTGGATGTAACATGTGTTCCACTCCAGAGGGGGTTTCTATGGTTGGGGTGGCTGGGAGTCAATGGGGGGAGGCCGCATCTGAGAACTCATGTTTTGCTCAGTTTTGCCATAAACTTAAAACCTGTCTAAACACTAATGAATTTTTTAAAAATACAAACAATTTATAAATACAACATTTTTAAGAAAAAGATTGTTATTGAGGAATTCAGAAAGAGACCAATAGACATTGTCAAACAAGTTTTGCTATAAAAAGGAGCATGGAATGAAATGGTGACAGAGAGAGAAATGGGGACAAAAGAAGCTTTTATCTAAGGTAGCATCTCTTAAAGCAGGACATGGCAGAGAGGGGAAAGGCAGTGTGGAAGGGGGACGTGATTTCCAAAACAAAAGATAATTTGAAACTTGTGAAAGAGGGTAAGTTCAGATGCCTGAGGTGGAGACCTCAGTTTGTTGAAAGAACTTTAAATAGACATGGCTGTCACTTATGTGGAGGGTCAATAAGCGGTGACAAACATAAGAGAACACTTTCTTGGAGAACTGTCAGCGCCGTCTGTCTTGTACGTGATTGACACTTGAGACCATTTTGGTACTATATTTTCAAATCCACGGATAATAAAAACACGCCCTGAGGGTCAGATAAAATAAAGAGGGGGATTGCTTATTTTCCAAAGTCAAAATCTAAATCAAATTCAGGTTTACTGGGAACAAGGGACAATGTCACCATAACACAATAACACAGTTTCGTGTCCAGGAAATAAGATTTTCTTGGATAATATGAACAGATATTGGCATATTTATAATGCACTGTAGATGGCAGAAAACCAATAAACCACGTGTATTTCCTTTGAAATATCCCTAAGGAAGGCCCAGGCATTTCTTCTGTACAGGGCTCACTTAGAGCCATTTGCCATATTTAACGTTAGGTAGACCAACAACAATTAGCTCCTTTTTCATTCTTGACAGCTTTAAATTTTGTGAAACGTGGTAGTTAATACTTATTAACTACCTAAGCTATTCCTTTTCTCAAAAGAATTTTTTTCCCCTTCCTTCCTCTTCTGTACAATTTTGGTCAAAAGAATGAACCCCATTAAAGACAAGAACAATAGACAACATTATTGGTGATTTCAGTGGCAGATAAGTGAGTCCATTTCAGGGAATGAAGCGCCAGCTCAGCTGTGCAGTGGTGTGATGTGAGTCGGGAGCGTCTGAGCATATTTTATGCTTGACAGTAATAATATTGAATTAATATGTCTCTGCAAGGCTTAGAAAATCTGGTTCAAATTTAGCCCAATTTATCAAGGTTTGGCAGAGTTATAAGAATTAACAAATCATGCTGTGACTCAAAATTAGCATTATGAATATTTAGGAGCTGTTAAAACTGTGGGCTAAATATATAAAATGTCACTGTCATCATATAAAAACATAGTTTCAAACTTAAGAGGGGAAGGCTTATTACATAGACCAGAGTGGTACAAAATCCAGTGTTTGACTTTGCTTTTGAGTTCAATGTCTATATAAATGTTTTCTTTTTAGTAATGAGAAGTCTCCACATCTGCTGCAAAGATGTTAGTTCAGAAAGTCTCCAACCTGATCTTCCTTTTCCTTGCTAATATATTTAGGAAATATACAGGGATGCTTCATCTGTTAGTGTGTGGGAAGGAAGGTAAGGAGCACCCTCTGAGAGTGGGTCTCCTCTCTCCCACTGGAGAGTCCATGGGGAAATGAAAGGTTGTGTTCAGCGGTTCGCACCCCAAGGGAATAAAAATAGAAATGTCATCTTTTAACCATTAAATGTGTATGACATACATATGTCTCCTATCTACATTTATATATCAGAATATTGCAGAACTTTTCATTTGACTTCTTGGGTCTGGAATTTAAAATGAAAATAAATTTACCTAAATGGGTAAGATGATTTTCTTTTCAGCAAAATGAGGTCAAGTGCATTGAATGGAGTGATAGATGAGTGGTTAAGTCCACAGAGAGCTTGTTAAAAGGTTACTTATGATAGCTAACAGGGATTGAGAACCTTGTGGAGAGCAGATAACTTCATTTTTCAAGGAAAAAATATACTTTTAAGCAGAGTTTTGTACTCATGAAGTAGCTTTGTGTATTTATAATGATAAAATGAAGTTATTAAAATATTTTTTGACCAAAATAATGTTTTTTCTGGTTCTGATTGAGTGATCATTTCAGGCAAAGTCTCTTCCTGCTCGCCTCCCCAGGCCCACCCCCAGGCCATTTTAACTATTCAGATAATTTAAGACTTTGGTTTATACCATACTTGTGGTTTAAGGCTTGATTCAACTCTGATATACTAACACATGCAAGGGACACTCCTGCTTATTTCAAAACTTGGGACTTGTACATGACATCAACTGATGATGAATCTTGGAAATTTTCTTTTTTGAAACAGTTTAGGAGTAGTATTTGTTTTAAAAAGAACAAACCCTCAATAAGATCAAGTAAGGTAAAATAAGAAGTGATAGATCATTAGAAATGCAGCTTTCAAACAGAGTGAATTAATACTGGTTATACTATGAAAATCAGATACTTTCCCCAGAATTATTAAGCTTTAATAAAATCTTATTCTAATGAACGAATTGAAATATGTGTTCAGAAGGAAAAAAAAAAAAACACCAAAACAACTTCTTCATAACTCTTTTGTTTGTTTGTTTTTGGTTTTTGGTACTGGGATTGAACCAGGGGTGCTTTACACTGAGCTACATCACCAGTCCATGTTTATTTTTGTTTTGAGAGAAGGTCACACTTAGGACCTCTATGGTTGTTGAGAGTGGCCTGGAACTTGATATCCTCCTGCCTCAGTCTTCCATGTCGCTTGGATGACATGTGCCCCACGTCCAACTCATAACTCTTTCAAGTAAAAACCAAAACGTGACACATTTTAATAAAAAGTAAATATCCAGTGTTGTTGAGGAGTAGCCCCAAATTGGTGCTACACATCTTTGACCAAAAAAACCTAGAAGGCCATCTAAGGGAAAGCCTTGACAATTTGGAGGAAAGGGTAGCGGAAGCCACAGAATCATCCTCCATCACTTCAATTCCTTGGAGGATGGGGGAGGCAGGGACTTGGTTAGTACCCGGGAAGAGGGTTCTGAGGAATTCCGCTAAACTGAGATGCGCCTCGTGGGAATTCAGAAGGGAAATGCAACTGAATCCAGGAGTCAGTTTTGTAGAAAATGGTCATGAAAGTCCACTGAAGACTCTCCCTTCGTGAGAGCATTTCATCACTGTGAAAGATACCTGAGATAAACAAGTTGGGGGAAAGTTTGATTTTGGCTCTTGGTTTCAGAGATTTGGGTCTGTGGCTGGCTGACTCCCTCCTTTGGGCCCGAGGTGGGCAGAACATGATGATGGAAAGGTGGAACAGAGAAAGATGTCAGCTCTTGGCACCTAGGAAGGAGAGAAAGAAAGGGAGGACCACACACAAGAAATCCCCTTCCAGAGCAGGCCTTGGCGACCTACTTCCTCCAACCAGGTGCCACCTGCCTACGTTCTCCACCCACTAGTGGTCCCTTGAGCTATCCTATGAGATGCAATCATGTCCCCAAAGCCCCATCTCTGAACAATTGCTGCTCTGGGGACCAAGTCTTTGACACAGACTTGGGTGATATTCCAGGTACCAACCATAAAGATCCCTGTGCCAAGGGCTCTAAGTGCCCAAGAGGAGGTCTAGCCTAGTCAGGACACTGTCCTTTTCTTGACACAGAGAGAACAGGGAGAAAGGGAGCCGGGGAGGGAATGCCAATGTAATGTATGTACTGTGACCTCGATTCAAGAAGGACATTGATTGTGTCTTTCCCTGAGAGGCATGATTATTTATTTACACTGACGTGTGTTGTATAAACATCATGTCACAGACTCGGGTACTGTCCTGTGCCAAGGATCTTGGGGAAATCAGAGATTCATGAAATTTTCCTCCTGAGAGTTTGAGTCTAAAATAGATTTAAAGCATCCTTATTTGTGATCAAGAATTCTTCATTTTTCCTTCCAAAATGAGAATTTACACACACACACACACACACAGGAACACACATGTATATATTCATAATATATAATAATGCATATAATACCTGAGTGCAGTGGTGCATACCTGTAATCCCAGCCACTTGGGAGGCTGAGGCAGGAAGACTGCAAGTTCAAACCCAGCCTCAGCTTTTTAGTGAGGCACTAAGCAAATTATCAAGACTCTCTCTCAAAATTAAAAAAAATAAAGAAGGTCTGGGGCTGTGGAGCAGTGGTTAAGGTACCCTGGGTTCTATAGCTGGTATCAAAATATAAATAAATAAATATTGTACATTTGATATCATGTACCTATATTATGCATATCCTATAGGTCTTTTTGTCAAGTTTGGGCCTATATAATATTTGTTATAGGACTAAACTTGCCAAAAGTTTACTTGTATATTTCTTTAAGTTGTATGCTTTCTTGAATGATTAAGCTTGTACCTCAATGATAATTTAATTTTAATGGTGATCACCATAATTTGGAGCCTGCCTTAAGTACTCAAATAATATAACACATATATGTAGGATTTATTCAGCAAGTAAAAATTGAATATATGCATAAAGAAAGCCTGAAAATTGGAAGAGTAGGTGAGGATTCTACATTGAAGCCAAGTGTCAAATAATTTTTAAATATACGGTAATGCTTACATCACCTTTAATATTATTTTCTACCCCTTTTAATGACAAAGACATGAAACAGGAAATTGTTACCAAGTGCTCCAAAGGAAGCTAAGATTTCCATCAGTGTCTTCAGCCCATAATTCCTCTGGAATGCTATTAATATATATAAAACAGAATATTGTTCATACATAAAAACAAGGACATCCTGTTACATGGCATAACGTGGATGACTCTTGCAGAAATTATGCTGTGTGAAATAAACCCATAGTGGAAAGATAAATGCTGCATGATTCCTCTGTAGGAGGCATCTAAAGCAGTTGAACCTACTGAAGCAGAAAGTAGAACTGGTTGCCACCAGCTGCGGGGCGGGGGGAGAAGTGGGGGACACATTAATGGCTTTAAAGTTTCAGTCGTGAAAGATGAAAACATTCTAGAGAGTAGCTGGATGGCCGGTGCTTACAGTTAACACTTCTGCACTGGTCACTAGAAAGTCATTCAGAGGGTATAGATCCTGTGATCCTGTTATTGGGCTTTCTCCACTATAATAACAATTGTAAGAAAATAACAATGGAAAACCAGTCTTTTTTAAAAGAAAAAAAAACATTTGAGAGTATAATTGTAATTTTCATGCATTCATGTCAAGATTAGCTTCTAAATATATTCTTATATTTTAGGATATTATGCAGACTACCAACCTAAAATGAAGAAGCCATAAATATTAGAAAATAATACACTCTACAGTCTAAAATTGCCTCAAGAGTGTCTTCCAGTCAAACCCAGTGCCAAGACTGAAGTTCTGCTTTGACCCCTGTTGACAAGTGCTCCACCTAGACCCACCATCAGATGCCTACACCATTTCTGACTGATGCTAACTCCTTGACCTACGCTTGCTAGATTGATGTGGAATTTGCTCATCTACATGTTTGAGCAACCACTCTTATTTTCCATCTCATCCCCAATGTAAGGACATTCAGCAGTGTTCCGCATTAAAGTGTGGCCTTAAGTGTTCCCATAGTAACTTATTGCCTGTCTTTAGAGTGCTCTTAGCTGAGAGTGTTTCCCTCCTGTAAAAGACCCGTACTATTGAGGACCTCCTTGTTGTTTCAGTGTCAAGTTCTACCCTGAACCCCATGTCCTATGTAACATTTCCTAATAAATCCTTTTTAATCCCTTTATAATTTCTTTAATTTTAAGAGGTCTTCCCCCACCCACGTTGAGAGGTTACAATCGTGCCATTTCTTAATGTGGAACCCTATCCATGGTATTTGCAAAAAGAGCTTTCCTTTGAAAAAGAAATGCTTGCCCTTCTTTAAATTCCTTCAAATGTTTTATGCTACAGATCTACATTTTACTACAAGGCTTTCTCTGGAAAAGAAATATGGTTGTGCGACCGCACAGCTTGCAAATTCAACATGAGATTTCTCTGTGGAAGCCTGCAGATGCACAGAAATTAAATACAGTAAAATTATGTAGGAAATGAATGATCTGTAAATTCATTTGAAATGCCCATAGGTACCCCCCCCTTCCAAACTGGGGTACTTTTAGTGATATGCTGCATTGATTTTCTTGTATGTCACATTACATTGGGTTTGTGTGTCTCATTATGCGATGTTATCACTTTATGGTGCTGTGGCTTACGTGGCGATACTGTGAGCATAATGTAATGTGATGCGCCATGGCTGTGAAATGTCATTAAACTATGACACTCTAGAGAGTCCGTGAATTATGCTATGTCACTATCGCAGCTTCAGAAGGCTCAGAGAGCTGCAGGAGGCACTCGCCTTGTAGGATAATCTGAATTTGTTTATCTACCTCATTTGTGTCTTGCCAAGTGGTACGTTGATAGAATTAACGATGGTACTAATACTGCCACCAGTGGAATTTGCTACTAGGAAACCTGCCTCTCCCTAAAATAAATTGTTGTCAGACTTGTACATTTCAGCAACCGTGGGGCAATCATTAAACTGTCCTGTGTCACCGGACCCCATACTTTGCTCATATTATGTGAAGAAGGGAGAGAACAACTCTTCCCTAATGTGGCACTTAACTGGGGGGTGGTGAGTTCGTCAGAATGCCACAGGAGACAACTTGGGGTTTCTGACTGTCATTCAGGGAGGGATTCACTTTTAAGTCTCTTGTTTCATCATGTATCTTCTATTGCAAAGAGACCTTTAAAATGGCATAACCTTGAGATTTTCTTTCTTTTGACACAACACTACAATGAGGAGTTGCCCAAAGGGATGTTTATGTCACTGATGGCACCGAGTCAGGGGACAGATGACCTTCTGCATGCATCTATGCTCTTGGCATCGTAAGTTAAAAGGAGTTTGCCTTCCACACCACCCTTTATGGGAGCCTTTCACCATGGAATCACCGAGGAGACTCTCTGCTAGTTATGATTTGTGTTAAAGAAGAAGGGAACAAAAAACAGGGCTGCTTTTTAGAGATTATATCACTTGAAATCAGCAAAAGCAACATTTGAAGAAATGGAATCCCATTCGCTTTGTAAGATGTTATTTTTAATATGCAATCTAATTTAATTTTCTCAATAAATATATATGGTATTATTATATTCTGCACACAAAGGAACCAGAGCTCACCAGAATAACCTATTCCCTTGGTGTTCTTTTCAGGCTTGCTTCTGAATCAATTGCCTGTTGCTGCAATTACTTCACTCTGTTATAAGTTGTTAGGGATTTTTTTTAACCTAATAATTTATGTGCATATTTGTTTAAGTGCAATGGAAACCAAATGTTTACTACAGCATAAGTCTGGTGCATCTGTACAAAACCAAGCCAATTAGTGCAAATATAGTTTTGGATTCTATTATCATCTAATTGCAATAAGCCTGCAGAGTCTTTAAAAGCCACGTGTGGTTTTCAAACAAGAGAAATAGCCAAAGCACACCTGAAAATCCTGCTTCAACTTGCGTATGAGGAATAGAAGCACCTGGCTCAAGGGACAATGTATCCTCTGCGGGGTCCAGTATCCTGGTCACACAAGTATCACTGTTCACTCTCCTTTTCTTTCACATATTGACTACATCTGACACCTGCAGGAATGTAATGCTGCCTTTTAGTTTTTTTCAAATGATCATCAGATTAAATATCTTTCTTCTACACATATACATAATAAATGATATGAATTAATTGAAATGCCCTTCCACGATCCTGATGAAAAATGTAAGATGTCATTACCCCTTGCCCCCCTTCCAAATTTGGCCATGCCATCAACTCTACTCAATGAAGAGGTTTTACTGAATCCCCTCAATTTAATATTATATTTGGTTAATAAATAACTGCATCCTGAGTTTTCATGCAGATTTCCATACATTTGAAATATTTACCATATCACTAATCAATGAAATATTCATATATTCTATCTGGATTATTTGCATGATCGTATTTAGTAGAATTGGCAATGAAAAGAATTGCTGCTTGGTAGTTTGGTTTAATTGGTTGCCATTTATCTCCATAGGATATAGAATTCTTGAACAAACTTACAGATAATATGAACCCAATTGTAAACTGTTGGTAAAATAAGCAGAAAATATATTTCATAGCTTGATTAATTTTGTTCTGTGTGCCAGTATATGTATGTGTGTATGCATACATTTTTGTGAAATCAGACAGATTATAAGACAGGACTATCACACTACACTGATCTGGATATATGACATATGGAAACCTGTTTTTCCAGACTGACTTGAAACCTTAAATATCTGAGACTTTAATTCTGTTTTAGGGACATTATAGATAAGGGACATTATAGATATTGTTGACCAATCTTCTGTTATTCATTTTCTATTGTATGTCCAATGTTAGCACACTCTTCCTAGTTTCAAAACACCAGACTTCTCTCATTTCAGCTTCCCTGGGTAATGCTAACTTACAGAATTCTGGGCAATGCTTCCTTGAGCCTGCCACTCAAGTTCTCCCCAGGTGAAAAACCAGAGTGCTCTCTGGGCCATGTTCTCATTTGGAGGTCTAACTGGAGAGAATCCACTTCCAAAGCCATTTAGGTGTTGACAGGGTGCATTTCTTTGTGTCTGTGTAACTGAGGTCTCAGGCGCTTGCCACTGTCTGCTGTGGGCTCTGAAAGTGGCCTATGGGTCCCTGCCCTGTGATAACCCATAGGAAGTTTAAAACATGGCTGTTGGCTCTTCAAGCCTAGTCAGAGTGTCTCCAGACTGATCAAAGAGAGTCCTACATAACCTGACACAATTGTGGGAGCATTCCTCCTTTGCCACATTCTGTTACTTAGAAGGAAACCACAGTTCCACCCTCATTCAAGGAGAAGGGACCATAGAAGGTACAACACACTGGGGTTCACTGTGGTGGGGTAGGTGACACCCTCCATTGCATGGATCCCCGCTGGTTTAGAGCACACTGAGTTCTATCTTATTAGCATTTGTTGTGTTTCCTGGGGATACAGGTTGGCTGTAGCTCAGCTTCTGTGCTCCTGAAACCACACCAACTTCTGAAAGGAACCAAGTAGCTACAAATGCTGAGACTTAAAAAAAATGCATTTTTTGTCTGTTCTTTCATATGAGCTCTTCCACCAGAATATTATCAGTGTTCTTTAGGCTTTTCAGTTTTAATTGTACAGGGTCTGAGTAGGTAATATTATACCCTATGAAATAATGATAATGGCAGTAATAATACCCTTTGGTATTACTTGCTCTGTGTGCTCCTTCTGAATAAAGTCATTTCACACTATAGCTGAATTGGAAGCAATCCCGTGTCCATTTTCCAAATTGAGAAAAACAGGATTAGAATTTGGTGCGTGTGCTCAAAGTCAAAAACTAATAATGAGCAGAAATGGATTTTTTAACTGAAGTCTGACTAAAATCAAAGTACTCGTGCTCATTATGGGTATTTCGAGGTAACATAATATGATATAAATGTCCCTGAGAAGAAAATTAACTTTCTCCTCTCTTTTTTTTTTATTTAAAGAAGATTTTCTGAACATACAAAAATGTAGATTTTAGAATTTCTGAACATTCAAAAATACTTTTTTTTGTTGTTGTTCTTTTCTTAGGCAGAGGAGCATAGGGAACATGGGCAACGCTAGAATTCTGAAGCTGTCCACAGCATTAGCTCAGCCTTCTCTCTTGGTATGGGCTGGGCATTGCTTTGATTGGGGTGTTCTTCTGTATAAAGAGATGCTTCACTGGGCTCCACCTAGAGGTGACAATCAAAGATGTCTCCAATCAAACAATTGCCAAATGTCTTGGTGGTGGGTTGCTCTGTGACCAAAATCACCTCTGGATAAGAACCACTGGTCTAGAGTTTAAAGCTAACTCTATTTTAAGTTCTTCTTGCTGTGATGGACATCATTACCCCCAGTACATGTATGAAGATATGAAGGGTGTGACTGTACCTGTGTACAATCAGAGGCAAGAAAAATTGTGCTGTATATGTGTACTATGAATTGAAATGCATTCTGATGTCATATATAACAAATTAGGATAAATAAATAATTTTTTTAAAAAAAACAAGACTGTATTTCTTTAAATGGGGCATGGCATTTGCCAATCTTCCTTCCAGTTACTCCTTTTCAATCCCCATATTTTCCTGCCATCAATTGCACTAACTTGTCATTTAATAAAGCCACCTATTTTACTTGTGAGATATTCAAATGGTGGCTTGAATCATCAGTGACTACAGATCTGTCAAGGTGACTGTGAGAGTAAAGACTTTTGTTTTCTAAAAGGACTTCCCTGGACAGTCTGAGAATGTACCTCAGCTCACAGGCTCAGTCAGGAACTGATTTGTACCCCTTCCCATGTTGGCTATAACAAACCTGCTCTACGATTCTCTTTTTAGTACCAGACCTGAAATACAGACTCGTGGCCTGTTAAAGCATCATTATCAAGAAAACCACATATTCTTTCCTTGTTTGCTCTGTAAAGCAACTTGAGTTCCTAAACTCCCTCTGTTATTTATGTATGTATGTAGGTAAGTAGGTCTTTTAATGAAGCCCTCTCTCTCTCTGCTGACAGTTAGTTATATTGAACCTATTTGCTAAATGACTAGCAGAAGAGACTGGTTTTCTCTAAATTGACAAGAGTTGGTCTACCCCCAAATCAGCACATCTATAAATAGATCTCTTCCCCAGTAACCTGGACTTACTAGTTCCAATCTGTATCTGAAGAAAAACATAAATCTAATATTTGTGTGTAGATCTCCTTCTGTAGTTTAATATTTTTAAAATCAAAATCAAATAGATATATTAAACTCAGAAACACAGTGTTTAAGGAGAACACTGTGATTTATAAAATTGGAACTTTTTCATTGTATATCAACATGATAAATGAGATTTTGCTTGGAGTTTTTCTCCATTTAGAGACATGAACATTTTGTTCTATTTCTTGTTGACTTTGTTCAGACATTTACTCAATCAAAATGAAAAACCTTTATTACTTCTTAATTCTGTGGTAACTTTTATCTCTTTATTTCATTAAAAAAATCATATTATTTAAAAAAATTCCTTCTTTGTTATGTGCATTTACTTCTTTGGTATTTTAATTAAGGATATGATCTCTTTGGAAAAATGAAGTTAGATCCTTATCCTTATTAACTTTCTTGGAGAAATATAAATACATGTTAATTCAGAAAAAGACATAAATTTTCCTTTGTATTAGCATTGAAAAGATGAGAACTGCTAAGAAAATAATAATGTAAGTCAGAATAAACTGTGAATGTTTAATTTCTTGAGAAATAGCTAATAAAAGGAGTGTGATTGTCATGATGGCTGATGGTCTGTGTGTTTAGGTGGGAAGTAAAATACTGCCAGTCAATACCATCTCTGATCCTAGCATGAAGCACACCTGGGAAGGGTTCCAATTTACCAATTCTATGTTGATAGGTTGATAAAATTAACTTCATAAATCAAATTATAATTTTATAAAATTTCAATATTATTCGCCAACATGTTCCTAATCCAGAGGGACCTTCTACTAATTAATCTGTACCCTTACTTTACATCATATGAATGTGGGTTTTATATACTTGGACACAGAGAGCATGAATCAATCATTTATGGTGCAAGATCCCACTTTTACTATTTATACATGGCGATTGCAATTAAAATCTAAATTTTGATCAATGATCTTATTTCATATCCAAACACATGTGAAGATTGCATTTAGATCTGACTGTTTTTGCAAGATTGTATCTTGTTGCTTCTCAGCTCTGGCATGTTTTTTGATGCAAAATCTTTGTCTTAAGAAAGCATATTTCTCATTTTTTGTGTGAGATGTCAGTCCTTTTTTATCATCTGTTCCCCCCTGTCCAGCATATCTATTACCTGCTGCAGGTGACTGCTCCAACACAGCTGTATCAGGTCATCTCAGTTATGATTTATATGGCGATGCCCCATTCATAGGAGCATCCAGGGTCACTTGGGATCTGTGAATGAAAGATACAAGAAACTTGCTGTCCTCTCCTCTCCTTCATATCTCAGATACGCAACAGTGCCCCAGGTACAGAGTGACCATGAGTTCTCCTAATGTGAAAGGGAAAAAAATATAAGGCAAACAGATGTTGTTAACCTGCAGTAATATGGATTCTCATGGAGCCGATCATGTTTGGTTCCTCTTACCCAGAGCTGGGGGATATTCTTTGATGAAGCTCTTCTTGTTCCTTGCAGGAGAAGATTCCCCATCCATTGATCTTCAAAGTTTACTTTCCCATCATCCTGCTCAGCACATATGATGCTGGAGGATGTGGCCTCTCCTGGGCCACCTGAGCATGTTCCTCAGTCTGCTTCCAAATTGTCACCTAATTGACCATAAGTATCTTTTTAGGTCTCAAAAAGTCTTTTTTTAGTTAAGGAAAGTTGTGACTTCAATCATAAAACACTCTCAAAACTAGGTCAGCTTGTTGATTTGATTCCAATTCAGCTCCATATAATAAGCATACTTATAGTTCCATTCGGGGCCTAATTTACACATTGGCTATATCTATGAGCTATATCTGTGACCTTTCTTGCCCCTTTGAACTCTCTCTCTTTCTACTTAATTATGGATAGCCGAGCCATTTGGGCTTTGGAGAGTGGAGCCACGCATTTAGTCTCTTTTTCCTGAGACATTTTGTCCAATTGAAATGAGTTACTGAGTGCTTCTCTCTTGGGTTCACCTTTACTCAAGTACTGTTTGAGGATTTATCCTTTGCACTGTGTGTGCCTACTCTGAATATCTGGTCAATGACTGCAAACTGGCAACAAATGGATGCATTAGTCAAGGTTCTTTATTGCCAGGAACCCAAACTGAATCTGGCTGAGTAAGCAGAAATGGTGTCTATTGAAAAAAAATATTGGGAAGCTTACAAAATTTGGATTATGGGTGGGGGGAGGAATCAGCCTTCTAGTTACATTTCCAGGATTAATGCCAGTCTTTCTTGCAGCATTCACCTGATAAGGCTTTTCTTTACCACCCTTAACAACTAAAATCCCCACAGGTGTCCTGCCCACCACCGCATGAGAGAAGCTAGATCCACACGGGGGGAATTGCTATCACTGCTGCCCTCGTAATTCCACACCCTAGTCATGACTGCTCTTGGGAATAAGCATGAGATGAGTTTTTGATGGACCTACTTCCTGAAGAATTTCACTTCAAAATTGAGGTTCTTGAGAGTTTTATGGATTCTACCTACGGGGTATCAATTCATAAGTCTGGAAAATAATCAAACGTAGGAAAGATGTTCCAAAAATGCTTGGCAGGGAAAGTGATGCCTGGGATCCATATTCTTTTCAACAGCTACACTGAAGGTTTTGTGAATCTTCACTAGTCCTGAAACATTTCCCAGAACTAGGAATGTAGGTTCTGGAACTTCAGAGGAATCCTATTCATTAACTAGCTACTATACCAAAGATTTCCCAATTGTGGTTATTTCTCAATGGCATCCATGACTGAGTATCCTAGTACCCTACTGATAATAACATTCGTATATAATGCTATTTCTCATGTGCACTTCCTCATTTCATTTTTATTGAAACTCTTTAATGTTTGTATCATCACTTTCACTTACCTTAATAGGAAATGAGGCATGGCTTGTTACTTACTCACATATAGTATCTTCTGCACAGTAGAGCTGAGAATTGAATTTAGCCTTCCACTTCAACATACATGTTCGACACACAGAATTGCACATATGCATTGATACTAGAAAAAGGGCAAACTTTGAGGGAATGAGATCCAAGAAGACAGAGTTTCATGTTGGTGAGTGGGAAGCCTAATGGGAGACGGTAGGAATGAACTATGGTTACTCTGTTATGATGGAGCATCAGAAACTCATACTACCTGTGTCATACTGTGCATCTATAAAATGAAAAGAGTATGGAAGGAAAGGGAGATAAAACAAATCAGGATCACATCACTAATGCTATAAGACTTCTGGCTTCTGATTCCTAGAATCTTGGTTGTTTTTTTTTCCTGAAATTTGATGCAAAACAAATATTATGCTCTACTCATTCCTAAGCCTAAAAGAAACAATGCTATTTTCTTTAAATTCCATTTTTCTCTCCCATGACATTAATCAGCTGTGAAAATACTAACTTTATCTAAATAGCAACATTTGTTGGTAGTGCTAAAGTCCATTCACAGGAGTTATGGAGTGAAAGCATGGTTTTAAAATCTTCTTGGCTTTATGGTGACTACCTTTTTCCCAGTGATGTTCTTGTTTTGTAGTGATCCTGTTTAGCTATGGTTGCATGGTGACACTCCCTAAATAAAGCATTGCCTTTAAGAAAGGGTTGCAATGTTTCTTGAAAAATGGAATCAAAGAAGATAAGATAGTCATTTCAATGCTAATTCATCTCTCAGTTATTGTGTCCTGAGCAGAAGTTCAAACATGGGAAGTTATTTTGTGGTTGAGGAAATTGAGAACATTTGTAGGTGGCCATATGGGACTGGCATCATCCTTTCTCTGGACATGGAGTCATCCACAGTACCTGACCTTCCTATGTCAGGCTCTATAGTATCTGTGGAAGTTTCTGCAGTATCTTTCATCACCAGAAGCACACAAGAACAGCAGCAGAAAACTGCCATCAAGCTCCACTTCCAGAGGAGATCCTGTAGCTTAAACGCATCCCCATTGCCCCCTCGTCCCTAGAAAGAGATTGCAGAGGTGAGTTATGCTTTCAATAATTCAGGAGCCTCCTTGACTTAGGAAAATTAATCCGATTCCTGCTCATTTCTAATCCACCCTGCATTTAGACAAACCTATCATGATACCCTAGTTCCAATTTAGCAATGTTATATTGTATTCTTTGAATTAGGTTCTTCTAGATATCAAGATCAGGTGGATCAAACTATGATTTAAATGTCACTTTGATAAGAGTTGTTATTGGAAAGAGAAGCTCATTATTTTCATTACGTTGACCTTTTCACTATATGTCTGGGATTTTATATTTCTTTATTCTTCTACTATAATGTCAGACTCAAAGAGTCCTGAAACTTTCAAGAGACTTTTAAATAGATTTGTGTGTGTGTGTGTGTGTGTGTGTGTGTTTCAGGTGCATGGTGAAATTTTATATCATCTTATGTGATGTGGCTTTTGTTTCCTTGCATTTCTCAAGTTCCCTGGTTTTATTACTGAGCTCCTAGAAGAGTGTCTCCCAGTGTGTGCTGCATGGGGTTATTTTATTGACCATTGATGATGTCTTGTCTGCTTTATGCAGATGATACACTGATTTATCTCTTTCAGTGAACTTTTCTGCAGCAATTTCAAAGCTGTCAGGCTTTCAGACTAAGATTAAAGACAGAAAGCCCCAGCATTTCCACAAGGAAGTAGACACAAACACATGAGCTGGCAAAGAATCTCCCCTTGATTTAACAATCATGTGGTGTGCCTCCTGCAAAGCCAAGGTCACGGAGGAATGAACTCGAGAAGTCTTGAGCATCGATTGACCATGACCAATGTGTTTCAGGACTGACTTGTAAGTATAGAAATAGGCTTCGAGCACACATTACTAGATTAAAAATTAGGGACTGAATGTCAAAGAGAGAAAAGAAAAACCAGAACATTCTCTGGCCAGAAATACTTCCTTTATCATCTTCACAGGGTTGAAGTTAGTAAGGGATTGACTTTCAATTAAAAAGAAATTCTCATTCTACACTTTCCCTGCAAATTATCAAATTCATTCTTGTGACTTCTAATGCCATCAGCATTATAGTTTGACACATAAACTCACATCTTCATCCCTGATGTGTTTTCTAAACTGCATACTGGCACAATGGCTGTTTTGAATATTACACAGAAACATCGGTGAGATTATAAACTGGATGGTGATTTTGCACATAATCTAGTGCTGCCCTCTCAGTAAGGGCACATCTGTCCAACTGTTTTAGCAACACATTTAAGAATCATCATGGACTAGTCCATCATCTAATTCACTAGTGGTCTGGATTATTCTACCTACAAAATATTTCCCAAATGAGTTTTAGGTCTCCCAAGTCATTCTTACCTAGATTCAACATACTTGCCATATAACAATCAGAAAAAAAAATAGTTTGAAAAGCTAATCCATGTATTATTTCAGTGCCAAGAGCTGAGTAGTCTTCTGTTACATTTAGAACACAAGCCAACACCACCTGAGAATTGGTAGAACACAGTGGTCAGTTGTTGCACCAACAAAGGTGGGTGGTCTGGGTTACTTTCCTGGTTCTTTCTTGTTACTCTATGTGTGAACTTCAGGATGTAAACTCTTTGTCCCTTAAGTTGCTTATTTTTAATATGGGAATGTTAATGGTTAAAAAGATATTTCTCTTAGTTCTTGACAAATTTAAAGAAATTGACTTCTTAAGTGATTAAAGTAGTGTCTCAAACACAGTGAGCACTGTAGGCAGATTGTGATTGACGTGACATTCCAAGTCTTGCATGATCCAGTCTCCGCCCCCTTCCTCAGTCTTACTTTGAACCACTCTCTTCCTAAGATCCAGCCATCTCGCCTTTTGTGTAGTTATTGACTTTATTTGGTTATTCTCATCTCGTCCCTTTTCCTGCCGTGAGGCCTCAGCTTAAACAGCATCTTCACCTCATACCACAGAAAACTACATTCTTTCACCCCTTCTTCTTTGCTGTAGCTTGTTCTCTTCTTTCAAAATATATATAACAACCTGCACGTACTCAGTGTTTATTCCCAGCATTAGGTTACAAATTCACATAGATGGGCATCCTGACTGCTCTTTTCACTGATGGACACTCAGCACCAAAGAGTCTGGTGCAGTGGCCCATGCTAACTGAGTGAATGAATGAATGAGTGAGTTCATTGACTAAATGTGATTGCTTACAGTGATAAACAAATGTTAATAAAATTTACGACAATATTCCATATGATACATGTTATATGGCAACAACTATGTGCTTTTCCTGTTTTCATTCTCTCTGAAGTCATTGCTCTTGCCTTCTCTTTACTTTTCCTCCCACCTTCTAGTTTCCCCTGGGAGAAAGCATCACGTGTTTACTTCTATCCAAACATTGGTCCTTGTTGTTCCTCACTTAATTTTGTGTATGGGCAGCTGCTCGACAATCCTCAATCCTCTGCCCTCCATCCCATCTCTCCTAAAAGAAAAACAAAAATCTGCCCCTGATCTTATATTTTCATGTGAGAGAAAAAGAAATGTACATTTCTATAACCATTCTTGATGGCTCAAGTGCCTAGAAATGAAAAAATAAGAAACTGATGGTCAAAACCTTCAATAGTAGTGAAATTCCTCAACCTGCACCTGCAAAGATGCCACACAGGCAGAGAGAAGCACGTGGGGAAAGAATGTACAGTGGATAAGTAAATGAAGAGGCCGTAGCTAAAAGCCTTCGATGGCTCTCACTCTAGACACGTAGAACTCAAATCCACCTTCCACAGTGGCTGAAAAATAACCTAGCCTAAGTCAGTTGAAGAAGATCTGAATAGACAGGAAGCTAATAAGCTTTGAAGTGTCTTCTCTCTTGAGGACTCTGGATGGTAGAATTGTTTCAACCATATTTATTCTGTTTTGTTTTAATGTACTTTGCCAATACTACATTAGTTCTTTTCTTCTTCCCTATTCAGTCTCACTCTTTCTAATGGGCAAATAGTGCACAGAAGACAGTGTTGCATAGTAGTACAAAGCAGTATTCTCCCCAGTTTTTTGTCTCACACAAGCCTGGCAGTGGCCTATCATTGAGCTACATCCCCAGTCTTCAAAGTCTGACTATTACATCTTTAAAGCAAAAAATATCTTAGCACAGTCTGAAAATCAATCACATGGTGTCTTCGTCTGTTTTAGCTGATATAACAAAATAGTATAGACTGGTAAATTTTAAACCATAGAAATTTATTTTTCACAATCCTGGAGGCTGGAAAGTCCAAGGTCAAAGGGCTATCAGATTCTGTGTCTGGCGGGGGCCCACTTTTTCTCTAAGGGTGGCTTCTGTGCATCCTTACAAGGCAGAAGGAGACAGGGACTCCCTTGAGCCACATGGACACTGACCCCATTCATGGAGAGGACCCATGACATAACCTTATCCCAAAGATGTCACTTCTTAAAACAAAAACTATGGGGTTTTGCCCATGGATTTTAAGGAGACACACTATTCAGACCACAGAATACTCAATGAATCTACCTACTACCCAACTACCATCTTCCTGTCACCTATTCATGTTTAACAACTTATTTTGTTTATTCACTAATATAATTACAAAATGTAGAAATTATATCTTCTTGAATGACAGTATAAAAATAACCACCCACTTTAAAACAACTTTATTTATTTGCTTTTTGTATAGGATAAAACACTTTTTTGAAAATATTACATCCCATTAGTAATATTAATATCTTAGTGAGAGCAATGTAATGGAGTAAATGGAATTATTGTTCTCACAGTATGGGGCACAGAATTGCGATGTTTACACCTAATTTCAATTCATTAATATACCTTGTTTCAATGACACAGTTTTTAGAAATGTAACAATATAAATTTTTTAAAAGTTCTCTGAGGACTTCATTTGCTAAATCATCATGCCTGGTTTTCTAACTGCTCTCTTGAAAGTATCCTTCACTAGATTTGACTACTAACAATTTGGTTTATTTAATACTAATGATCAGTTCGATCAAACTAGAAGTGTGGCTCTTACTTATTTGTATATTCATTAATTTCAATTTCTCATTAGCAGATATGTTCAACATCTTCTTAACTCCAATTCTTTCTTCAGTATTGGCCCTGTTCTTATCCTTTGAAATTATTATATCAAAATTATGGAAAGGGTTGTCTGATTTTGCTATCTCCAAACTACTTTCCTGCTGTCTCCTGAAGCCTCGAAGCTGCTCCAATCAGGTTAGCATTTCAGCATTTCCATGACCTTTTTTCAACCAATCAGTTACTTCATGCTGCAAATACATGGTCCCAGTTTTCCTCCATTCTGACCTATCACAGGCACGGCACAGCACTGATTGAACCCAGGGGTGCTTAACCACTGAGCAACATCCCCAGCCCTTTTTATTTTTTTTTATTTAGAGACAGGGTCCTACTAAGTTGCAGACAGCCTTGCTGAGTTGCTGAGGTTGGTCTTTAACTTGTGATCCTACTGTCTCAGCCTCCTAAGTCTCTGGGATTATACGCATGCCCACTCCTCCTGCACCTCGTGCCCAGACCCTCTGCTCCAGGCCCTGCACTCCACTGACGTCCGCTACAGACCAGATGCATTCCCAATACTCAGGCCTTCATCCTTGTTCTGCCTCTGCCTGGGCCTTCTTCAGACCCCTGCTGGTCATTTCCACACACCTCCTAGTATTTCCTAAGAAGCACTTCCTCAGTGAGGTCTTTCCTGGCCACACACTAAATTTCAGCTCCAGTCTAGGTATTTATATTTATTATATTCCCTTTCCTGCTTCATGTTTTTCTCTTTAGTACTTATCAATACCTTACATTTAAGGTACTTGCTTATTTTCTATTATCTGTCCCCTTCACTGGAATATAAATCCTATTACAGCAAAGATTCAGGTCTGGTTTTTCTTTTACATTTTATTCATCACAGTTATCTCTTTCTCATTCTGCAAACTCATTTCTTTACTTCTTATCTTTCCTCTTCCTCCCTTCCTTCTTTCTACTATAATCTGGTGTGTTGAATACTGGGGACTCCATATTTACTTTTAAATGACTGCATATATGAATGAATAAATGAAAAAGATCTAAATAAAAACCTGTTTTAAATATTGTTTAGAGGATTTTATAATTATAAGTTTTTTTTTTTTAAATTTTCACTGTTTGGGGGTTGTTCAATACATGCACAGCAAAGGGGTCAGTCCATAACTTTTGCTAACTAATGCTCAGATAGAAGGTGTTTTAGTCAGCTCTTTGGTTGCTGTGACCAAACTCTTGACAAAAACAATCCAGAGGAAGAAAATTTTATGGGAGGCTCATTGATGTGGAGGCCTCAGTCCATAGATGGTCAACTCTGTTGCTCTGGGACCAAGATGAGATGGCACCTCATGGGGGAAGGGCCCAGTAGAGGAGAGCTGCTCAGCTCATGTGGGGTCAGGAAGGACAGAGAGGTGAAGGGAGCACAGGGAAGTGCATCCGTCCAGCACAGCCTCCAGTGACCACCTCCTCCAGTCATGCAGCACCTGCCTACAGTGACCACCCAGTTAATTAAAACTCCAATGCATGGATGAGGTTACAGCTCTCAGTCCAACCACCTCACTTCTGAGCATTTCGTCATTAACACAAGAGCTTTGGGGGGACACTTTATATCCCTAGAGGGAATCATTTTCCTCCTTCTCCTTTTTTCGTAATTCCCTTGGTACTTGCTTCGACTCCTTATGGGATAACAACTAGGAGAACAGAAGAAGAGAAAGAAAAGGGGAAAGAATTTGCCTCATACTTTCTTCACAGAGGACCCTCTTCCCAGAAAGACAAGGCTCCTCTTAGAGATGTCCTCAATGCTGGGGACTCAGCCTTAGGTCAATGTCAGGGCAGAGAACAAAAGATAACAACATCAACAAACCCCAGGAACTCACCTGAACAGGTTGCATCTCAATCTTTGATGCCATTTCCCAATAAAATTGATTTTTATTCCTTTTCAAAGTATTCTGGTCCTGACTTTATTTTACCAGAACTTTTAAGTGTAGCAAGCTTCCTCTATCTCTACTAATTCTAGACTTTGTTGAGACTCATTCTTAAATTCAAAGACTCTAAAGTATTTAACCATGATTACCCAGTGATTGTATAAAGATGCACATTGGACTCAAAAGTATTATAAATATTAAATACTTAAAAATCTTACTTTTACTAAAATGGTCCCATACATGATAACTTACACCAGATATGTTCACAAAATCTATAAGAAAATGGGAACATCTGTGAAGTTCACTGAATTAGAATTTCCCTCCTCTTTGGGAAATTCTGTGGAACAGGAAGGTATCACATGGAACAAGTGAGAGCCCTCATGTACATCCATATATTAACTGAACAAAAAGCAGTACCCTGATATTTAAATATAAAAATGAATAAATAGCAATAATATTTGTTTCTTTCATTACAGTTGATCATCTTGCACACCCCTTTAAATATAAGTATCTGTAGATATCACTGATTGAAAGTAGATACCTTGGAGTCAAATACAAACTTGGTATTTATTAGCTCTATGGGTAGGGACAAATGTTCTTATTCTGAACATCAGTTACTTCATCTGTAATAGGAGAATTATGTTAATGGTTAAATGACATGAATATCTGCATGAAAATGCAGAAAACCTCTCACTGGTGATATCTCTCCCTTTTTCTCTCTACATGTATATGTAGCTATATGTATATGTACATATATGTGTGTGCATACATACGTTAATTACTATACGTGTGTATATTTACATATATAACCCACATTTAAATAGTTATCACCTATAAAAGTCATCAAGCTTTTACTTTATATTTTTTTATATTTTATTTTATTTCACTATACTGAGGATTAAACCCAGGGTCTCACATATACTAGGGAAGTTCTCTACTGCCAAGATAAATCCCCAGTCATTTAAAAATTTTATTTTGAGACAGGGTTTTCTTTTTCTTTTCTTTTCTTTTTTTTTTACTTTCTTTTTGTTTTATTGATTTTTAAAAAATGACAGAAGAATGCATTACAATTCTTATTACACATATATACCACAATTTTTCATATCTCTGTCTATATATAAAGTATTTTGACACTCAATTCGTGTCTTCATACATGTACTTTGGATAATGATGTCTATCACATTCCGCCATCCTTGCTAATCTCCTGCCCCCTCCTTTTCCCTCCCAACCCTCTGCCCTATCTAGAATTCATCTATACCACCCATACTCCCCCTCCCTACCCCACTATGAATCAGCCTCCTTATATCAGAGAAAATATTCAGCATTTGTTTTTTTTGGGGGGGATTGGCTAACTTCACTTAGCATTATCTTCTCCAACGCCATCCATTTACCTGCAAATGCCATGATTTTATTCTCTTTTATTGCTGAGTAAAATTCCATTGTGTATATATGCCACTTTTTTTTATTCATTCATCCACTGAAGGGCATCTAGATTGGCTCCACAGTTTAGCTATTATGAATTGTGCTGCTATAAACATTGATATGGCTGTGTCCCTGTAGTATGCTGTTTTTAAGTCCTCTGGGTATAGACCTAGGAGAGGGATAGCTGGGTCAAATGGTGGTTCCATTTCCAGATTTCCAAGGACTCTCCATACTTCTTTCTATATTGGCGGCACCACTTTGCAGTTCCATCAGCAATGTATGAGTGTACCTTTTTCCCCACATCCTCACCAACACTTATTGTTGTTTGTCTTCATATAGCCGCCATTTTGACTGGAGTGAGATAATGTCTTAGAGTAGTTTTGATTTGCATTTCTCTAATTGCTAGAGATGTTGAGCATTCAATTTGTGATCCCCTGCATCAGCCTCCCAAGTCACTGAGATTACAGGAATGTGTCACTGTGCCCACCAATCATCAAATTTTTATGAACTACACGGATCATGTATTTAGAACAAGATTGGGTCACTGCAGAAGCTCCACCTCTGACTCACTGTGATGACTGGGCAGGACCCTCTCTTGTCATGGCAGCACCACTACCACTTGCTTTAGCTTTTGTCTTTGCTCCACAGTGGGAGGCCTGGTGCAGCAGTTCCCTGTCATCTCTTGATAAATACCAACAGGAGGCTGCACTGAAATAGGGGAGCTCTAGTCACATAGGTTAGAAATTGGTGACACCTTCTTTGATCTACCAATTCCCCCTGAAGCCCTTGGGTGCTGAGGTTATATGGGATCATCAGATGCTATTTCTCCAAATACCTAAATTTCCTGATTTCCTGGAAGAAGTAGTTTGGGCTTCCCTTCCCCCACTCTTCCAATTATTGTGTGGTCTTCAGTTACCCACATAAAATCTATCTAAGAAAAATATCTAGGATGACTTTGGATCTGCTAATCTTGTCCTGATTGACACATGACCAAAAGGCATGACACATGAATGTTTGTGTTAGGGAAGAGTAAATAGTAGACGACTGTTAGAGATTTTTTTTTTCTCTTCTTGCTTTCTCTCTTCTGAGGACAATATCTCACTTCTCACTGGAATTACTATGCACTTTTTTTGTGTCATTTTCCTAAGACATAATGGAACAATGTGGAAAAAGCATTTTGAGCCCAAGTTTGAATTATTTGTATTTTAAATATATTAATCTTTTATGGAATGAAATTATTTTCTTTGAATAAACTAAACTATCTAGAATTTTTTGGTTATTGTTGATTTTGTTTCTTTGTGGTTCTCTGGTGAAAATGATATTTTCAAAATAGCAATGGTACTGAAATGATAGCAGTTGTCAAAAAACAGCAAAAATATAAATAAATAAGAGAAATTTTCTCACTCATAGTACTAGGTATCCAGAGGCCAGGTGTGGCTATTTGACTAACTTCTGACAGATCTCTTCCCCAGGAATGCTGATGGAATAAAATGAAGCTTGCTCTGATTGAAGTCCTACTATAGGGTATTCAGCAGAGAATGACCACAATATAAATGCCAGACTCTCTCCAGAAAATATGAGACTGAATATGCAATGACTGAGAGGTCTTAATGCAAAGAATGTTAATGAGGGAGATGGATAAAGGGGAAATATAATTTAGTGCAAGAGTTAGTTTCCATGGGGAAAGGCAGATCCAAGCACCAGATTAACCTGACGACTTTCATTGCAAACTGGGGCCACTTTTTCTGGAGAAAGCCACAAAGGCAGCCCCAGGCTACAATGAGACAAGCTATCTGAGTCCCAGAGAGCCTGAAAACTGGGAAAATGATAATAAAATTTCTCATGTTTATTGCCTGGGGAAAGACTTTCAAAGATGGCATGTCGCCAAAAATAAATGACTTTTAAACAAATCCCTGAACTTCTGTTCTCAGTGGCTTCCTTTTGGTGCCTTGTCCAAGTCTCCAGTCTCATATTGAGATTGGATCATCCATAATATATGTTGGGACTGGAAGGATAATTTTTTTCCCTTTACCTTCCATTCAGAATTTTTTTTCTAAGTTGTAACCTCAAAACCATTAGTAATACTGAGATCAGCGACTAGTTATGGCTGCTCTTGCCCATATTTATTTCAAACTGAAAAGGTGTCATTAAAGAAAACAAATAAGGTAGTGGATAAACTATTGCAAAAATTGAGCCATTGCTTATTTTCTCTTTCTTTTCTAACTTATGGTGCAAATATACCAATTAAATAATGCATAACAAATACTAAATCCAGTTTAGTTACATACCAGTTATTTCAAGGTGTATTTGGGCAAATTCTTTTAATACTCATTACTTTTAGTTTGGATAATGTCTACTAAAACTTGAAGTTTTGTTGTATGATTTCAAAATGTGCTCCGAGTCAAATCATGTAATTTAGAAACATACTGTGCATTATTTTAACATAAAAAGATATTGTTCATGTAGGGCCTTTTTGTATACATGTCCTATCATAGCAAAAATCCATATTACATGAGGAAGTGGACTTGTGATTCTTCATTGATATGAAACTAGTGACTCAGGGCTGTTATGACGGTGATAGTTGTCAAAGCAAAACAAAAAGCAAACCAAAACAAACAACACCAATGAAAAACCAAAAGCAAAACAAACAAAACAATCATAAAAATTGACACTACCCAGTCACTGAGAGGATGTAGATTGCATTTAGGAAAGAGCAAAAATGAAGCAATAGCTGGTATATTGCAGCTAAGAAAATAATTAATTAAACTCTTCATTTGAGATACTTACATTCTACAAGTAATTATATATGACTATCTCTTATTGCAGGGTTGTTTTGGGATCTCAATTTATTATGCTATTAGTAGAATCTATTATCTGGGGCCAAAAATGCTCACAATGATAATGCTTTCCAGGTCATAATAAAATATTTCATATCAATAGGTCGGTATGATTCAAATTATAAATCAACATTAATGATGAAATATAGACATTTCAGGAAATATAAAGATGTGAAAAATTTGTTTCCAATTTTCTCTTTCTTAGAAAGCTACCTGATGCTACACCCCAGCAACCTGAGAAAATAAAAGTGACAAGAGAATGTCTAGTAATTCAGGAGAGTGCCAAATGTGGGTTCCCAAGTGCCGCAGCCTGGCTGGGCACAATTCAGGAGCCACTTGTCAAAAGAAACAAACTTTATTTTTAGAACCACACACGCCAAACAAAACAGCTCCTCAGGAAAAACCCTCAGAGCCCAACTGCCACCACCAGCTTCCCACAAGCCTCTCAACCTCCCCCACTCCTCCTGCTCTTGAGGCAGATTGGCTGGGTCGTTGGTGGAGCCAAAAAAAGTCCCCCAATGAGCAGCTCCGTGGTCTGAAAGGGCAGGGAAACAGCCCAATGAGCATCACCGCAGAGGAGCCAATCAGTTGGCAGCTAGAAGTTTGCTGGGGCTGCTGTGAGCCAATCATCAACTGGCAGCTGGAAGTTTGCTGGCAGCTGGAAGTTTGCTGGCAGCTGGAAGTTTGCTGGGGCCCCTTCAGGTGCGGCTCTCAACACCCAAGCACATTTTATAGTAGGGCTTAGATAAGGAAAACATTACCAGGACAAACTTGTGGAAAAAAAAATGCATATTATATATTCAAGAAACAGATAAGAGAAATTCCATAAAAATAAAAAGTAAATTATTCTTAAGAATGTTAAATAAACATATAAGCAACCATATATTGTAGTAAAAAGAGTCTTTAAAATGTAGTGATAATAAAAGAAACCATAAGGTAGCTGATTTAAAAATGACTCATTGAAAGTCCTTATTAAAATCTCTATAAATTAACCCATGAAATGTTCTTCATTGAGTTGCTGAGTAGAAATGACATGGAAATAATTACGATCATTACCCAACAGTTTACATCTAAGTATCATAAATTCAAGAGTGACAGTTGGATTTAGAGTGATCAGTATTTATGCATTTTAAGTCACAAAATATGGTGTTTAGTGTTTCTTTTAGAATTAACAATGGACACATCATAAACTACTTAATTGTGATTAGAGATCATAAATTAAATGTTCAGATGCCCTGCCAATATAAATGTAGACCTACCTCGCACAGAGATTATGGAAGAAGTAAAGATGGAGAAGTCAATGGGAACATTGGAGCCTTCATCTTTTGAAGTCAGCATTTATTTCTTATTTATCTATTTTAGGGTAATTTTTCAGTATATTTTTTAAAGTTATCCAATTACAATTGAACAGTAATTGAATTACAGATTTTTATATAATTAAATTAGAAAGCTGAGAGGAGGAGAAGAAAGGGTAATATTATAAGTAAACAAGTTAACAGAGTGGTGAAAATGTCTGAGTATTTCATAATGAGTTAAAAATGTTTGCCTTTGAGGATTGGAACTAGGAGTTGGAATGTATTAACTAGGAGTTGGAATGTATTAATTGGGACTCTTGCTCCTCAATAGTCTCTCTATTAGATTTTGTATGCACATTTTACTTCAGTTGAATTATGAAACTGTTTGTAAGTGAAAATTGGATATAGAAGATGATAAACAGAATAACAAACTTGCTTTTTTTTGCTTAAGAAAATTGGATATAAAAGATGATAAACAGAATAACAAACTTGCTTTTTTTGCTTAAGAAAAAAGTATAGTAAATTTATTGGTGCTATTTTTAGTTATACATATCATTTATTAATTTGCTATTAAATTTCCCAAAGTATCTTCTTAATAATCAAATATCTAACCTCAGTCTCCAGAATTTTGGTGTTCAATGCCCAGGAGAAATGATTCCTTATTTCTCACTTAAGTAAGAAGACTGATGCTATCCAGAGAAAGCGGTTTAAATTTTTTTCTCACCTCAAAATGTTCATCTCCATTTAATCTCTCCTCTCGACTCTTGACAGTTATGGGTGCCCTTGTCCAAGGCTCTTACTTAAGTAGCTTTATTTGGGTCAGTGTCCTGCTTCTATGGTCTTCAGTCTTGACCCACTGTTTCTCTTCCTTCTGCTAACATGCTCCAGTATGGTTTGTCAGATTAACATTTTTCATATGGATTATGTTTCTTTCCTGCTTCCTGTTATACTCCATCTAGCAATGAGCATAGCATCCTTCTTATTCTTTCTTAACTCTTGAATTCATTTGCTAAAACTGTAAGATGCAATATTATGTCTCCTTGTCTCTAGGAACTGTTTTTCTATAAGCTAATACTAAGCTTTCAATATCATGTGATTTTCTGTTCTATCCCCATCTTATCCTTCATTTTTCTTTCACTCAATTTATCATCAAATTCTCTTTTACACTGTCTCACTCATGGTCTTCCTGCTTTTTAGTATACCTCCTCTGTCACAGTTTTTTTTTCCTCCTTATTGTTTTTAAACTGTAAATAACGATACTCTAGAAGGCTTTTACCTGAGTGTCATTTTCTTGTATTTTCTCTTCGGGCAATTCCATACAGTCATACAACATTCTCTTTAATTATAATATATTTTATTAGTTTCAGTAATGTATTTAAGGACAAAACCTTACTCCGTCCTTCTCATTAATTATTTAACTCATTGCATTTCACCCACTGAACCACTTCCTCCTATCGGCCAATTATTTCTCATTGTTTTTCCTTTCAACTTATCTTCAGGCCCCACTGAGCCAATCTTGTCTTCTTGGTCCTCCGCATTCCACACTTCATTCACTCGATATATCAAGTGCCCGTGTCCTCCCAGGTCCTTGCCCATTACTGTCCACCTCCATTCTCTGTTCATCCACACGTATCCATCCACTAGACTCTGGCTGTTAGCATTCCCTGCTGAGTTGCAGATGTTTCAATAGCTTCTTACTCACGACCTGACAGCACTTGAAAGTAAGTCACCAAGGCCATGGTTTTGGCAGATGCTAGGTCTGGAAGCACTTTGCATTTCTGGGCTGCCTTTGGCTCTAGTGTGGTTTCTTTTCTCTAACAAGACACATTCCAAGCACACATGAGCACCACCAACTTACACTTTCCTGACATCCTGGACCTGCCTATCCTCTGAGTTTGGTTTCTGCTGTGGCTAGATCCCCACTGCACTCCCTGTCCCTGGCCAGTTTGCCTATTCAGAACAGCATTCTCTTTCTGAGAATTTCCTTAGGCGACCTGCCTTAAGCCTGTCCACTTCTGGGCACCTCTATATGCTGCTTCCTCAGATGTGCAGTGTGTTTTCACCCACCCTCTTCCCCAGGAAAACCCTGCTATGTGTAGTTGGACAGACACCTCTGTCCAGCCAGCCACTCAGCCTGGGCTTCCCAACTCAACTCCCTTTAATTGTGCCACTCAGTAACTATGGAGGGAAAACTCATGCCTGAGGCGGCAGCATTTTAGTCTCCTCTGTGACTTTCATTGCTGGTGTGTTTCTTTTTGCTCTCACCTTGCCTTAGACATACGTAATCCAAAGCAGCTTTTGGCCACTCTCCTCTCCTACCGTCTCAGCTGCTGTTATCCTGAAGTCCAAATACAAGAGCAGCAGTATCCTCATTTGAACCCTCAATACCCCTTTACCATCTCCAAGGGTAATCATTGGTGATCAATATTTACTGTTACTCATCTTCACTCTTCTGATTCTCCTTGATTATCACTAACTAATATGACTATTATATTGGCTTTCCTAAGACTGGGGAGTGTTCATATATATGAACCGTTATTTCTTGTAGTAGTGTATTTGTTCAACACATCTTGATGCATTTATGAATTCAACACATATTTATTAATTTCAAAATACTAAATTGGTATAATATTCTTTCTTTCAAAAACCTTCAATGTCTCCCCAGTATCCTGAGAAATAAAATTTAAAACCTTTTTGCTTATTCAATTTTCTCTAGGGCCATATTGCTGTCTTTACCTAACATCTAGGTTTAAAAAACAAAACAAAAACAAAACTAGACCTCTCACCTGTACAGAGTAATCCTGCACCTATATTTGAAACATTGCTTCCAGAGAGGCTGTCTTCCCATCCTCACCTCTATCAAAACCTGACTCTCCATTTCTCTAGTTCAAATAAAATTCCTGGAGATAATGTTACAAGATATTTAACTGTGGGAATAAGGGAAGTGATTCACTCTCTTTCACCTTTCCTGATTTCTAATCTTACTGACTTTATATCTTACAAATTAAAATGATTAATATGAAGTTTCTGGTTTTTGCTTTTCACAAAAAGGGTAAATTACTGAAGAATATCATGTAGATACCGACTTTGCCAATTAAGTATAAAATTTATGTCATTTAATTGTGTTTAGCATGTTTTGGAATAGCCCAAGTCATTGCAACATAGTAAGACACAGTTTGTTGGTGTTGGTTGAATGTTTACTTAAAAAAAATAATTCATTAAAAACACTTATGTAGACGTGGTATACCCACCTTTCCAATACTTTCTTTTCCTATACATTAGATTAGATATATTTAGCATATAGATAAGAACACCTAAAATATTGTCACTACATGAGGTCAAAAGTTATGCTACAAATTGTTTATGGATCGCCATAAGACAAAGGTAAGCAAGTCATGAATTATTTCATTTTTTAACTGATGAGAGGAAATAATAGTCCTATTTTAAGTTATGGTTAAATCAACCTTGAGACATGGGAGAGAATTTTGAATCACAGACCTACCTATGCCATATACCCAAAGAGCTTTCTGAAAATATACATAAGCACCTGTGCATAAGAAAAGTACTAAAAACTGGATATGAGTAGTTTTGGAGTAAAAGGTAAGGAAGTATGAACTCTTCAAAAATTGATCATAAAATGAATTCATGGAAATTCAAAGGGAAAAGAGCTATTTTTTTTTTAATTCAACAAGTGTAAATGGAACACAAAGATGGCACAGGTAACAAGACAAAGAAAATTCCTGCTGTCATAACAGGTACTATGTTGGTAGAAATATCATGTAGTAAGCTGATAAAATGAATGAAGGTGATACCATCCAGGGTGATAACAGGTAAGAGGGCAGGCGGGACAAAATGAGAATTGCCTGTGATGGGGAGGTGAAAGTCAACTTCTTTAGTTGACTTTGGAGCTGAGAAAAAAAATGCAAGTCAATCAGGAGATATTCTAGGCCACAGAAAGTGGAAAGGTCCTCAAGTGGGAAGAGCTGATTTCTAAAGGACAGAGAAAGAAAGCCAACTTGGCCTAATAAAAATAAATGAGGAGGAAATGGTATGAAATTAATTGGAAAGGATACACATTGAGTCTTGTAGACCATGTCTGAAGTTTCCATTTTGCTCTGATATTTTATTAAGACACAATGCCTTCCTTTGACTATGAGTGTCCAATGGGCCTTTGACCACCAAAGTCTATTTCTGCATAATATAAAACAAATATATCCTCCAAAATGCACATGCTTTTCTTATACTTTATTCATGGCCTCTAATGAAAAAACTTATATAACTTTATTTTATTGGATGCTTTTCCATTCCATAGAGTTGAAGACTGTCTACAATTTTAATTATACCCACATCTTATAATGTTTACTTTAGGAAACAGGTGGGATGTTTTCTAAAGGGCTAGTGTTATTGAACAAACCATTGTGTTTGCTAAATTAACTGTGTCATACTCATAACTACTTAGGTAAATCATGTTTGGGCACCAAATGGAATGTGTCAGGTTGAGACACAGAGATTTCCATTTTCCTCTGAGATGTGACCTTTGGTATGGCTGGTAGAAAGAGGGAATGGAATTGCATCTGCTCATGCCAATCAGGGTGGATATAACTTAATTTGTTGATCTGGATTTTTTTTCTCCTCAGTTTCTAAACCTTTAAAAAACATAAATATGAGGGAATTAAATTTCCAGTGTGTAAAATTTCTGGCACACTATTGCTTTTCATATTATAAGACAATAAAATAAAACAGCCACCTTTTATATGTCTGCCATTCTTCAGCACCTTTCATTACGCTGTTAAAAACCCGGCAACTCTTTATCTCCATGATGATTTCCCTCACACGGAAAACAACTTTTTTTTTTTCAGTACTAAAGATGTTGATCACATCAAAACTATCTCTTTTATTATAAAATTACATATAGAATGTTAGTTTTGTGACTCTTAAATCTGAGGATTTTCCTTAACTGAATGAACAAAGATATAGATAATGCTTTTGTTTTCCACACTCAGAGATGTACATAAATTAAATTACTTCCTAATATATTTTTATGTAAGTATGCAGGCAAAGTTCATTATGTAGGCTAAATTCAGCTGATTTGATGTGTCATCTTATATCAGGAACTTCAGATTGTCATTAACCTGGTATTTTCCTTTCTTTTGTCTATCTTATTATAAATATAAGTTTTAAAATAATAAATAATTATACTAAACAAATGTTAATGCAGAAATTCTAATTCACACATTATAAGGGCATTGGATGATTACTTGGATTATTACTTTGCTGTTCAAAGACATTCATCCTGGTCTGAATAGGATAAGCTGCATTGAGCTGTCAGCTCAGGCCTAGCATAGCCCAATAACTTAACATAACAGTACTCCATTTCTCTCTCCCACCAGACAACCCACGCAGGTCTGGTTGGGGCGCCCTGCCCTACACCATCATCGCTCAGAGACTCATGTTGGGGAATCCTCCTTCTCCTTTATTATCCCATGATTTCCAAGAAGGAAGAAAAGGATAATGGGGCTCGTACTCTGGCTCTCCAGCTGTGGCCAGAAGTGACACCTACCATTTCTTCTCTTAACTTTTGGCCAAAGAAAGTCATGTGGCCACATCACTTCAACAAGATAGGACCCTGAACTCTTACCCTCTGCTCAGAAGGAGAACTACAAGCATTTGGCAAACAGTGCTGATGACCACCACAGTTCTTGTTTCCTGCCTTTAAAGATTTGGGATAGCCTAAAATCTACGTTCCTTGGTCGCATTCCCATCAGGCCCATGTCAAAGTTCACACCATCTCCTGTAGTATTTTATGTCATCATGATATTTCATGTAAGCCATTTTTTATTATTTCACATTTCCTCCTTTTATGTGCATTTCAAAAATTTTTATGTTGACAATTTTAATACCAGATTGAAAAGAATGGAAATAATGAGTTTTCTCATTACCTCTCGTATATTTTAGTCAGCTTTTTAGCTATATTCCATTTGAAATTTTCCTGAGTACTTTCTCTTCAACTATGGTAAAATTTCAATTTTTTTTTATAAATTGGATAAAAAGAATGAAATTTGGTATTAAGTTAAATGAGTGTTAGTTTGAAGCAACTAATGACTGGATATAAAACTAATGTCATCTTTCAGAAAAGCTCTTTTCTTATCATGGCCAGCTTTTAAGTAGGAATCACATTATTTTACATGTGCGGAAAGAAAACTTCTGTGATAAGGTAAATATTTAAAGACTGAATTTTATCTTCCCCTATTAATCTACACTTTGAAGGCTTAATACCAGGATTGATTTATGGATTTATTTGAGACAGCATCTCTCTAATTCACCCAGACTGGCCTTGAACTTGCAGTCCTCCTGCCTCAGCCTCCCCATTTTCTGGGATTACAGGTATGCACCACCACTGGCTGGTTTTCCTTACAGCAGTACAAAATAGACAGGGCTGCTCCTATACCAGTAGGACCGGTTCAGGCTCATATTTTGATGGGAATACTTAACATAGAGTAAAGGTAATGATGAGAATGTAGAACATGGTTTTACCAATGTAATGCATAATTTTCCCTATGCACATTATTTTTCCACTAGATACATTTATTAGAAGAAGAAATTTGGCCAAGACTTCTGAGCCCTCACAAGGGGTGAGGGCTCAGAAGAAACCAAACCTACTGACTTCTTGATCTTGGACTTTCAGCCTCCAGATGTGAGAAAACAAAATTCCACTGCTTAAGCCACCAAGTCTGTGCAAGTTGATTGTGGTATTCTTAGCAAACTAATGCCATCTGGAACTGAAAATGCACAGGGAGAGAGGAGGTCCCGGCGAACAAAACTGACGAAATCACATTGTCCTCTTTTGTGAGTGTAGGAATATAACAACAAATCCCACTGTTATGTGTAATTATAATGCACCCACAGTAAAACTTTGTAAAAATTCCAAATGAAAGAAGTAAAAAAGGAAAAAAATCAAGGAAATGAACATAATTAAGTTAGAACAACAGTAATTTGATCTTAACAACCAGTCATTCTCAGAATAACAACTGAGAGCACCTCTGCCTCATTTGCCAGATTGCTCTCTGTAGGCCCGATTCTCCTAAACTGAGTACTAATCATTGAACTGGAGTCTGATTCTTCTGTGGGCCTGTAGATTGTTGGTTTTCATGTGGGTAGATGCATCACGATGGCACTTGTGGGATGGAAAATGAGAACAGTAAAAAATTATGGGTTATCATTAGCTGTTTCAAGCAATGCAATTTAAATACATCTAATTTTATAATGCCTATTGTTTTGTTTGATTAGCATTCAATGCTACCTAAGAGGTTTATTGTAAAATTCATCAACAATAAAATAAGTGTTACTAATAATAAAATACAAACAAAAGGTATAGATTTATGCTTTTGCCTCTGAAGGCTTCATGGTACCATCAATATTCTCTACTACCAAACTCTTTAGCCCCCACGTCCTACATGTATTTCATAAATGTCTACTTTGCAATTTCCTGTTTTCCTCACTGATCTGCCTGACAGAGCCTCAGTGGTTTTATGTACCATGGTTGGTGCTCATAGTGACCTGCAGGGAGCTGCTTTAACTGTATTTCTCACCAAGCCCCAAGATCAGAAGGAAAGCCTGCTTCAGCACCCGCATTCTGTCCTTGAGAAGTTAAAAAGGAAAGAAAGAAAAGATGTTAAGTTGTTTCTGGACAAGACTGAGAAAAAAGAGTGGGTGAGGAACATACCACGCATTTCTTTCAGATTAAAGTGCATCTGAAAGTGAGAGAATGTTTACTGGGTGTTTATCTCACAGCTACTGCTTAGATCATTCCAGAGATGGGCACACAGAGTAGGAATCCAACAGACACCACATGGAGCATTTAAGTGCTTCTGTTTGCCTTAATTTTTAGAATAATAAATAACAGATCTAGTCCAAAATGTTGAAACAGCAGGACTCTGAGCAGTTTTGAAAATGAGATGGTGACTGAGAACTGAATATTGAATTCAGCTATGTGGAGTCTGCTGGCAACTTTGAGATGGGTGGATTCATTAGAGTAACTGAGGTGACTTAAGACATAACAGGTGCAGAGAAATTGAAACAGGTGATTTTGAAAGACATGGGAAAATAACAGGGTGATAAGAAGTTTAAGGGTAAGGTCAAGAAAAGTATTTTTAATGCTTTTTTTTACAAGATGGGTAAAATAAAAAGGTTTATATTTTGATAGGAAATTTTAATATAGAGACAAAATGATGATAAAATAGAATAACCAAATTATACCAAGCTTTACTTTAATACATCATCTACAACCTGTGACCAAATTACACATAGGACCAAATGCCCATGAGATATTGCAGTAGGTCAGAGGCTGTCAAAACCTCACCCACAGCCAAATCCACCTTCCTGTTTGTTTGGGGCATAGTTTTCTTGGAACCTGGACCTATTTGTTTACATACTGTCTCTGGCCACATTTACACTACAATGGAAGAACTGAGTGGTTGCAATACAGAGTTTATTTGTCAGTGAAGTCTAAAATATTTCTCATCTAAGCCTTTAGAGAAAGTTTCTGAACCTATAATTAAATAAAAAGTATCACCTTCACATTTCCACAAGGGCGGAAGAAATTTCGTATTTTTTAAATGGCTTTCTTATTGGGAAGGATACCATGCTATTTTTCATTGCTGTTGTTTATCTTCTTTTAATTCTCAGAATCAACATGTATTTTATATGACATCCCTTTTCCACATGAACTACTTTTGGTGGATTAGGACAAATTCCTCCAAGTCAGTTAGCTATATTTGGTATTAAAACTTCCAATTGACAAAAACTTCATGTTTTCCACTGTCTCATTTCATTTTGGGGTTTCTTTTATGTAGGGGTCTATGTATGAGATGACATAAATCAATCAATTGTATATGTTGAGGCACATATGGAGCACCAGCAATATTCCAAATTTCATGAGAGCCTTAGGAGAACAACTGAATTCTCCAATTAAAAAGTCACCTCCCCATCTGAGTCCCTATTTTATTGCTATCACCATCATTATGGTTCTTTAATCCACGCATAGCTCTTTTTCTTCCTTTCTACAACCAAATATATTTACATCTTATCCATTAACTAAACTGTGACAGCAACCTTCTCAATATTTCTGCTTCAAGCATCTTTATTTTCCAACTGTAAAATTAATATCATTGTTTTTTTTCTTTTTTCCAAAGGATAGACGTACAGATCCTCTCATTTTAAAAATAAATAAATAAATAATCCAACCTTTTAATACAAGACCCATTACAAAAAAGTCAACATAATTTACTGAATTTATTTGTCCTTTATATTCGTTTTGGGGATCCATCCCAGGGCCTCACATCCTAGGTATGTGCTGTAATACAGAGATGTACCCTGAGTCCTGTATTTAATTTCTCAACTTAACGGGACATCCTATACTTTAAACCAATAAGATTGTAAACTATTGGTCAAAAATAATGTATTATGTCTAGGATTATATTTTTCTTTCATGTTTCCATTCACCTATGTTTTTTCCCTAAATCTTCATCAGATTACTCTTTATCTTGACCTCTAATAGTTTTTCTGAAATATCTTTCTGGTGACAGTGGTACAGATGTGATTTTCTGTAGAATTTTTATACCTCAAATGACAATGATCATATAAAACCAAATAACAGGGTTATTTCTACAATTGTCAACTAAGTATTCTAATTCCAATGATTTTGTTTATAACCTCTGTGATCCCTGCCAACTTGCTCCCCTCTCCTCCTCCTCCTTCCCCTCCTCCTCCTTCTCCCTCTCCTTCTCCTCTTTCTCCTCCACTTTTGCAATCCTGGGGATTGAACCCAGGGACTCATGTATGCTAGGCAAGTGCTCTACAAACTAGCAACATTCCCAGCCCACTGCCTTGCTCTTCTGGGGGGAGGTTTCTTTATTTATATGGCTGGAGTTCTATTTTTCGGACTGCCATGACAATTAGGAGCAAAAGCATTTTTATAAGACCTAGGATAATGGGCAGCACATAGAAAATAGACAATATATCATCATTATGAATAGAGTCTGGCTTGAAGTGTTTATGTTAGAGAACACATCGTCATCATTTCCTTACTCATTGCAGTGCAAATGTAAGATCATACTGTATCTTGTGTCTAGTAAGCATTTGCCAAGGTTAATGGCATTTGTCATATTGTCTTGATGGGCCCCAGCATATCACCAATTTGTTATAAAACTTGTTTTTTAGAGTGGTTGTGGGAGAACCTACCTATCCCCCTTCCTATCTACTCTTCTGCCTGTCGTCTCTTGGTATTAAAGAGAGAGTGAAATGTCTGGAGGTACCCAAGTGGCTGAATCCGGAAGAGCAGTAATTTTGAGTCATGGACTTCACACATGTGATGAGTTGCTTTTTGCCCTAAAGCTCCTAGATAATGAGAATATTATTAAAACATGATGATACAAGAGACAATGGGCAAGGGTTCATTATTTCCCAAATGAATGCTTTTTCCTTGTAGTATTTCATTCAGAAATTGATCTTTCTTGATTCAGTCCATGCAGATGAGTATAAATCACCAGGATGAAGAGGACAATTGTAGACAAACGGCATGAACATGGGGCCAGTCTGTGTCTGGGTCAGCTATACCATTTTGCTTATTGGTCAGTGTAGCTCAAAGGATCACCAAATGCAAAAGTAAATTAAACCCCCTGAGATCTTGGTCCTTCAGTATGTTAAAAATGTGTTGTCTGTAGAGGAGTGGCTGTAGAGCAACTAAAAAGATATTTCTTCCTTGACAAAGGCTCTAAAAAGCAAGAAAGAAATGAGAGCGGGCTAGTTCATCTCAGAAATGAACTAATGGACTGGACAATAGTTACTCAGATGATGATGCCACATAAAGTAGCTGGATTAAGGTATTATTAAGGAATACATTGCTGACTGACTAAGAACTGTCATGAAGAAAAAAATAACTGATGCGTGGAAACACCCCATAATGGATAGGATGCTCAAAATGACCATGATTTTTTAAAAATAATAATCAAGGACCTAGGAATTAAACCAGAGACCTTGTGCCTAATGGAAAAAAAAGTAGGCCTAAATCTCCATCATGTTGGATTAGGCCCCAAATTCCTTAGACTCCTATAGTGCAAAAATTAAAACCAAGAATCAATAAATGGGATGGATTCAAATTAAAAAGCTTCTTCTCAGCAAAAGAAACAATCAGTGAGGTGAACAGAGAGCCTACATGTAGAATGAGAGCAAATCTTTACCCCTCACACATCAGACAGAGCACTAATCTCTAGGATATATAAAGCACTCAAAAACCTTAACACCAAAAAAAACAAATAACCCAATCAATAGATGGGCCAAGGAACTGAACAGACATTTCTCAGAAGATGGTATACAATCAAACAACAAATATATGAAAAAATTTTCAACATCTCTAGCAATTAAATAAATGCAAATCAAGATCTCATCTCTCTCCAGTCAGAATGGCAGCTATCAAGAATACAAACAACAACAACAAACCAATAAGTGTTGGCAAGGATGTGGGGGAAAAGGCACACTCATACATTGCTGGTGAGACTGCAAATTGGTGCAGCCAATTTGCAATATGGAGATTCCTTCGAAAACTTGGAATGGAACCACCATTTGACTGAGCTATCCCACTCCTTGGTCTATACCCAAAGGACTTAAAAACAGCATATTACAGGGACACAGCCACATCAATGTTTATAGCAGCACAATTCACAAGAGCTAAATTGTGGAACCAACCCAGATGCCCTTCAGTAGATGAATAGATGATAGGAAAACTTTGGTATATATACACAATGGAACATCACTCAGCAAAAAAGAGAATAAAATCATGGCATTTGCAGGTAAATGGATGGAGTTGGAGAATATAATGCTAAGTGAAGTAAGCCAATCCCCCCAAAATGAAAGGCTGAATGTTTTCTTTGATATGAGGATGCAGACACATAATGTTGATGGTGGGAGGGGAGCATGGGAGGAATGGAGGAACTTTAGATAGGGCAAAGGGGAGGAAGAGGGAGGGAGGGGACATTGGGGTAGGAAAGACTGTGGAATGAGTTAGACATCATTACCCTAAGTACAGTATGAAGACACGAATAGTGTGAAAATCCTTTCTGTACAGTTAGTGACTTGAAAAATTTTGCTCTAGATGTATGCTGTATATGAAATGAATTGCATTCTGTCATCACATATAACAAATTAGAATAAATAAATAATAATTTAAAAAACCACAAAACCTCCTAAAACAAAAACAAAAACAAGAACAAAAAACAGAAGATGACTTTTAATTAAGTACTAAAAGTTGAATCTTTTACCAAAATTCCCATTGCCATCTTTGTCTATACCTATTGTAAAAGTTTCAAAAGTTATACATGAAATTTTAACTTCTTTCACCAGAATACTTGTATGGAATTGTTCTTAAAATTTCAATGCAAAAGCATTGATTTTTGTACTCAGCTATTTTTTTTCCTTTGTCCTCTTGATAGCTTTTCCTTTGTTAGACTTTAAGTCTACAATTTGCAAAATCAATAAAAACACAGCCTTCCCCAAGAAAGGAAAGTCCTCCAGAGGTTTACCTGAAAGTGTCTAGGGCAAGATTTCCGTGACCTTGAACTATTTGTAAAGTACCAGTGGTGACTTTTCAGAGTGTCACATCAAAATTGGTTTTGTGTCTCCAAGGAAGGGTGAGCGTGTAATGTCAGTAACAGCTGGGCAAAGGCAACAATTATATGTCAGCTCCGCTTTCTTTTCAAAGAGAGCATTTTCCCAGGCTGACACATTGCTGGGGAGAAAAAGGACACATACACAAGTTTGTTTTCATTTTCAATTATTTTTGGAGATATGGATCCCATGACAAGCCAATAATAGTAAACAAAAATGACAAGAATTGACACTGGTGACCGTAGGATTTTGAAGTTGCTGTGGTTAGTACACATTTGGTTTGACCACTTTCAACTTTATGAGTTGGGAGAAGAGGAAGGAAAGAAATCCAGAAAGCTATACTCATTTAATAAGATTTTTTAGCTATAAAAATACACACTCCCAGTGTCTCTAAAACTTCCACCTTCTAGGGAATATAGAAATAATTGCTCAGCATGAAATCATTGCAAAGCAGTTAAAGATTGCCTACACCAAACATCCTCGTCTTCATTAAGCACAAGACTCTGTCATTGCTCATGCGTTATGGTACCTTATTTGTGTTGTTTGAGAACTAGCTGTGAAAAGATCACTGTAAAAGGAAAATGTTGAAACTTAGCTATGACTAATTAATGTTTAATTGACACTTTATAAAAAAAAAATAAAAACTTTCGTTTATTGAAAACAGTCGTGTGGGCTTGCTGGCAGAGGGAACTGCTATGTTATGTTATGAAATAATCAGAGGGAAAACCCACTAATGCTCTTTTCATAACACTTAAAGTAGGCATTCTAATATCACAGAAACCTTGGGGGGAGGTTGCAGACAAAAAGCAACATAATTAAGTTTCAGTTAAAGGCTGCCAGCAAGGGAGTCAATCAATGGCACTGTTATTCTTGGTGGACTCTACTGCAGGGGCCCCACCAACAGGGTGAACGCCAGTCATTGGAAGTCCTCTTGGGTGGAACTCCTGCTTAATCAGGATTTTCTACTACTTATTTTCAAATTTTACTCTACACTTTAAAAGACTCAGGTAAAATGCTCTGGTGTTACTGATAAAAACTCTACAATATTTTAGCTGAACTCCATTTGCGTTGAATGTTTGTGTCTCTACATACCAGAAAAATAAGCTGCGATAGAGGAAAAAATAAATTCAAATTACCCTTGGTTTGTGATTTATGTCAGGCTGTCACCTAGACACCGGCCCAAATCCAGGACTATTTGTTTGGCTGGTTTTTAACATTTTCCATTTTAGCTCTTCAGTCCAAGCATTAATTCAGTCTTTCTAAATCATTTATGGAGGAAGGGGTGGATCTGAAGCTCAAGGAGCTGCCCAGCAGGAGACCTGCCTACGTGTGGGCCAATAAGATCATTCAGTAAGGTTGTGATTGGCATCACCAAGAAAGCAAGCAACAGATCTTTCCTCCCCCTTTGTTCACTGGAGGGGGAAACAACAACAACAACAAAAAGACAGGGAAAAGTAACATGAAACAACAAGGACAACAAACCTGGGAAAAGAAAGAGCCAAGTTCCCTGACAATTCTGAGTGGAGGAAACAGACCCAGTGATCAGAGGGGCCACAGCGATTGAATATGAAACTCTTAAGTGGAGGCAGGACTTTGGATAGACCCAAGAGGCAGGATTAATAGAGCATCCCCTCTCCCCGAAAAAAGAATAACCTATTCTGTTAGAGCATTGAGAGAGAAAACTAGTTTGGAAGTTATTCTTTGCTTGCCTAAAGCTTTGCTGAAGCACTAAAAATTCTGCATGTCAGCTGCAGACAGGAATTCATGGAAAGTTTGAGTCAGACGTTTTTCCTGAGGGCATTTACTACACGTCCTTAGCTGTGGCTGCTCTTAAAGATACTTGTGCAAAAGGAAAGAGAACACTACACATTGCAAATGCTGCCGAAAAAGTCTTTGTGTTTTATGAAATTTCACTTGGAAATGTTTTAACTCTTGAGCCTGAGAACTCTTGGAGTAATGTATTAGCTCTGAGCTGAGAAATAGTCAGGATGATAAGACAGGAGAAGAATCAGTGAGGGATATAGAAGCAGATTGGAGTCACCAAGAAGCAGAATGCAAAAGTAGAATAGGAATGGCCTGGACCCAAACCCGCATCACACTCAGCTAACGATTTTACCTGCATTCTAGAATGGTGGGGCTGCTATTTAATCTCAGCTATATAAAGTAGCTAGTTAGATGCAATGTGCATTGTTAAACATAATATGTTATATATTATGCATGCAATACATATATACATACAGTTGTTATTTGTCCCTTAAATATATATACATGAAATATATATATAAAATATTTAATTTTTTATCTAAAATATTATATATTTTATATTCCTGTATATGAACATATAAATACAACCTTAATTAAAATTTCTGGTTTTTTTTTTTGTTGTTATTGTTTTTTTTGTTGTTGATTTGCAGTGCCTGTCATGAAACCTAAGGCCAGCTTTTTACCACCGACTCTGTCCCCTATCCCATTTAAACATTTTAATGTATTCCATGAATTATTTTATTCCCTTCAAGAAAAACAGATTACATAATTTGTCCAGTTATTCGTGGAATTTCTCCTGAACCTTATCAGCAATGGTAATCCACAGGTCAAGTGTACAACCCAGATAAACCTTGCCCTGTAGACAGAGCTGCCCACAGGGGCAGCTCTTGACAGGGGCTCTGAAGTCTGGTTGTCCAGCTGTCTGGAGACCAGCTCCTCCAGTTGCTGCAGGACCAGGTCAAAGCCTGTGCTGGTGTGGGGAGCCTGCAGGACTCCTTGCTCTGAGCCATGAGCTTCTGCGGGATCATGTTCTTCCCACCACATCACTTAGATAAAGTAGGGAATGGAGGAAGTACTAGAAACTGGCATTATTTCCTCTCCTGCACTCTCCTCTTTTTTGCTCTCTTCTTCTTTCCTTCCCTTTCCTTTCTTTTTTTTTTATGGAGTAGAAAACAAATGATGTGAATGTATACTGTACAAAAGGAAGAAGGAGGAGGAGTTCAGATGCATCATTAAGACTATTGACCTGCTACACTAAGAAGAGTGACCATGGCTCATTTGCAATGTGACAGGGAATTATACTAATGTCTGGGTATGAAACTGTAAAATCTCAAACACAAACATGAAACCATAGACAAAGGTCTGCATTTGTGTCCTGTTGCTTCCCTCCTAATGTCTATAAATAATGCTAGTACTTAAATTTCACATCTTCATTGAATTTAACACTAATTATCAAAAATATTTAGCTAAACCCTTGCACATGCTGGCCATGTGCTAACGGTCACCCGGGCCTCTGACATATTCCGCCTCCTTCGTCTGTGCAGCAATGCTGCGGTGGAAGAAGGACCAAGAAACTGAAGCTTTGAGAGTTATATAAAGTGACCGAGTCACAAAGCTGCTAATGGTGGTGTCAACACCAAACATGCCTGACTGCTGCAGGTGGGATGTTCACTCTTCAATCATTTGCCTCTCTTTTCATATAGTAATGTCTTGACTCATATAAGGGACACAAGGTTTGCAAATGTTTAGTGTAGCATGCTGCATCCCCAATGCAAATGAGTAAGGCTGACAACTTTCCTAAAAAATTTCTCATTAGGGCTGGAGTTGTGGCTCACTGGTAGAGCGCTTGCCTAGCATGCCTGAGGCACTGGGTTTGATCCTCAACAACCACATGAAAAAAAATGTATTGTGTTCATCTACAACTAAAAATAAATAAATAAATAAGTAAAAAAGAAAGTCCGTCATTAAATTTTGGCAAAACTAAAGAGCTTGATTATAGATTTGACTCAACAATAGTAAAATTATTCCATATAAAGTTATCTTGAACAACTGTGAAATAATTGTAATCATACCTTCATAAATACTTCTTACCAAGTTTGGTGGTATTCTTGTGGAGTCAGATTTCTTCAGATTCAGATGCCTCAGAATCAGATGATGTTGATATTTATTGAATATCTACTATGTACAGACAAGCCAGATTCTTGAATATTAAGAAAACATTTGCACAAACAAATTGTGATAAGGACTTATATGCTGAATGTATAATGTTTGTTAAAAATACCCTTTACCAATAGGATTCACAAATAGCAACTGAACACAAGAAAAGATGAGTATCATCTGGAAAAATGAAAACGAAAACCACAATTAGATATCACCACACTCCCAATAATTAATTTAAATATTTTCATCAAATATTGTTGAGGATAGGAGCAACTAAAAAGCCCACATGTTGCAGGTAAAAAATCAAAATGATAGATTTTCATTGGCAAACAGCTCAACAGTTACTTATACAAGCATTACTACTTGTAGTTATTTAACAAAAAGAAATGAAGACATATCTACAAGAAGACTTGCAACCAAATGCCTATGGCAGCTCCATTCATAATAGCTTCAAACTGGAACCAACCTTCATGATCACAAGAACTAAGACATACATAAATTGTGATATGTCCATAAGCAAGCATACAGAAAATAAGCAAGCACACAGAAATCCTGACATGAGGCTCAATACATAAAGAAAGGAATCACTGATAAACACAACCATAATCTCATAAACATTGTTTCTAATGGCAAAATTCAGACACCGTAAATTATATGCTGTATGGTTCCACTTAAATAAAATGCTAGAAAAGGCATGTCTGTAGTGGTGGACAGCACACCAGTGGTCATCTGGGGCTGAAATAATACAGTGAAGAGACTTAAGAAAGATTTGGAAGTGATGAAAATGTTCTGCATGATTATTGTAGTGGTGATTGTATGACACTGTACATTTGTACATTTGTTAAGATTCATCAAATTACACACTTGGAAACTGGTGATTTTTTTTTTTTTTTGGATACAGGAGATTGAACCTGGGGTGCTTTTGTACTGAGCTACATCTCCAGCTTTTTTAAATTTTGAAATAGGGTCTCACTAATTTGCTGACACTGGCCTCGAACTTGTGATCCTCCTGCCTCAACCTCCCCAGTGTCTGGGATTATAGGTGTGTGTCATGGTACCCAGCTGGTAAATTTTAAGTACTATACTTTAATGAAGCTGCTTTCAAAAATCTCATACTTCCATAATACCTCAGAAATAGTCAGTGTTAATTCAATTTCCAAGAATAAAATTGCTTAAAGTGAGGCAAATTTTTAAGTAATAAACATGTGAACCAAATATTTTCAGTAGCAAATCTAATGCTCTCTCTACTGCACCAGGTCCCCTGATGTCTTATGTCCTGGTCCTCAGTCACTGTCCACCTGTGGTTGGCCGAGGACTGACTCCCATCTCCACCGGCTCATGGAGGGCTGCTTTCACACCCTATTCCTCAGCGCCCTGTGCTTGCTGCTTAGGTATCACTTCTTTTTCATTATTTTTCTTAACTGAATTGGACATGAGGCTCTTAAAAGGGTGTGATACATTACATTTAGTAATATACAGAAAAATTAATTCTGGTTTGTTTGTTTGTTTTTTTAGGAAGTCAAATTCTCAACTACCTGATCTGAAGTAGAAAAAATAGTACATTTCAATAATTGTCAAATATTATTAATATAAGAGTTGACATATTCCCATCAACTATTAATGTTTTTATCCCTTTTCCATAATAATAAAATATTTATATTTTATTATATTTAATGAAAAACTGTGATAAGAGGATAGAATCATTAATTACCCGGATGTGAGTGGTACATATTGTATATGTTTTGAAATGTCATACTGTACCTTAAAAATTGGTATAATGTTCACATGTTAACCAAATACATTTTAAAAGTATAAGGAACTCTTGATATTAATTATCTTGATTTCATCATTACACACTGTACACATGTGAATTATCACACTGTACCCCCAAAATATCTACAACTAAAATGGTGTTTAATAAAAATAAAAACAAAATAAAATCATACTGTTAAGTGTATGCAAATTTTTAAAAAGTAATGTCCAGTCTTACTACCAGGAGGAAGGAGAAGGCAGATAGTTCCTTAAGAACTCCCACATTAGGAGGTGTAGGAAAAGCGTGAATTTACCTGAGAATACACTACACAGGGCTTTAGACGGGCCATATGGCTTCTGTGCTATCTCTAGGTACAAGAGGAAGTTGAATGGATGCAGGCTGGGACCAACATACTGATATTTCTTCTACACGTATATTAAGAATGAGGCATATGAGGAAAAGAAAATCTTTGAAATCATGGTAACTCTGAAATGTCTGATCAATAATTTCCTCTTCTCTTCTAAGTCTCTGCAGTTACCCGAAGGAGATGTGGAGCTGACAGTGTACAGATAAGAAGTCAATGAGCTACAGAACCAGGCACTGAATTAAGAAGCACATTTGCATATATGTTAAAACAGAGAGAACAGCTAGAGCTTCAACTACTTTGGAATTTTTCAAGTTAAAACGTGATGTAAGTATCTACCTACACAATTCGTTATGTGCAGAAATTTTTAATAATTGGTAGCTAAACTCCCTGAATGAACCTAATAAATGTTTCTACTATATATTGGCTTTTGAAATTAAATATGTAGCTGCTTAGAGTTTGATAATTAAGTTCATTGATGTGCATTCTGTGGTATAGAAGGATTATTTCATGGAGAGATCTATATGATTTATTGTAATTTTGATTATTTTAGTTTTATCTTTTCTATATATTCTAATAAAGATTTATAATAAATACAAAATTTCCTTCTGCAAATTGGCTTGACCAAAAAATTACATGAGGCACTTTTTACTGTGTTTGTGTGTATACATCCAAACATAACAAAATTATATGCTGTGCATAAATTTAATTCAATACTTGGACTGAACATTTTATGAAATTATTATCTTTATGATTTTCCAATTTGATTTCTGAACTATGGCAAAGGACTTACGACTTATATGATGTAGATCGGATTTGTTCATTTGCTATAAAATACTATAGATCATTTTAACTTTGATTTTAATAATGGATTAACACTAGAAAATCGGGTATGTAGTAGGCGGTATTCTTAGAGCTTCATGAACTAAAAGTTACTCCTGACAGCAAGCTTATGATGAAGGGAAGCCAAGTTATCTTCATCTTAATGGTGAGAAAACTGAGACTAGGAGGTCACTCAAGATTGGCAGAGTGGGGGTTTGGTCCTGGGCAGCAAGGCAGCATCCTCTGTTGAACTTGAAGACTATTTTATATCGCACTTAAATTAGTGTAGAAACACAACTAAAGACATTCTTTTCTTGAAAGTTACTTTAAAAGTTGGATAAGAGGGGCTGGAGCTATAGCTCAGCAGTAGAGTGCTTGTCTAGCATGTGTGGGGCCCTAGATTCGATCCTCAGCACCACATACAAATGGATAAATACAATAAAGGTATTTTTTAAAGGTTTAGTTTTAAAAAAAAGATTTGAGTAAGAATATAGTTTAAAATTCATGTAAAATCTTTATTTTTCCATCACTCATCAAACTAAGCATGTGAAAGTACAAACATTCTGATCTTTTGTTGAAAACGTACAATTTGGGAATCTTAATATGAAGGCATTCAGAATTAATAAGTTGATATAAGCCAGGTCCCTGTATGTTGCTGGTAACTACAGACATTAAACAACACCACTGACGGAGAAGGTGGTCACGGCTGGGACACTGCTAGCAGGAGGTGGAGGAAAATGTTCTAAGTGGACGATGCCCCATGAGGAATCGTTGCCCTAGGCCCTCTTCCTGCCTTCCACTCTTGTATGCTCACACCTGCTGCCCCTCCACTACTGTCACTCCCCCATGTGATGTCCTCCAAACCCGAGTGCTTTGGCCATGCCTCAAGCTTTGGGATGACCACATTTAACATCAAATCTCATCCCTTGACTTTACCAAAATGTTTCACATCCACAGTGGAATCCTTCCAAGAGTGGGAAAGGGGCGTCAGTAGGTTCAGTGGTCCTTGGACCTCATCGCCACCCACTTCCCCAAATATTCAGAGTCAAGGCAAATCTCTCCTGGGGTTGGCCATCCTGGGCACTGGCCTGTGGGTAACAGGGTGTCAGGATCTCATGTCTCAGCAGTCTTGACTTGGGTTGTCTGTAACCATGTGCTAATAACGTAGTTTCATAATCTTCTATTTCTTCTTCCATTGCATAATGTGATTGAACTAAAATAGTTTACAGTCTCCACATTTTACAAAGACGCATTCACAGTCTCCACATTACTTCTGGACAATACTCCAACACAGATATTTATTTGCCATATATTCTTGTCACACTGATCTGCTAGTGATTCCTCAAACCTGTCTCTTACCTTAAATCAACACTCAAGGTTGGAAGGGACTCATCCTACGTGTTCTATTCCCCAACCATCAATTTGCCCGCTGGTAAAATCCCATAAAAATTCCAAAACAATTAAATCCTACTGCGTGCAGCCCTCTGATAGCCCCCGGAATGCAGCGAACCATGGTGTCCCCCGGGCCTTGCTTGTAATTATGGCATCTCTATGGAGAATATTTGCTTTGTCCTGGAGCTGTTTTTATATCTGGATATTTCTATAATTAGATTGTGAGCTCTTAAGGCTGAAGATGTGACATATAAATGTTTTCAATCACCCACAATATGGAGCATGTGTCTCTTCTAGTGGCCTGCAAATGTGTTTTTATACTGATGTCTAAAAAAATGAGAGTTGTCACAAACACACAGCACTGCTCCCACAAGGGAAGAAATGATACAAAAGACACAAATACAGACATTTTTACAGATTTAGAACATAAACAAAGAGAAAAAAGAATGATAATAAATATGAAGTTTTGCAAAGCATAAAATTAAAGAGAAAAAGGTTTGAGTGAAGAATAAAAAATTTATGTTTACAAATTCTTCTCCAAGGGCTTCTTATTCAGGTACATAAGACTTTTCAATATAAAGTTTGAATAAAACGGAAGAAGGAGTTTTAAGTTCGAATTGAATGACACATTAGGAGAATTTCTGAATGAAGGCAAAAAGAGAAGGAAGTGGTTAACAGCAGATGGAGCTGTAATGTGGACGTTCGGTTTCTCAAAACTCATAGGGTGAAATCCATCCTCCAAATGGCATTAGGACACAGGGCTTTTGAGGAGGTGCCCAGACACGAGAAGAGAGCCCTCAAGAATGGAATTAAGGTACTGATGAAGAAGAGGAAAAATATTCTGGATATTTTCTCGTTGTGGTAGTCTATGTCCTGACAGGGCTTTCAGAATCAGTGTCCATTCATCTTCCCTCAGATCTTTCCTTTATTTCTAGGATAGGTTTTTCTTCTGTTTTTCCCGCTCCCTTTAATTCTTTCTGCTTCACTTTCAGTTCCTCTGAGTGTCTTGCCATCTCTTTGTCTTTCTGTCTTTTATTTTTTTAGTTTTACGTATTCCTGGCGACACGTTTGAAAGCTTTTCTCATCTTCATTGTGGAAGACTTCACGTGGAGAGCACCGAATCTTTTATTTTTCATTCCCATTCCCTTTCCGCTCCTCTAGTATTTTTGCAAAGTCCATGTTTCTTCCCTTTTTTTTTTTTTTGTTGTTGTTGTTTTGTTAAATATCAGTGAAAGAGATGATAGCCCACGCCCAGCAGCTACTTTCACAAGATTCGTCTTTGAGAGTTGCCTGGACATCTTCCAAGCTAATTGGTGTTTTCATGGTTAAACTTTTGTTAGTTTTCTTTTCTTTCTTTGTTTTTGAATTGAGCAATATAATTGCACATAATAGTGGGATTCGTACATGAACATAATTTGATCCATCTCATTCCCTAGTGGCTTCCCTTTCCCTCCCTTCTCCCTGCCCATGATCTGCTTACGTACTCTGCTGATCTCCCTTCTATTATTATTACTGTTGTAATTAGTGCATTATAATCACGTAAGTAAGTAGGATTGGTGATGACATGTCTGTGCATGGATGTGCACAGACATGTCTGTGCATGATCTGGTAGATTTCCTTCCCCAGTTTTCCCCTTACCCCTGCCTCTTTGCTCTCTCTGGATGCTGTTCCTCTATTCTGTTGGCCTCCCTCCTATTTTCATGAGAGCTCTCTTTTGATTCTTTTCTCTCCTCTCTATCTCTGGCTCTCTTACTCGCCCCCCCCAACTTCCACATATTAAAGAAAACGTTGTATGTAGTTTTCTCAGATTCACTTTTCCCCCTGATGGATCGTGCTTCTCTTCTTTCTAGTTAAATGAGATGTGTCCAATGTGAAGAACCTCAGTACAAAGATGTCCTTCTCTTTCATAGTCGTGGAGCCCAGTATGGACTCTGCAGAAATAGCTTTGTCCCCGGGAGCCTTTGCTTTCTTCTGCTCCTTGGCTCTGAGGACCCCTGTAAACAGCAGTGCTGTGCTTTTGCAAATAAACAAGAGCTCCTCGGCTTTGAGGAGTTGGGCTTTCTCTTGGCTTCTCTCAGAGCGGAGTCTTCTTACTGGGTAGCAGTTCCACTTTTTCCAGTGTGCCAGCTTCATTTATATTTTTCCTGGTAGCTACTCCATCTGTTTTGGTGTCTGGATTTTCCAGCTGTCACCTTGTTGCACTGAAAATCAATTTTTCTTGTTTATTTATTTATTTTTTGCTATTTCTTCAGTGACCTCCAAGATGACAGTAGAAAACTGATTTTTTTTTGGCCTCTGTGTCAACACTGACAGCAACCTCTTTGCATTTCATATCTAGCACATAATTCACCATGACTCTGTGTTTTAGAGAATTCTAAGATTAAAATTTAGCGATACACTGCAAGAGTAATTGCACGGAATATTTTGTATAAGAAGTCTGTTGGAATGAACGAAGCCATATGACCGTCATTTTAGTACCCTCTTATGTTTATTCCATCTGGTATCCCGAGGTGACAAGATGGCCTGGAGGATCCCGCCACCTTCAAGCAAGACGTCATTGAAATGCATTAGGTGTTTGACATGGTCATTAAAGGACTTCAAAATAAGTCCTAACTCTTAAGGCATTTTTCAATGTCTGATTAAACAAATGCTGAACACAAGTTTTCAGTTGAGCTGCGTTTCACACTATCTTTCATAAAAAGAGGGATGGGATTGGCATTAAGGGGCAGAACGTGTCTGCGTTCTCTGTCCTTCTGTGGTCTTCCTGTCCTCGCACAGATGCAGCTCACAAGGCAGTCTCAGATTTTGATGTGCTCATTTTTTTCCCCACATAGCACTAAGCACGCATTTTCAACAAGCCCTATTTGAAGTGACTGGTGTGTTGGAAATCGCTTCCTGTGATAAGGCATTTTGTTATTATAAATGAATGAATATGAAAAGTGGCTAAGAAGGAAAACTTATGAAGCTGCAGCATAACCTGTGCACACACCCTGGGGACAATGACATATGCATCGGATGCAGCAGATGGTAGACATGAAATTGAACTGGGTATCAAGATTAATAGCCATGAGTCTAATCTCTGAATTGCTCTGATACTGAAAGGCGGCACAGTGACTCAATGGAATTTGTGGAGTTTTTTAATAGACTGTGCAGAGCCTTAGCAGTCCCCCAGTGCTTCCCCAGGATCAGGACTTGAGACGGAGATGGAGGCTCTGGAGGGGAGAGCAGAGATGCCACTTTTCAACATAATCTATGCAGATTAGGGGTATGGAATCGCACTTAAAGAAAAGAACCTGAAGCTTAAATCCATGACTTTAGAGTAATAGTGGATTAGAGAGGAAGGTTTGTAGACAATGCATGAACTTTAGAAATTAAATGTAGGCTACCATTCTTATTTATTTATTTTTATTACTTCCACTGCTTTCTATTGTGACCAATTTATACTTTGGAGACAATTTATCCCCAACAGGATTGAAGCACAGAACAAATTGTGTCTTTTGATGCACAAGGATGGTCATGCTAACTCTGCTTCTGTTCAGTTTGGTTTACATGATGCTTGATGGAGACTAGATAAGACTATAATCTTTGAGGAGTCAGGCAGGCCGGAGACACAGGAAAGAGCCACAGTTTGAGTTCAAATCCAAAGGAAGTCTGTAGTCAGCTGGAAGAATTCTCTGTTATTCTGAAAAAATCAGTATTATTAAGAAATTCCTCAACTAATTGGATGAGGCCTTCAACATTAAGGTAACCTGCTTTACTCAAAGTCTACTGATTTAAATGCAAACCTTGTCTGAAAGAATATCTTCACAGAAACACTGTTTGACCAATACTTGAGTACCATAGCTTAGCATAGTTGACAAAATTAACTATTACAGTGGGCAATAGAGGGTTGTTATAGCAGCTGCATGCTGTCTTTGGGGACCTAAAGTCCTTCAATATATTTTCTACTTTGTATATAGCTTGTGGCCTTCTTCTTCCTGCTTACCTCATTGTCACAAGATGGCTACTAAAGCTCATGCAACACTGCTGTGCTTCCAGGTAGGAAGAGTAGTGAAAACAAAACAAGTTCCTTCAGTTGAACGTGACCTTGGTTTTCAGGCAGTTTCCTTGATATCATCCTCACAAGGCACATGACTTGTTATTGACCATATCTCTTTTACAGGGCAACACTTATCTGTACAATAAGCTGGAAAACAATTTTCAGTAGGAATAGCGTGACTATTAACAAAACTAATTCTATTAACTCAAAAGAAGGAGAAAACATACATCAATGGGCAACCAGCAGCCTCTGCCACTGCATCTGACTTTCAATGAGCACTATGTGCCAGAGAGTGTGCTGATTGCTTCATATATTATCTCAAGTATTGTTTGCAACAACCATAGAAAATAGCAACAGTTATAATCAGGATAAGCTTAAAATTTGTGGTACCTGGGCTCAGGTCCAACACCTATCAAGAGGCACACCTCACAGGCTTGGGACAACCCCACTGTGTCTTACTGCCATCTTTTCTTTTGGGCTAATTGATGGTCACTCTTGTCCTTTGTGGTTTGGAGTACTTGGGGACACACCTTCTTTATTCTTTACCTCCAAACCACAGGCTCAGAAATCCTTCCACAACGTCTGATCGCATACTCAAACTGGGCAGTGTGCTTCACGAAGTCGGTCACATTAAACGTCAAATTAAACCTCCTCTGTTCATTGTGTCAAATTATTTCACATGAAAAAAAATTGCCTGCATATGCTATTTCTGCAATATTTTATCATAACAAACAAATTGTTTGAAAAACAGGGGTTTTTGTTTGTTTGTTAATGCAAGGAGCTGTCACTGCCTGGATGTCGTCTTCCATGCCATGATGACAACCAGCCCTTCCCTTGGTTCTTACACATGTAAAATCTTGCTTCCCAAATGTCTCAAGACACCGAAAAAAAAAAAATCAATGGCTCTGCTTGATTCTGTAGCTTTCTTGAGATAAAGTAAACAGGTAAAGATCATACATGTGTATGTGTGCACACACACAGGTATAAAATCAGGTGTACCACATGATGTTTGATGTTTGCCTGTATTGGGAAGCTAATGCCAAGATGGTGCTCATTAACATGGCCACCACCTCCCCAGTGACTTTTCTATCTGTGGTAGGAACACTTAAGGTGCACATCCTTACCTAAAACCTCACCGATAACCATGGCTACTGTCTGTCCTCCTGCTCTCCGGCACCTGCCCATCTTCATCACAAAGTCACCAGTTTTCTTCTTGGCTCCTGTCTTCAGCAGAACCAAGCCTCTCAGCACCCCCCACCCCAGTGTCCTCTCTGCCAAACTGTCCTAGCCTGGCGTCCAGCCGGAATGGCCCTCCTACTGGGTCTCAACTCCTTGGTCCCAGAAGCCCACTGGGAAGTTCCTCTGTCCAACCCATAAGACTGGGTTCCTGCTGCTCTTTTTAAATGGGTCGCAGGTTTTATTATTTTAATTCAACTCGCTGCTGATTTTGTTTTCCTAGTGGCTGATGTTGTGGACTCTGGATTGGGTATTTTTCCGTTAGCACTGCTGATCATTCTTTAACCTTGCTGCTTTCCTGACTCCAGAGTCCAGCAGCTCATGCCACCAAAGGAAAGTGGATGCCACTCAGGACAGTCGTAGCAGCCAACAGGCTTGGCCTCTGAAAGCCCAGAGCCCAGAGCCCCCAGGGGACCCAGAGAGGTCCCCTTTGTCCTGTCCCGGAGGATTCTGTGGTCATACTTCATTAACCTCTAGAAGGATGCCACAAAGAGGCTGGGTCATCCATCTCTGTCTCATGTGCCCTAAGGTACCTTACTCCTTCAGTGACTCTCCCTGTCCTCGGTGCAGGGGCCCCTTCCTCCCAGAAGGCCAGCAGGAGCTCTGCACTTTGCTGCTCAGCACACCAGCTACTCTACCTTCTCCACACAGGGCCACCCAGTGGCCCTCACCCCCTTCTGGTCTCAGTGGTGGAAAGATGGCTGGTGGTTCGCACCTGAGATGCTGAGTTCTTCCCCGGGTGCTGATCCTGCCGCAGGTTCAGGGAGAAGCTCACAGAAACGACGCTTCCAAGGAGACCTGCCTCCCATTGGGCCCAGAGGACTTGTCTGCAAACTCTGCTCCTGGACTTCTGAGCTTACCACGTGGATTGAAACTGGGACGAGCAGGAGATGAGGGTTCTGCCCAGAACTGTCCTCCTTTGTCTGAGTTTTACATCCTTTGTTACCAGAGAGAGAGAGAGAGAGTGTGTGCAGGGAGAATTTCCAGGTTGCCCACAGCAGAACTCTCCCGGCTGTCTTCCCTGGGTCGCTCCAGGTGGGACATTGCCCTGAAGTGGCCGGCTGCCCGAGGCCCATCACCCCTACCAGCTGCACAGGAAGGGAAAGTAAGAGATGGGAAGAGATCCCACGGGCGGGGAAAGCAGCTCTGCGTGGACCAGGAGCAACACTTGAGCCCTGCGTGGCTCCTTTCCGTAGGTCTCACTGTGGGTGTGTGCTGTCACCTTGGACCCGCACATGTCACTCTGTGCTCAGGATGGGAACATGTGTTGTGGGTGAGGGGAGGGTGGTGGCTAATGCGCTTCTCCTGCCTCCGTGGATGGTCACCTTTTCTGGGTCAAGGAATGTTTAAGCATTAAATGCCTTTCTTTATTCCAACAGCATGTAAGACTTTTATTTTAGGAAGCCCATAAGTCTAAGAGGCCGCGACGTACACCTCTGGAGTTCCCCGCTGGTGGAGGGAAGGTACCACTAGCAGTAAGCCACGGCAGCTCTCGGATCCTAGTATCCTCTCCGTCTAAACTGGCCGAGCAATTCACCTGAGACCTTGTCCAGCTAGGGAGGGTTGGTGGTGTCCCCCTGAATCGAGCACGTCGACGGGGGACGGAGTCAGGGTTGTACCGTGGGGTCACTGAGGACCCTAGACAGCCTTGTTACGAGATATGGAGTTTCCATGACAGGGAAGCCTCGGGGGCGGGGGGGGGGCAAGCACAGGCCGGCCTTCCTGAAGGCCATAGAATGCTGGAGTTCAGAAGGAGAAGTGGAAAAGTAGAAAAAGGCAAGAGAGAGAAAGAAGAGAGGAGGGAGGAGAAAAAGGGGGGTCCCAGGGTTGGGCTCCCGCAGAAGGCAGGCTGGCTACAGAAGCAAAGCGCTGGCTGTGTCTCTGTGGTTGCTGATTTGACCCCCTGTGACCTGTTTCTTCTCACAGCACGAGGACAGTAAGTTGCGGCCCGTGTAGTCCTTGCAACACTGTCATTGGTGTGTAAGAGGGGTTCTGAGACTGCACATGTCACAGGAAGATGGCCGTGGTGTCACTTAGACTGCTGCTCTCTGGCCTCTATATCAAGAGCCTTAGCATTTGGAAACTCATTTCACAGGAGCCAGCAGAGCACTGAGGATGTGACTTGTGAGGTCCCTTCCAAGGAGAAAGTATGCAGCCAACTTGAATGAGGGGCAGGGCTGGGGCTCAGTGGCAGAGCACTTGCCTGGATGTGCGAGGCCCTGGGTTCCATCCTCAGCACCACATAAAAATAAATAAATAAAATAAAGGTGTTGTGTCCATCTACAACATGTATATGAAAACTTAAATGAGCTAAGAGGAAAAGTGATTCACTCCCTTAATTCTTCATCCTGTAGTCTCTGAAGTGGTCCTAGAAAAATACCTATTTATGGACACACATCAAACAGACATATGGAACTCTCGACCCTGCGAGGTTCTTACCACTTCAAGGAGATGCAATGGTGCTGGTGAGATGGGTACCAGTGTTTTTCCCATCTGTGTTTCTGGAGGTGTTTTCTGCCCCTGGGTGCACAGGAATTTAAGATGAGTAGATGTTGCTGAAACGGTGTTAGTGAGTGAATGTCCTCTCTGTAGTGCTGCCTTCCTTTAAAAAGTGCTGTAGGTGTAAAGAGTCTCTGTCTCCAAGGTAAGTGTGCAGATCAACAGACTTTTGGGGTGGTGGGGCTCAGGGGAGGGGTGGTCCTGGATTTAACCAGCCTGTCTCTGAATCTCAATTTCCCAACTTGCAGTCTGCACTAATCAAACTCACTAACCCTCTCTTCTCCCTTCTTATGCAGTGAGAAAACATCTACCTGTTTCTGACTGTTGGGAGGATTAAATGAGATAATACCAGTAAATAAATAGCACCACGCCTGGCAGAGGAAATGGGAAACGCAGAGCGGTAATAACATTTGCCCTTCAAGTGTTTCAATCCCATTTTTTTTTTTTTTGTGCACACACATGCTAACATAGCTTCTTTTGCTTGCAGGGATTACTGCTAACATAATTGATGAAATAGTTTTCCGTTTTAAGAGGTGGACTGTCTTTTTGTCAAAAATATAGGTGGGAGGGAACTTCAGCCTCTGTAAGGGGCTGCACATGGGGAGGGCTGAGCTGGGCTGGAGATGTCTCTAGGTCTGGTCCTGGGCTGTGGTGGGGACTTGCTCCTACAGTGCCTTGGAATCCCAGGGTGGGGCTGTGGGGGGAGGGTCAGAGGCACAAGCTGACTTGTGTGAGTGTGTGTGTGTGTGTGTGTGTGTGTGAAGGTGTGTGAGTGTGTGTGGTGTGGGAAAGAGTTAATTAGTTTCCCCAATCCTTTGGGGACAATAGGTGGAATATGAAAATAGATACGGACCACACAGGTGCTGGAAGGCAGCATCCTGTGGTTGTGGCACAGCACACATACTTTCCAAATTCTCTGATGAAGGTGCTCAGGAACCTGCTGGAATCCAGTTAACCAAGTTAGTCATGTCGATATTCAGGACTGGCTTCATGAGCCCCGTGGTTCAGGGTACCTAAGTCGTCTTTGGCAAATGAAACTGGCCCCCAAGCAGGGCCCCCTTCTGTTTGCCACATGTGCATTCCAGCTCAGAATGTTCTACAACAGGGCAAGCCCAGAGCACTAGTAACTATGAGAACTTAACGGATATTAATGCGAAAAACTGGACAGTTTGGCAAAGAAGTTTTAAGGTGAGGTTTTGCATTTCCTGCTATAACACAGAGCACGGATGGGGGAGTTCTTTGCCTTGTGATTAGAAGAATGAAATCTAAGAACACGAGGGTGAGAGCAAAGGAACAGGATTTATTAGAGTAATAGAAAGAAAGAAAGTAGAGCTCCCAAAATGGGGGGGGGGGGGGCATCCCAAGAGAGGGGTGCCAAGAGGTGTCTGCTGTCTAGGGGTTTATATGGGCTTGATCTGTCCCTGTAGGTGATAAGGGGCATGTAGGACTCATAAAGGGGCCAATCAACTCTATTTTGTGGTCTTCAACAAATGTGGGGAGAGTAGTTTTCGAGACTTTATTAGCATAAGGTGCGAAGAGGGTTTTTCTATGCAAGAGGAAGTGCTTTAGTGAAGGTTTTGCGGTTGGCCCTTACCAGGGTAGGGGTCAGGGAACTAAGAAGGAGCTGTTGAGGCTGAAGCCATCGAGGGCTGTGTCAGGATGCACTCCAGACTGATGCCTCCTTCCAGAATGGCCTGATGCTCTCCTGCCACCTCCTTCCCTTCTCCAAGGTCCTCATCCTGCCTGCCTGTGGGTGGTCCACCTGCCTGCCCCATTCCCTTTGTAAGCACTAATATGCTAATTATCATGCTAATTAGAATCATGGCAGACACTGGGGTGGCCCTTGCTAGGGCTAGAGGTAGGGGTTGCTAAAGAGGATCATAGGCCACCTCAACTCAGACAGACCACAGTATATTTTTCACCAGGTAAGTAGTAACTATGAGAACAGAACGTAGTGTGTTTTGTTCTCAGAAGGGACACAGCCCAGTGATTGGAGCATGGATGTCCGAGCTGGACAACTAGGGTTCAAATCCCAGATCTCATAGCTTGAGTCATGACTAGATCTCTCTCTGCTCATTGGTGAAATGAAGATGAAAACACCTCAAACCCATGGCGTAGCTGGGAAAACCAAGTGAAATGAAGTTTATGAAGCACCTAGAAGAGCCTGGCACCCACTAAGTGCTAAGGACGCCATGGTTTTTACACACAGAGAGAAATTACCTGGAGAGAAATCTTTGCGTAAACTGCCAATTGCTTCAGCACGGACTTTCCTTTTGTTTGGTCTTGTCAGACATACTCGAAACTTCACTGAATTTTACAATTATCTATTTTATTCCACCTCAAGTGAGAAAAAATGTGAACATAAAGGAAAAAAAGCAAAGTGAATTCTGGTTGTGTCTTGGAGAAATGGTGGAAATATGGCATGTTTGGGACAGGCAAGAGAGGATCTGCACTCCCGGGTGGGTTTGAGCTGTTGTGTTTCCAGGAGCAGAGGCTACCAGGGACAAGGGCTGGACAGCATTATTTTCATATTAGAAAGGTGAGCAATTTGAAGCCGATAAAAGTGATGTTGTTTCAGCACAAACTCCCAATGTTTGGCAAAGCTGAGATTTGAACACACGCGTCCTTGCTCTGAAATTCCCTCGGTGGATAAGTTTGACCTTGCAGCATCATGTCAAGCAATTATCTGCACAGGTCGTCAACGGGAAGCTTGTGGCAGACAAAATAGGTCCCTCAGGACTCAGAAGTCTGGGATGTCTTCCCTTCGATTCTCCTCACATTCGCCTCCCCACCCCGTGTAACAATGATTTTCCGCAGCTGGTCATGAAAATTCAGTCCTAGAGTTTACAATGTATATTTGATTCTAGGCACACGGGTTTTGTTTCATAGCAAAATTTTATAATAGGGTAATTGGAGCTTAGATTATAAACCGCTGTTTGTCACATTTAATTGGTGGTTTGGCTGCTTCCACTTTGTGTGGGTGTGCGAGTGACACTATGCTACCCCTGGGTGCTCTGAATGCTCCCAGAAGCTGCGGAAAGATGGGGCTAGTGAGAGCTATTTTCAGAGGTCCTGAAATAATTTCAACAGGAAGATATCGGAGGCCTCCAGTATGGAAGAAATGTCTGAAGCATCCTTCACTCACTGACATTCTGCACAGGAGACAGGAGCCATGTGCGTGGGTTTGCACACGTTAGCGCTCAACATATACCCAGGTAACCCATTGGACAGGGCTTTGTTTTCCCTAGCATTCCTAATTTTTCTTGAAAACAAGGACTTGGTGAGCAGAGAGGATTTGCAGTGCTGAATTTCCTCTTCTCCACACTTTTCCTGTTCATAATCCATGACCTTAGGGATTAGACCTCTTGTGTGCTGAGACCTGGTGTCTGTCTCTACCCATTGTGTGTGCACTGAGCTCATGTGTCCAACTGTCCGCCTGATGACTTCACTTGGAAATTTGAGTTCACCACCAAAGCAGAGCAGATGATCCCACACCTGCTCTTAGGGCCTTTCCATTCCCAGGCTTCTTCATTTCAGGAAAAGATAATGCTGCTCACTTAGTTACTCAAGCCGAAACCACATGAAGCATCCATCAGACATTCCTTTCTTAAAGCAAACACAGAGGTGCTAATCATTCATTAGCAAACACCATCATGTAGCCTTCCCAATACACTAGAAATCCATTCTCCTCTTGCAGTTTCTCTGTTCCTACCAGAATCCAAGCCATCACCAGCCAACCTAAGAGTCTCACCTGAATTATTTCATCATACCCGGTTAGCCTCTGTGCCTCTATTCCATCACCCAACATTCAGTTCTCCACGCAGCAGAGGGAATGACTCAAGCTTCGTCAACATTAAATAAAAAGCCATAAATAAAAACTGACCCACCTGCATTTCTGATCATGGTTACGTAGGAATGGTGCAAATTATCAGGAAGATCTTCCCAACCGGCAGGCAGAATCCTCCTGGAATGAGACTTCTCCTGTATGGAGAAGTTGATTGAGATCATGGTGTTTTAAAAAATTGAATTCAAAGGAGAAAATCTATTTGTGAGTGTTCATCACACATCATCCCTGAGCCCCAGGGCAGCGGTCACCATAAGCACAGTTCACAGGGCCTGGCTCCACTTCCCAGTCCACTGTCACTTTAGGAGGAAACAAAGAACTGGACCCAAGAATTGTAGGGCCATGGACCCCCCTGGAGAATCTCTACTTTCTATGTAGAAATGCCACACAGGCTCCACTGTCCTCTGTTCCTCAAGGGTAGAAACACAGAGCTCGCTAATCCAGAGAGGCCACAGTTGATCCTTTTGTGAAGGGGATGAGCTTCATGTCTGGACCCAGCAGATGCAAAAGCGCTTCTTCAAGCTCACGGAGCTGGTGTGGAGAAAGGAAACTGGAACCTATTCCAGCTTTTGAGGTGCTTTGCAAAGTGCAGATTGGAGCAGGGGTGAAGATGAGAGCCAGTGGGAAAGAAGCCTTTCCCTACTCTCCCTCCATTCAGCTTCCAGTGGAAAGGAGCCATCCTAAATTCCTCACGTAATCCAGTCTCCAAATCCAAACAGGAGACCAGAGAGGCTCTGGGTAAAGAATGGGGTTGGGGTACTCAGATGAGGGATTTTACGTGGTGCCATAACTCAGGGCCGTTTATTTTTCTTTTCTCGTGTTAAACTTGATGTGTGTTTTCTAAAAACTATATTCAAGCACGGAGTTTTAAAAGGAGGTGGAGGGGCAACTACACCTAGCATCTGTAGTGAGGTTTCAGCATCACGTCACCTTAATCAGACCCGCACTTGATGGATCTCCGTTGTCTCTGTCAAGAGAACAGGATGGATGGCGGGGAAGAGAACATCTGACTATCAGAGTGAACAAAATTATAGGAAAGCGGAAAATGGACTTCATTGCCGCATGTCCAAAAAATATGGGTTCTACTGCAGTATTTATCACCCAGGCGATATGATTCCAAAAGCAAGTTGATATGCTCTGATCAGTTAAGTGTGCTGAGCCATTCTTCATCAGATTAAAAATGAAGGAATAAAAAAAAAAACAGTCTGACACCTTGTTCTCCAGGATTATAGTCTTTTATCAAAGGCTAGCAGGCTGTGTTCCATTATCTAACAGGCTGGACTTTCCCCAATCCATTGCCTTTGGAGGGCGGAAAGACAAAATTCAAATTTCAAATGCAGCCAGGGAATGAATAAAGAGTGGAGATGACTCATCCTGGAGCAGGATGACTGCTGGAGTATCACTGTAAAACAACTCTCTGTTCAAGCTGTCAACACAGATATCTCAGGCTGCTAGGAAGGGACCGGAGGAGAGGAGGACTGTAAATGAATGTGGAGTTCTTAATCTTTCAACCAGCTATAAAAAAGGAAAGATAATACATTTGTGAAGGAGAAGGAGACTTCTTATGTATTTAAATTTGTAGGATTGATTTAATTTTCATCTGTAAATTGAAATAGGAGATTTCATGAATGACTGACTGTCTTCGGCCAACACCTGGTCAGACTGCTTCGGACTAGTTCTATACCAGAGCTGTACCCAGGTTGATCATGGTAATCTGTTTGCTCAGAGAGAAGTCTTGAGTGTGTGTCCAGTTTTACTTCTTCAGGATTTTTTTTTAAATGTTGAGTCTTCTAAATATTAATCCTGTGGAAACAGAAACACCAGAATAGTTCTGGAATATTCTATAGCGCCTACGATTTAACCATGCTTCAGCTAAAAATAAGTTGAACAATGAGGTAAACATTGACAGTTGAGAACCGCCTGCTATTGATCAGGAAGGGCTGGGTTAGTGGGTTTTGTCTTTAAACAATAGTAATTGAGGTCTTAAGAGATGTAAATGAGTTGACACCATACGATGGAGATGGATGTGTTTATTGTGATGAAAGTGTGTTCTTATAAAAAATTCCTAGAAGAGCAAGTTTAATTTAAGCATCCAATATATTGATAAACTTTTGTATACAAGGCACAGATGCATCAGCCAATTTTGTGTTTAAACAAAGAGGTTCCGTGCTGTGAAATGAATCTTTATGTCACCCTCAAATTCATATTTTGAAGCCCTGACCCCCAATATGATGGTATTTGGAGACGGGGCTTTGGGAGGTAATTAGGGCTATATGAGGTCAGGAAGCCCCAGTCGGGGAGGTAGAGCCTTTATGGAAAGTCACCAGTGAGCTTGCTGTCCCTCTCACAGTGTGCACTGAGGAGGAGTGAAGGGCTGACTGTTTGCATGCCAGGAACCAGGAAGCCCAAGCCAGCCCTTCCCCAAACCCAACCAGCACTCTATCCCCAGCACGGGGAGAAATGCATGCCTGTTGTTTGAGCCACCCAGTCTGGGCACAGTGTCAGCGTAGCCCAGGGTGATGACTAGGCTCCCAGCCTAATGAGGTGTTGCCCAAAGACAGTCACTCATGAAATCTCCTATTTCAACTTACAGATGAAAATTAAATCAGCCCTACAAATTTAAATACATAAGAAGTCTTCTTCTCCTTCACAAAAGTATTCTCTTTCCTTTTCTATAACTGGTTGAAAGATTAAGAACTCCACATTTATTTATTTATTTATTTATTCAAGTAACACAATGATTTTGAAAAGCAGCTTTGAGGTCATTTACTGTCTAACACGGAATATTCACGTACATTGACAGCTGCCTCCTGGAAGACTTGAGGTCTCAAGTGTGAAGGCAGCCTCCACACCCAGGTTTCAACAATGGGGTTCCCCAGATCTCGTGCCAGAGTTGGCCCTGTGTTTGGTTTTTCCTGTATACAGTACTTGCAATTTTTTTTAATATATCAACAATGTGTTCTTCCTAGTTCACGCAGAAGTTCTGGTACTAAGAAGCAAACGAATGTATTGAGGAAACAGAAGGTCTTCCACCAGCATGTGACTTCAGGACATCCACGGGGGGCAAAGCTAAGTGCCAGTCTTTGCCAGGTGCTGGGTTGGTGTTGTCCTGTCCACACACTCTGATGTCATCTCCATCAGATGAGGAACAAAGGAAAATTTCATTGACTATGGATGTCCAACTTCAAGCCGTGTAGTAAACTTGCAGGCTGTACCGCTCACAACACCCCCAGAAATGTCAAACTGAGCTTCTTTGTCATCCTTGCTTGTGGGACATGTGTAAGTAATATGAACATTTTATAGAGTATGTATTTTCCCAAGAAACAATCCCTGATACATTTCAGAATGTGTTTATTTTTGCATCATTTTAATGCCCTTCAAGATTTTGTGAATTTTTAACAAAGGTATTGAATGCTTGAATAGTTTTACTTTCCTGATAATTTTATGGCCTATGCTTCTGTTTCGAGTGGAATTTTTTTTCTAACACATTTTTTTTTTTTTAGTTGTGATTACTGGCGATTTCTACTATTTTGCAATGTAATTCTGATCTAGTGAACCTGGTTGTCTAAATAACTTATTCTTTAAGTATTGATGAAGACAATCGTATCTGTTAGTAGTTATTTTTTCATATAATTTCAAGCTTCTTATACTTTTGAAATTATACCATGGGTCAGGGGGTATGCTCTCCTGCAGAATAACAATGATATTACCAGACATTCTAGCTGTTCTCCTGAATGTAAAAGAATGCACCCAAACTGTCACAATTTACATTCATTTTAGCCAATACCATTATCAGGTTAATGACTGTCACTGTCACGTCTAGTTCTATTCAGCTAAGTGTTTTTATAGCGAATATTTTAATTTTATAAAACATTTGCATAAATTAAGCAGATGATTTTTTTCCTTTCTATCTATTAATGGCATACATTATGTTATTCAAATTTCTAGAGTGAAACAACACTCTAATTTTAGGTTATGACTAGTAGGTTAGGTAGGATTTTTAAAAATGCACTGCTGAATTTAATGTAGCTAGTTTTAGTTCCAGCTTTTGCTCCTCTTCATGTGAAAGCCTATGACATAAGATGGGTAATCTTCCACTTTTTTTCATTTTTAAGAAGTTCTTGCATAAGACTATTATGCCTGTGCCCTTGAACATTTGGAATCACGTGTAGAAGACTGCAACTCTAATTTCTGTCGAGAAACTCTTTTACTAGTGAATTTCTTTACTTTGATTTTGACTCCCACAGCTTTTTGTTCTGCTTTATTTATGTGTTCTTGGGTTAAGGTTTTTCTAGTTCAGGCAGCTGTCTAGCTCCTTGCACATTTAATTTAGATTCACATGGGCATTGAAAAAAAGTGTTCCTGGTATTCTCAGATAATCTCACTTTTATCTCAGGTCATAATCATTATTTAAAATTTCTTTTTGTCTATTTTTTTGTCTATTTTACTTGACTTTCTTTCGTTAAGTTGCTTTTTGGTTTTGTTGATGGTTTCTAGGACATTTTTATGTCTAGAATGTTTTTATGCTTGACTACATGTTTGTCTTCATGTTTTATTATTTATTATGTTTTTCCACTATGATTTTTTCTTTCCCTTCAATCTTTCTCTTCAATACTTCATTATTTCTTTTTGTAAAATACAATCATTTAAAGCTATAATTTTCAGTTAAGTCTAGTTTTACCTGTATGTGACCCCATTGTATCTATATCTAGATTTATATTGCTTTATTATGATTTCATTCTAAGTATTTCATAGTTTCATGATATTATTCTTTGACCTATACATTATTAAGGATGATTTTGGTGTTAGTTGTTTGTAAATACTTGGGGATTTTAAGTGTCTCGTTTATTTTCTTTCAAATAGTTTATACATTTTCAACATAAAAGATTGAGAAGTAGAGAATGCTACAATGTGAATTTTTCTTTCTTCTGTCCAACTAGCTACATCTTCTCCCTAGGTGTATCCATTATTTTTGTATGTCTTTCCAGATGCTCTAAATGCACCTCCAAATACTATGTCTGAATTTTATTTTCCAACAACTACAACAAAAGAAATGTGATGTAATACATGTTCTCCATAAAGCTTTATATTTCCTTGTTGCAATACATTTATTACTACTTACTGAACTTGCCCACATTAGTAGCATGTAGATGGTTCTATATAACATAAACTAACTGTTACCAATGGCCTTCCACATACAACATTAAACATAGCTGTGGAATTAAATGCCCAAGAGAATGATTGCCTAATCACAAGGAATGCCCACATACACTTGGATTGTTATTGCCAGATACCTTTCATAATGATTATGAAAAGGTATATTCTCAGTAACACTGTCAGCTTTAAGAACATTTTGTATTTTCTTACCTGTGAATGGTGCTTTGTTCTTCAGTGCAATGTAATATGCTTTTTATTTTCCTTTTCATTAACAAGAGTATTTATTTTATTGAGGAGATTTTGCTATTGCTTATCCTGTGATATGAAAAAATATTTTCCCAAATTAACCAAAGTCCTTGACCTTGTGAAATCTTATGTTAAGAATCTTAAATCTATATGTATTGAAATTTACCAGTGCTTTACTATATGTCGTCTGTGTTTTATTCGACACTTTGAAATGCTGACTAGTTTTGCTGACTATGAAATTGTAAAATAGAATCTACCTCTCATGTTTTCTTTTATAATGTTCCATCCCAACCATGTTTCCACCTTTGACTCATCTGGACTTATTTTAATGGAAGATGTGAAGTAAATTTCCAAAGTGTTATTTTTCCTTCAAATGATCATCTGCATTCCTATTCGCTGAATTGTACACGTTTCCCAGTGTTGAGAATCATCACCCTCATTGCATTGGGAACACGGCCCTTTCTCTCCGCCCTTCAGACCCTATCCAATATAAAACTCTGCCTTCTTCCTCCCTCAGCCCAGGTTTTCAAACACAGCCTCCCTGGATTCACCTCTAGACAAGAAAAATAAGAGGCCTCTAGATAAAAGCTCTTGCTTATCTTCCCTGAGATGGGCACATACCTTTCATTCCTTCCTCTCAATCTAGAGAAAAGTAGGGAATGATGAATTGCTTTATCTAATTGTTCTGTCACAGATGGAATAGACATAGCAATAAACACAGTGGAATAATTATACTTGAAAATGCTCCTCATGAAAAATTGTTATTGTGTAAATCGTTGGGGTTATAATTTTCTGTAAAGTAAGATGGTTGAAATCTTATAATGATATTTATTCAGATAAAATTGTAATATCTCCCTTCTTTCCCTCATGAAATCAAGCCATGAGTTTTAGCCTGTGAACTGCTATATAAGGCTTAGCAGCCCACGGAGAAGAAGGCCGGAAATCTATAGATCCAGGACTAGCTGATGTTTTAGTTTGGTCCAAAGGCAAGAAAAAGATGATGCAGTTATGCAGGAAGGATTCCATTCTGTTCAGGAAATGGTCAACCTTTGCTCTGGTTGGGCCTGTAACTAATCAAATAAAATCCACCCACATTAAGAAGATCAATCTCCCTTACTCCATCTACGGATTCAAATGTTAATCCTACCCAGAAACACCCTGTGCACACAGGGGGAGAAATGGTGAAATATCTGGGCACTCCATGGCTCAGTCAAGATGACACATGAAAGTAGTCAACAAGATCTCTATTAGAACTTACCACGTTTTGCATCCAGAGGAGGGTAGAGAACAGGTCTCTGGAGCTATACATTATTGGTAGCAAGCATTGTATTCAAATTCTGATAAGCTTCAGAGAAGGCTCTATGAGTGAACAGATCAATTAATATTGATAAAACTATACTTGTGGAGTTAATGATAATAAATATTTTGGCAAGAATTTCAACTCTCTTTTAATGGGAAATTTAAATGAATTCTACTAATTGGATATATATATTAGACTATGATTTTAATTAATGGATCAGATTCTTTAGAATATATAACTTGGCTCACTTCCCTGATAAAGCTAGCTTTTAAATCTCTAAAATAATAGTTATTCAACCATAATCAAATGACAAAGTATCCAGAAATCATCTAAGAGAAATATTACAATGCATGTGTGTGCATATATACATTTACTTATATCCAAAATCATAAATTTTTACGTATCTTATAAAGTCCAAACATTTTATTTTATATATTTATAAAATGTATATACAGTTTAATATATAAGAATATATGTAATATGATAAATATATAGCATAATATGTAACATAATGTATATTTTAGTTTAAATGCTTGTTTTAGTTCAAATATTTCTTTAGTTCAAATGTAAAAAAATTGTAATACTTCTAGTGATTAAATAATACCTACTGATTTGTGTTTTAGTAAATTCTATAGTTACTCTGGTGTCTTTGGGTTTATATTTTTTCCCAGATGAAAACTATAAGAAGTAAAATTATATGAAGTTCCAGGGGATAGTTCTTTTTGAGTATCTGCAGACAAATCCTTGGATTTCTGGAGGGTGACTATGGAATTAGAGCAGGCCATGGGCAGGCTGCTTCCTTTTTAACTCCATCTTGTTCATTTCTTTCTTTCTGTGGGTATTCAGCTTAGGGTCAGTAATGTTAAGCATGAACAATCTGACAGGTGACATCTATGTTCAGACAGTGTCAGAGCTGATCCGTAGTGCAATAAGAAGTGACACAAAGTTGACTGACAGGGATCCCTTAAGTTGTGTAAAAGTGTGCTACCAAGAAGAAGTTGGGGATTTTTTTTTTCTTTTAATGTGTAACATGGGGCTACGTCCTTTGCTGTAAACTTTTGTTGCCGTGTTGGGAAATTAGTTTGGTCTTAAATTTTCCTTCTGTGAATAATAAAATTGTCCTTGGAGACTTGATTCATAGACAAATTCTCTTTAGGAAAACATGACTTGAATTTGAAACATTTGTAAAACCATTGCTCATTGGCACTACTGGTTTTCTCTACATCCTCTTAATTATCCGAAGGTCACAAATGTAGTTAAGATCACATAGATAGGCTGCCTGGTGGCTCCCTGAATTCAGTCTCAGTGTCTGTGAAGCTTGGGCTTCTTGTGTCCTGGTTGGGGGTCTCTGGGCTGTTCTCTTCCTACTCTGTTCTCTCAACCTCAGTAGTTCCTGTCTGGTCTCTAACAACAATCTTCAAAATGCATTTTCCATGGAAGACTTGTATGTTAGCTCAGCGTTCCTGTGCTAAAGTCACATGCACATAGAAGTATTGTCATAAAGCATGTCTCTTTTGCCCCTTTGTTTTTACAATAGGAGAAAGTGCCAAAGCAAGGAGATGACCAGAAGGTGATGCCTAGACTGAGTAAGATTTTATTGAGATTCCTCAAAAAAGAGATTTTCAACTTACACATGTGTGAGAGACAGCGGAATGTCAAAGAAAAGATTTCAAACAACCTCTCTAAAGAAGAATAAAAGAAAAATGTAATACTTTGCAGAAAAAAATACTTTCATATATTCTGAGCAAATTTTATATTGACGACATGATTTTGGTATAACTTATTGACTGTCTTTTCCCCAAATGACCAGCATAAAAACCTGTTCATAAAGAAAATCAGGGTCACTAGATTATGGAATAAGAAGAAAACAGCAACAGAGAGAATGGTTATCTTGTGCAGATTCTCCACTCTTAGTCCAAAAATCCTTAACAAAAAGGCTCACAATACTTCATGACTTTGTTTTTGCTCAATGTTTGAGATATTTTCTTTATTGGAATTTTCCAAAAAAAAAAAAGTCTGTACCTGTAGTAAAAATATTCCTTTCATGTACAAACAACTTGGTATGCTTTAAACATTTTTTCATATGCCAAATATCATTGTGTTTTTATTAAAATCGTCTCTTGGATGGGTGGTAGAAATTTTTAAAGGCTGGATGCAGATGAGCTTCAGGGTCTTGCAGTAGGATGTGGAGACCACTTTCTGGAAACCGTTCACTGTCCCCTGGATATGCCTAGCTACTTTGAACACATAACTATAATGGCAAGTCCAGGGAAAAATTCGATCTCCATTTTTTTTTCTCTTTTTAAACTAGTGATTATCTTTATATCTGAGATGCCTTCATAAACAGTCTAGACAAGTCTGGATATGAAGAAATATAATTAGATTTCTTACTTGTCACCTGAGCTGTCTAGCTATGACCTTGTGGGATGGGTCATGGGAAAGATTTGGCCTGAGGCCCTGCAGTGCTGTTTTAATGTGGACCTTCTCCAGAAAAAGTCTTAGTTCAGAGCATTTCAAATATCTGAGAGAAAGAATTGGTTTATTTTTTTATATTTCAACAAATCCTGGAGCTACACTTCTGTAAAATGTAATAAAAATAAATTAATAGAAAACAATGAAAAAATCACATACAAAACACCAACTCACAATTTTAGAAAGTTAAGACTTTCAACATATCCAGAATTATCAGAGTTCTTCTAAAACTTTCAAAATGCTTGTTTCAATTACTGTATTTATCTCATCATAAATATAAACAGCTCAGAAAATAGCCCTGGTGCCTGGCCACTATTGGGCAGCACAGCCTCAAGTCATGGGCATATCTACTACTTAGATGCTGATGTATTTGAAGAGGGCCAGGAAGTTCTTCCCAGAGCTAACTGTTTGGTGAAGGAGAGAAAACCCCTCTCTGTTGACCATCGTTATTCGAAGGAACTTTCCTTACACAGATGCACTCCTTCCTCTTGGAACCTTATCCCTGAATCAATTAAGGCACTAATTATTTTCTATTTTAAATTGTTGGCATTTCAGGGTTGTTTTATTTCTGTTGCTATAATCTAAGCTTCTTTAAGAGAAGGTTTCTATTTAACTTGCATTTCTGCTCCTCACTCTCCAGTTTAGCTCAGATTAGTCATCAATCAGTCACTTATTATTGATCAATAAATATTGCCTGACTTAATGAATGAACTCATCCTCATGAATATAATAAGGTAATACAAACATATTACAGTTAAAATCAAATTACTGATAATCAAATATAGTCCATTTATTCTTAATTTGTAAAAGACTTAAACTAGAGATAAAATAATCAGAAGTATCTGCTATTATGGGTTGAACTATGTCCTCCGAAAAGATATGTTGACCTCCTAACCCCTCCTAGATGAGGAGTGGACTGATTTGGAAATGGGGTCTCTGCAGATGTCATCAAGTTAAGATGAGGTCAGGAGGTGGGCCCTAATGCAGTCTGTCTGGTGTCATATGAAATGAAGGGAGACAGCCACAAGGGGAAGAGGGCCATGAGAAGAGAGCCGAGACAGGATTATGCAGTGCCAGCCAGCTATTGGCTGGGGTTAGAGAAGCTACCAGAGGTCCATCTTGATTGTGGGCTTCTTGCCTCCTGAAGCAGGAGGGAGTAAATTTTTGTTGTTTTAAGTAACTGAGTTTGTGGGGGGTTGCTATGGTTGTCCTAGAAAACAATACACAAAGAAAACTGAAAAAAATTAGAATGGAGAATTCCAAGAGGGAATTTGTAAAAGCCCGAGAAACAAAAAATATTCAGCATTCAGCCTGGGCCCGAGCTGCAGGCCAGTGGCTTGCTGCTTCTGTGCCTAAACAGAAGGTGAATTATACTAAGGGTCCAGTGTTAAAAGCCAGACAAATTTATTTAGACTAGAGAAGAAAAGACCTGGTAGATAACTGACCTGGCTCCCACCGCCTGGTGTGACAGAGGCCCTGCTCCATTCAAGGAGAACCCGGACAATCACTGGGGTACTGCAGATTTTTCACTGTGTCTTATGCTATTTGAATTATATTTTTTTCCTGAACATCACTAATTATTTCCTGTAAGAATGGTAACACATTTTTCAAGATCCATCTAATTGCCAAGAGTTTCACTCTAACTAATTTCTCTCCAGTGATTTATTGTTCATGTTATCCTAAGAAAGATGAGAAAATATTGTTATTTTCCCATTTTCAGCATTTCAGTCAAAATGCACTTAAAATGACACTCACATATGCAACCACATTCAAGGAGTACTCATCAGCTTAAAACTTGAATACATGTAGATCAATCTTTTATTGATTCAAACAGTTTAAATGCTAGGTGTATATTACACTAAATGCAGAACAATGCATTAAATATTTATAGAATTAAGTATATGAAATCTGTGATATAGAAGAATATAATATGTTTGGAATGTAAAGAATAGAATTCCTAAAGATGGTAGTTAGTGGATATTAATTCCTAGTTCTATATTTATTTACCCATAATTCATTAAATGGAAACATTCTTCAATCCATAATAAAAATTATTTAAAAAATTAAGAGAAATTCAAGTTGAAAAACAAGTCACAATGGATGAGCAGGTTTAAAACAAAGTAATAAAAGAAAAGCAAGCTATTAAAAATATCAATGCCCTTAAAAGTGAAAAGGGGACCTTACAACTGAACTCCAGAGCATAGCTTTTAAATGCTATTCTACCTGTAAAAGAAAAAGCAGTTGTCTGCAGTATTTTTAAAGGTCAAAGATATATTCAGAACTAGGTCAGGAGCAACGGGAGTGGCAGGGTGCCACGCTGGCTTGTGAAAGGTGACTCTGTACCTCTGTGGCCTTGCAGGTCGCCCTTGATGATTGGTAAGGAACCCAGCAGCAATGGCTGTGGGCAGGTGGGGCTGTAGCCCTGAAGGTGGCATTCACATCAGGGATGTAGCGGAAGGTTTGAGCAAATCTAGGAAAATATTTATAGCCTCCCAAAGTTAAGTGAGTGTGACAAATCAAATTGCTAAATATGGGGAATCCTCCGGGATAAAACTGAAGGGTTAAACCTAAGCTTTTAGCATACAATTATTTTCCCTTTGTTAGAAAGTATTTAATCAGAACAATCAATTTGTAGCTTTTCAATAATGTTGAAAATAGAAGTGAAGAGCAAAGCCAAAGAAGATAACTAGAAAAAGCAATGACATAAACAGACACTAGTTTATTTAGTATTGGCCAGTGGAGGACACACCTTTATAAGCATCGTGTGGATGTTGTTCATTCATTTGATCTTCAGCTTTCCTCCTGAGGCGGGTTCACTTCAGCCAGGAGGAAACTGAGGCTCTGTCAGGTTAACTCTGAGGTTGCAGGAATGGCTAGAGGTACAGACCCAGGATCCAGGCAGCCTCTCTAGTCCTACAGCCACTCTTTGTCATCAAATGATCCGGACACTCTGACAGTTGTGTATGTTTAATTCCACAGCTTTTCAGAGCCTCCGTTAGTTTCATATAAAGTATTTCAGCTTGATACAGAGAATTGTTTTTCATGATATCTTTACAGTTCCACTTAAACATGGAAAGGTAGAAATACAAGGTGTGCTTATATGATATTAATTAAGAACTAGGAAAACCTCTTAGCAAGCAGAAGGTCTTATTCCTTTTTGCTTAATAGGAGATTTTTTTTTTTCTTATTTCTAGGCAAAAAATAAATAAAAAATTAAAAAATACCCCTAATTAGCTGCATGATGCATGTGTGCTCAAGGAAATACTACTGATTTAATGACCACTCATAGATTCCAAGTCAAATCTGTAAGTGGAACAGCAAGAATGTTTTATTGAACAACAACATTCTAGAATAAGTGTATAGTGTCCTTGTGGGACAATGCCCACTTAAAGACCACATTGGCACTGGACTTGTCCTCCTCTCAGATTCACTATTCACAGCATGGACTAAGGGATCTTTTTACACAGGAGTTTGCATTTATATTTTTAAGGCCCAAGATAAGTCCTAAGCCTGTGGAAATACAGATTTTGTGGGTAATTGCTATTACTGACACTCGAGCTATATTTAATGGATCCTGTAGAGGCAGATGCGAGTTAGAGGTTGAGCTCCAAAGATGCAACAAATATCTTTTCACTTGTACAATCCAAGGGCCTTGTATATTGACCTCATCAAAAAGGATTAGTAAATATTTGCATAAGACATGGAGAATTATGAAGATGGTCCAAAATCAGAATGGTTTAGGTAGAATTGATTAAGTTCTGAATATAACATCTGTGAAGCCCATTTAGTATTGATTTTAAAATGAAAACATAACCTGAAGTTTAAAATCAGCCGGTTTGGCTAAAGCTAAATGCCCAGGGTCGATCACATGTGTACCAATGCTCTCCTCTGATAACAAACTGGCTCTGTTACTGCTGCTGGGCTGGTGGTTGTTTCTAGGCTTTTCCAGTGAACAGAAGTCAGGAATATGTCAAAGAAATGCACAGAATATTTTATATTGACATTTCTAAATCAAACTTGAAAGTACAGAATTTTTACTTAACTTCTGAACTTATATTTATGCATTTTCTTTACTGAAAATATTAAGCAAGCTATTATTTGATCTCATTTTTCATCCATTTATGCATACTTCATCTTATGATTTCAAGATATCAATAACAAAATAAAATAAAAACGGTAATGTTTCTATGTGTTGTTGCTTGTGGGACATCTCTCACGAGGTATATATACAGAGATAATTTACTATGTTCTAAAGTTGTTTAGTTGATTAGGCCAACGTTTCTAAAAAGAGACTAAATTCACATCATTGAAACTTACCATCTTTAATTATTGAAAAGAAATTTGATGATCTAATGAGCAGATCTTTGATTGTAAATAGTATCAATTGTATAACTACAGTGTATATTGCCTTAAATAATGAAGTTTAACTAATTTGTATTTCCTAATCTGTATTGTGGACGAGGGGTGTGGCCATGCCACAGCAGAGGCAAATCACACAGGGCAACCATGGGGAGCTCCTAGTCCCTCTGGACCTTCACAGTTCTTTCTCTCCATCCTAGTACTTCTTCTTTTGTCAAAAGATATGTATAATATTCAATCATCCCTCTTTTACCTGTAGTTGGCAGGAGAAAGAGATTTGCAGAAAGGTGTGATTGTATTTCCATGGGCAAACCCAAGCACCCACCAATTCTCTCCAATCACTGGGCACATTCTACCAAATGGTGTCATTGGGTACACATCTACCCTCCAGTACAATAATGGTGCATTGATTTGTTTGTATCAGGAGAGATTTTGAAATCCCAGAGTTTGCACTGCAATTTAACTTAACACAATAAGGCAGATGTAGGTGTCTTTACTGTCTAGAGAGTCTTGTGCCATGTGTGAGAACAGTGGATATGAAGAGAGACGTGGGAGAGGGAGCAGTTCTAGAAGGTCACAGGGCTAGAGCGTGAAGGGGGCACCCAGGCAGACAGGCGGAGTGGTGGTACCCTCCTGCATGCCTCCCTTGGCCAGGGCACCCTTGGAAATTTCCTTCTCCTAGGGGCAAAGCTTTAGTAATTGGTGCAAGGATATTCTAAGTGCTGGTAGAGGCTAAAGCCAGGGAGAAAGAGAACAGTCAGAATAGGAGAGGACAATATGGAGCTGGGAGCCTGGCAACCTGGAGTCCACTCCCACACAGGACCCTCGTCACACAACAGTATGTAGAATGTCTTACAAAATATGTATTAGAAAGGAAGAAAGGGAGAAAGAGGAGGTCAGAAGGTGTAAGGAAGCAAAGGAAGGGAGACTGCAAATTCTATTACCATTCCACCTCCTTCATCAAGCAAAACTTGTCACTTTTCTTCATTTAAGCATAAAATTGAATTTTTGAGTTCTCTTTGACCTTGAAGTTGTCTTGAGGTCTGATACCAGTCACTTGTGTGGAACTGCCACTTCTTTTAGTTACACATGAATTCTAGGGTTAGCAGGTTCCAAAAGCAAGGAGGATGCATTTTGTGTTTTTTCTGATGGTAACAGGAGGTGCTAGGTCTGGCCCAGCTCACAGCCAGTCCAAGGTGGGCTCCAGTCTCTGAGCTGCAGAGGAACGTCTCAACACCCCTGCAGGCGGGGATTTAGTGTGGAGCCCTCAGGAAAGCTGTGTCCAGGGAGGGACTTGTGGGCTCCATTCCTGCTGCTCCAAACCCATGTCCACTTGTTCCTCTTCCCCCATGTGGCAACTCCTCCTATTGTATTTCTTCCCTGTTGTAAACAAGTCCAATTTGTTCTTTAATTGGGTCCAGACTGTTGGGAGTCTCCCTGAGAACTCCCCGGGGCCTTTCAAACATGGCGGTGGGCAAATTGCCAGTAGGTGGCTAGAACTCCCTGGGCCTTTCAGATAAGGAGCCCCTAATGCAACATGGAGGCAGGTAAGTTGCCAGTGGGTGGATAACAAGTTGTTTTGAAAATTTTCTAATTGGTCCTCCCGTCTTCCGTGATCGTGGACAGCTCGTGCCCCCCATGAATCTTATGCAGGGTGGACGTGCATGCACAATAGGTGATGACCTGACCTTTACTATGATTGGCCCCGGGAGCTTCCTGGTTTAAGATAACTGACTCTCACTTTCTATATAAGCTAGAACCAGCTTGCAGTAAAGTGCTTCATCTTTGTCACTGCTATCTGTGTGTGTGCATTTTAATCTCCGATGACGAACCTTGGCCTTTCACAGACCTTGCGACAGGAACAGTTTTTCTCTCTGAAAATTCTCCCTAGTGACTTTTATAATTGTTTTCTCTTTATAATTTTGAATCAAAAACACTCCCAACCTCTCACCTCCCTAAGAGGGGACAGGAGAGCACTAGCACCAACAGAGCAGGATAGGGGGAGATGGTCAGGATGGTCCCATAGCAGGTCAAGGAATGTGGGTTTGTGTAGGGATGAGTTGAGCATGGCCCTACATCCATGAACAGAAAGGCAAACTGGCCTCTTCTCAGAAACTACACTTTCATGAATGAGGCAGAACTGAACTGAATAAACAAAAGTGTCACGAAAGGCCAAGGGGTAGGAGGTGGTCAGTCTCCCAGGAAGAGCATGTTTCCTTGGCGTAGATTGGTGGGTGCAGGGTGAAAATGAAAAGCAAAGCATGTTAGTGGGTTGGCCATGCCTTGAGTTCCCTACAGCTGTGCCTCTGTGAGGCTCCCTCTGCACTCCCCATGGGAAAGCCCTGGTGTCCATCAGGCAGTAGGCTGGGGATGCAGGTGGGGATGGGACACAGAGCAAGGAGGTGGGGGCTAGGGGCGTGGGGCTTCTGACAGCGTGGTCCTGTGTGAGCACGTGGTCCTGTGTGAGCACCTCTGCGGCCCCTCAGCCCCTCTCTGGTTTTCACTGTCACAGTGATGGACACTTTGCTGCCAGGACAGACCCACCTTGACCAGCAGCACCACACCTGAGCACTAGTCTTGAGTCATGTTTTCCGCCTTCACTAGCCAGAGCCAGCAAGCACCCCACCTGCTGACTGGAAGCCAGTTCTGGAGGCTGCAGGGTGCTTCTTGACGGGAGCTGGCAGAAATGTAGCAGGGGTGACCCAAGGTGTACCCTTGGTCAGGAGGGCTTCTATGCAACCCTGCAGTCCCTCACTTCATTCTGTCATTTGGAGGATGTCCAAGGCAAGGTCATGAGTGAGTCCTGTGGTTATCTGTCAGGGGAACATTCCAGACCAAGGGAAGGACAAAGACAGCCTTCCTCCCACATGGGGAACCCCATCCTGCGGAGAAGTGTGCCAGCCAACGGACAGTTACTGCAACAGCAGAGGAAGTGAGGGCCAGACCGGGAAATCTCCTTGATGGGTCTGCAAAAACAAGCCCAGAGTAATCAGCAGAAAGTTCTAGAAAACATTTATTTGTTAGAAAATCTTGTGTCATGAGAAGAAGTTATGGCATCAGAATATTAGGGTTCAGAGAGGAAATGAAACTCATTACTCAATGTGCACCCCTCAGAATTACCTGAGTCCCCTGGAAGCACCTGTACCCCCTTGACATGTCAATCAACGTTGAAGCATGTGCTCTGGAGCCTTCTCGCCTTGTCATCTGTTTGTTCCAAATTATACACTTTGTCTGTTTCTCCTACTAAAGTATCTTTTCCAGTTTCTCTCATTGATCACTTAGAAATCAAGCAGTGTGTAGAACTTTTTCTCCTTCATTTTTCTAAATTCTGTGACTCTGGCAGAGAGGATGAGAGAAAAGAAAAGGAGAGAAAAGGACTGAGTAAACTTTCCTTTACTTACATGTTATAAAGTAGTAAATATATACCAACTAGGAGAAAAGAGATAAATTTATTTTATGAGATTCTTCAAATAGATATGTTTGTGCTCAAAGGAAGAACTGCAAATCTAAATTATCATAACAAGAGTTTCTACTTTACCATCTACCGTGTATTTTAAAGAATAAATTCACTGAAGTATGATATACTTATAAAAAATACTTACATAAAGTTATTTAGTAATTATTCATACCCTCAGAACCCTTTCCAAAGAAATGATATAGCATCTGCTACATATTTATGCACAAATATAAAGTTTCTTAATATCCTTGGACTCTGAGTGACTGCCTAGCAAATAATATGGACCACTTGGATATCTATTCAAAGCTCTGGAAAAGAAAGAGGAAATTGGATGGAATAGATAATAAAAGAGATGTACAAGGAGCTGTTGAATAAATGAAAGAAGAAATGCTTGCTAACAATTCTTGTTGCAAAGCCTCAACTGAGCCGTCACTCCTGTTCATTTCCCTTAGCAAGCCTTCCTCATCACACTGTGGCTCTCCTCACTACTGCTACATTGAAATATTTCTGCAAATTTTAAGCAACAAACCCCAGCTCATCTCCTTCCCTGTCATAGACAGTTGCGGATTAAGAAGTCTGCATTTTAACTGTCTGGAGACTCATAAATGGTGTTGGTGAAGCTAAATAATTTCAGTACTTGCTCTAAAATTTTAGGATACTGTGTGTTCTATTTTCTTGGTAGCAGCTAATACATAAGCCCTTGTATTGCCACCATAGGCAATCATTATCTTTTTCTTACTAGATTTTCTAAATTTGTAAGTGCATAACTAATATTAAAATGTTTCGGCAAGAATTTATTGGTACCAAATACCCAGGACTTAGAAAAAACAAGATCCCCTCCTAAAGGGAATTTGCATTCCAAAGAAGACCACAGAGAAAATACAGAAGTAAATGCAGAAATGAACGAAATTATTTGAGATAATGGTAGGTTGTAATAAGACAACGACCCAGGAAATTTGAAGGAGTGAAGTTAAGATTTCTACCTAGGGCAGAAGCAACAGTCTGAGCTGGATGAAATCTGTTTTATTTTATTTTATTTTTTTCCAAAGCAAAATATAGTTTTCCTTTACTTTAGAACTAAGATTTGAGGACACTGAATTCTGTAAACATGGTGAATCTAGAATAGAATGGCTCCCGTAAGCCAATCCTTTTCAACTCAGAGTTGCATGGTGGCACTGAACCCTGGCCTGTGTGTCTCCATTTGGTTTTGGCACTCTGAATATGGACGTCCATGCATCTGTTCATGTCACATTCATCTTGTAGAAGTGGAAAAAATGCACGTTTCCTTTAAGAGTGTGATGTCCATCTTAGTGAAGCAGAAGGTATTTGGATCTTAGTTTTTCAGTGGACGACAAAGGGAATTTCCTTAACATATCTGGGCTTGTAGATGATACAATGAGAGCAGTGATTGCTACCTTCCAGTTACTGTGTGAAAGTAAAGGAAGATGTTGACGGCAGTGGTGATACGTTAGCCTACAGGAACCGCTTCATAAATAGCCTCCTTCATCCAAATACAAATATGCTGTGCATAGAATTAAACCCTCTCTTCATATACACCAAGTGCTTTATTTTGAGGAGTTTATCTCACTTCTCATATTGCAATTTCTTCTGTATTCATAATATAGATAGACTTGCCCTAATTCGATTGAAGATGTGCAATATCTAAGTCAATCAATGTAAAGGAGTTTAAAATGTACAGTGCTATAAAATTAGCATTTTGAATATGAAAGGAAATAGATTTACTCTATTTTTAAAGATTTTTTTCACATTTTTAAAGGTGAGGTAATTTGATGAGGATTATAATGTTTTCACTCTTTATTAATTTTTCTGTTTATTTATTTGCACCCATTGATTCCTTCTCTGAGAAACATTTGCTTGTATTACTATGAGCCAGGGTTGACACACATGCCCTATACACGATTCAATATTTTAATATTTTATCACTAATATAAATACCGCAGACTTTTACTGATGGAGTAAACTTTTAGCTGGCTGTTTCTTCCAATTGTCATAAATTTTTCATGGCACATTTTTGGAAAAGCTACAACAATGGAATTCAAGCTGACTATCATAATTTCTTATAATATATCAAGGGAACTCAATTTAATATTTATCCTTGGAATGTTATTTTTTGGAACATAATTCTAAATGAGGCAAGATTTAAAGAATACTTTATAAGATCTATATGAAAGATGTGAACGATCAGATTCATTCCTTCTGTAATTTCTTAATGCTAGATGCCGCTTTGTTTATATATGCAATGAAATTTTAAAACCGTAAGATGAAAAAGTAAACCACTGGATGACTCATACAGAAAATTACTTGGGAGTTTATTTTTAAGTGCTCCACATAAACTAGATCTTTATTTAAAGTTTACTTATGGTTTAAGTGAATCGCATAAGCTTGTTCACATCACTTTTATAAATGAATAGTCATTACTCTGAAGACTAGCTTGTTGAGAATGCATTACTTAGTTTTCAGATTTTCATGAGTCATGCAATTCAAAGGCAAGTGCACCATTTCTCTATTTATGTGGCCAAGCTATTCGAGAAACTGTTTCCCGCACTTGGTAACAGGACAGGTGGAATTTTGATGGTGCCGCACACGGGCGAGTTGCTGTTTGCTGCCAAGAATGAAAGGAAGGCAATGTCGAAATGGCTGCTATGAAACTGCAGCGACAAATTGAAATTTAATCACACAACACTCTAACCTACAGCATATTTATATTTTGCCGTTAAGAATGTAGAAGCACAATAAATAACTGACATGTGAAAGAACAAATAGAATAAAGTGCTCCTTTCAAGGGGAAATTACCATAAATTCTGAATCAATTATGGTTCACACTTTAAAATATCTCTCCAACATTTAGACTTGTTTCGTTATTATAAACTATACCTGCTAATAGAGTATCACATGAGTAGGTATGCAATAATATAAAGACAAATAATTACTTAACGGTATTTCTTACAACAGCAAGATACCACTTCACACCCACTTAGGGTAGTCTAATTAATAATCACCAGAAAATATAAAGTATTGTTAAGGACATAGATAGATTGGAACCATCATATTTTGCTTTAGGGAAGTAAAATAATGCAGCTGTTGAGGGGAGCAGTCTGACAGCTTTCAATAAACAAAGACATAATTATTGTATAACCCAGAATTCCATTGCTCAGTGGAAATATCAAAAAAAAATTAAAAATGGTATTTGTTTGTTTGTGTGTGTGTATCAATATTTGTAGAAACACTAGTCACAATAGTTAAAGATGAAACAGTTGACTGATTGGCAAAGCATGAGTGGATAGACAAAATGTGGTATGTAGCTACAATGGAATATTATTCAGCCATTAAAGGGGACGAGGAGTCAATGCCTGCTTCTACATAGATGACTTCAAAAATACTATGTCCATTGAAATAAGCCAGAAAATCATGTGCTATGTGATTTAATTTGTATGGAGTATCCAGAATGAATAAATCAAAAAGCAGACTGAAAGCAGATTGGTGGTTGCCCAAGGCTGTGGGGAGGGGGAGGAAGTGGGAGTGGTTTACTGGGCAGGGGGTTTTCTTTGTAGGTGATGAAGATGTTTGGCAAATAGACAGAGCTGGTGTTTGCATAACAGTCTAACAGCGTGCAGGTACCAAGTGCTACCAAGGTGTACATTTTCAATGGTTAATTTTATGTTATGAGAGTTTCACCCCAATTAAGAGAAGAGGGGAAATAACAAAATGGGCCAATTTGTATTGAGTCCTGTCCCCAGGTGAGGAGGAGAGAGAGGAAAAGCCACAAGGCCTGACTGAAGCCACGGAACTCGTGAATGGGATTCCTGCAGTGTGCCAGGCTCTCGACTTCTCCATGAGGTCTCTCCTTTGCTCCTTGCACGGTTCTGCAGAGCCTATCCCCTTCCTTTTGGTATAGGAGACAAAGTTTGGGGAAAGTAGGGTTTATTTGGGATCAACTGCAGCCTTGGCCTTCGTACCCAGTACACGGCCCTGAGAGAGCAGAAATGTCCTTCAAGATTTCCTTGGTCCATGAGCAAGTGTCTCCCGTGCATGTCTTGGCAGAAACCTAATTCAAAGATTAGTCTTTTGAGCTGCGTGTTTGGATCACATTTAAAATCAACAGTGACGCTCTAGTTCACTTTGTATTAACTGTTCCTTCTCAAATAACACAAGAAACACATTTCTAACTGGATTTAGTTTTGAAGGAAAAATAACCACGATGCCATCACGGAGTGTTAACTCAGGTGTTCTTTCCTTGTTGGAAGTCATGATCATTTTTGCTCTTTGTCTCTTCCTCCATTACTTTCCCCCTTGCTTTTCAGTGGAAAAGGTCCACTCTCAAGAAAAGCAAACCAAGTCAATTACATAAGTTTTGCAGAGAACTCACTTCACGTGGCTGGTACTATTGTGGTCTTCCTGTTTCTTACTGCAACACATCCACTCAATGGAAGAAGAGGGAATTGTGCATGTGAATCTGAAAATTGTCAGCAGCAGGTTCTGCAGGTGATGGATTCAACCAGCCACAGATCAAAAATATTTGGGGAAAAATAATTTGTGTTATATTAAATATTATAGACTTTTCTTTGTCATTATTTTTAAGGAATACATTATAAGAAATATCTACATGCTATTTACATTGTACTGAGTATTGTAAATACTCCAAATGATTCAAAGTATACAGGAGGAAGTTCCTGGGTTATGTGGAAACACTGCCTGTAAGGGTCTGTAAGGGACTTGAGGATCTGAAGGTTTTTGGTATCCTGAGGGGTCTCAGACCCCAGATGCTGAGGGAGAATGGTGCCTAACCATGAGAAGAGAGGAGCCCTGATTCTGATGGATGTGGTGGCTAAGAAGATGGGGAGGGATGCAAAAAAGGCAAAAAGGTACATCATCAGGAGATTCATCTCCTTCAGACCATGACCATACATAGGTTGTGGGTTTCTAGTGTCATGTATGAACAGTGGACAAGCACAGTGTCATGGCCAGTGTACCCTCTTAGTGGCAACCTGCCCTGCAAAAACCCATAAAGATATTTTTTTCTCTTAGGAAATTACACAAAAAGTTTGAATTACTGTCATTCCTACTTCTTTAAGTATTCCTACTTAAAGTTTTAATTTACCTAAAGATTTTGTATATATTATTCAATTTATCATTAATAAAACTAAATTTTCTCTCATAATCAATAATTATTAATTGTTAGTAATAAAAGCCTACATGTTCTTTTAGCTACATTAAAAACTTAAAAGCATCCAGATATATTTTAGTTACCCAGTGACCAAATATATATGATATTGAATGCAGCTTTTGCAAAATGTTTTTTTAAATAAATCTCAACTATTAACAATGGTGTTTTAAAAATTATACAGAAATTTGACAAATGAGCCAAATAAAATGCAAATTTTATCTCCTGTATAATATTTAGGAAAATCAGAATTACCAAACTGAGATATTTGTTTTTCTTGCTAACACTATTTTAAAAATTTTGGTTTCAAAATAAATCAATTTGCCTTAAGATAAAATAATGTACTAAAATGCTTTTGGTGAAGTGTTAATTTAAGTCAAAAGGAGAAAAGTTTCAACTGTCGAGTCCTTTAGTAGTGCACGCATTACTCTTTAAACACTATGATCCAGAAGTTGCTGAGGACCATTAGTATGAGCATGTTTGATGGTGGGTAGATACTGCGCAAGAAATGCAAGAGTGAAATTTTTATGGACTTGTAAAATCAACAAAGCATTTTCCTCTAAGGTCAATCTTTGGTGAATGGAAATAATATGCCAAGATGAGTGGGAATTCTTGGAGGAGAATGCAGCGGAGATTAAATGTGGAGAAAGATAAATGGGCCGGAACAGAAGAGAAATGGCCATAAAATATTAAGTCTATGGTTTAGAAATTCCTACTTTCACTGAAGGGCCCTTGCACTATGCTCCCTAACTCAGCCTGACTGATTTAATTATTATTAGGTGTTAATAGCTCTGCAATTATGTTTTGATTCATTACACCTTAATATTAAGTACAATGCTCTTAAACTAGTTCATATCAATAAAATAAGCAAGAAATATCAGGCATCCAATTGGATCTTCTGGTGTCATACTTCTGTTGCATACCATTGGCAATTAATGATAATTAAGACTACATCATAGCATGATGCTGACAGTACAATTATATTGTTATATTATTATATATTATAATATACATATTATAATATATTATTATATATTATTAATATATTTTAAATTTATTCTATTGTTGTTCCAGCTGGATAGAAATTATCGGGGGTTACTTTGTCTCCTATCATTGATCTTGGCCAGAGGGTTGTAACACAAAGGTGTCAGGTTAAGTTTACTCTTTAGGAGACTGGATCAGGACAAGAACCGAAAGCAGCATATGCAAGAATCTAAAAAATGCCACTAAAGATAGAAAAAAAGTTGTTTGACACCCCTGGTGTTTGACTCATGGTAGGATGTTAGAAGCATGGCAATATGAAAAATGTCCAAATAACAATGCATTCAGGTAGAAAATGTGGTGCCACATAGTCATTCACCGAACTAGTGTTGACTGAGTTCCTGCTCAGTTCTAGCCAGCGTACCAGCTGCCAGGGTTACAATATGGGAGTACCATGTTATGGGTTTCTGACATATACAGAAAGGCATGAAGATTCTCTTCATTAACAAGGTCAGTTCATGCTTACTAGAAGAGGATCCTATACAGATGTGGGATCCAGAATAGATTTTTCCATCTGGTCACAGCTCAGATCTAATGAGTTAGCAGTACTGACCTAGCTATGTGTATACTATTCCCCAGATCTTTATTTCTCCTTCCTTATGCATACTTTTCTCTTCCCAACCAGCTGTATCTACATCTTTCTACCTTATGCATTATTCTTGTCTCTATTATGGGAAGTAACAAATAGGTCCTCAAACATGGTGGTTCCTTAGGGTTTTCCACATCACACAATTAATTATTACTAGAACTTAGAAAAGCTCTGGTCTAGGAAAGGGAAGCAGATTGAAAATCTTCAATAAAAACTACATCTTGATTAAGTAGATGATGTGTGTGTGTGGCATTATACATTAGGACTACAATCCAGTCCCTGGTTCCATTTCTTCGAAAAGCTATGACCTTGGCAAACTATTTAAACTTTCTGTAATATAGTGTGAAAACTGATAAGATGGGAAGGATACTATTTTATAAGCTCTACATAATTCATGCTTCTGTCAATAAGATACTAATATCTGAAAAAAACTAAAAATTAACCTTTATAAAAACTTACACATGTGAAGTTATTTGTAATTTACATATTTCTTTTCTGACATTCTTGATAATTACATTCTAAATAGTTTGTTACTTAACCAATTTCTTTGGTGATCTTTGAGCACATTTTGCTTTCAGTTAGACATTACATAGACAAAAATCAATGATTTTCAAAAGACTTTAGTAGCAATTTTATTACCAATCTGTAAATTTCAAAGACAGATAATAAATTTATTTCTGAAAGACCGCACTTTATAGTTGTAACACTAAATAGAAAAAAAATCCTTACAAAATTTTAGGGTTAAGCTAGCTCTAATTCACAAAATCTTAAACAATTTGGATTAGATGATTTTACTTTGTAAAATAGCTTTAAAAAAGTGAAAATTGATAGGCAATGCCATTAACCTATTTCAAGTGGTTCAAATGAATCCAATTTTGGTAAGAAAAGAAAATACAAAGTAACATTCTTGTTCTTTTGTGGGCAGTGTCCTTACTCCGTGGTATTGAGGTCATTTAAACTAATAGTAACTAAAAAAGAAAGGTAAGGGTGTGCAGTTATTTAAAAAATGGGAACATGTGCAATTTTACCTTGTATTTGATATTAAGGATGCTGTAGTGGAAGCTCACTTCGAAGGCAATGGAGGATAAACTCATCTCCCATAGAGGACTGCCGAGTGAAACCCTAGGGTAGCCAGGAAGCGATTTTCTATTCACTGGAGCACAACCACAGATTGCAATTTCAAATCTAAACCTTTGCAGAGATCAGGAAAGAGAGAGAGAGAGTCAGAGATGATAGAATGATAGAAAATTCTACAAATAGGGAGGGAGGTGAGAGAATATCACCCTGCTTGATATTGGATTGAAACTATTTTATATTAATTTTCAGCCCTGTGGTTTTGTAAATGTTCCCAAAAGCTATTGAGAAGAAGGATCTCAATAGAAGTCAAGTCATAGCTGTCAGCCTCACCTCAGTGACACAATGTGCTCTCCTTGCTTTGGAGAGGGCATTCTTAGAAGTAAAACGAGTGCCCCTTTCGACAATGGTATTAACTCTTTCCCATTTTTGCACTTGCCACCATTCTTATGAAAGTGTTTCATAAGTGTTTCATAAGTCAAAGAAACGAGACCCAATAATTGAATTGATTCAAGTTTTTCACTCACTACGATTAAATTAATTAATTCTAAGTTTCAGGGCAAACAGAACAAATAATTTCCAGATTTACCACACACATTCTGAGAGAAAATTAAGAGATTAAAAAATTCATTTTGGGCTTAAGAATTTAATTTCAAAAGTTGAAAAGTAGACCATAAATGCACTGCTAGTAAATATACAAAAGAATATCCCTGCTCCATTTCTTACCATTTTTCCACATGTAGAAACATTTTCACTTACTATTCTGTAGATTCAGTTCTGAGAGGAGTAACCCTAAGAATATCCGTACGTGTGGGTGATATGTAAGGGCTGAATAAAGCTCTTACCATATGGGATCCAATTTGACTTACACTTCCACATAATGAGAATCATTGCTACTATGGAAGTCCTCACTCTGAGCCCAAACTAGGCTAGTCCAGATTTGAAAATTGAATCCAGTTAACAACTGAATTTTCTATCAAGTTGTCCCTGCCTCACTTACTAACAAACAAAAAGCAATATAAATTTTGCAAGCAGTATCGAGCACACACATAAGTAGACAGTGTTCCCTGATGCCTCTTATTCTTCCCGTAAATCCAGGGGACAATGCTGTCACTGCAGGGTGATGAACTTGCAGGATAGTGATAAGCAGACCCATTAAACAGCTGCTGACCCCCCTTCACCCTCAGGGATCCACCCCCTTAACATAGATACATTCTTTCTGGGTCACAGTTATGTTCCTTTCTACACTAATAACCATATTATTAAAGTTATTGTTATTTTTTTCACACTGTTCAAAGTATAATTTTTTGGTAAATAAATAAGACAATTATTAAGGTAGTTGAAAAGTACAAATTTCAAAAAGCTCAGAGTTGCCTTAATTTTTATCAAATTAAATCTTGCAGAAATAATTCAAACAATAAAATAATCAACTCATATAATTTTTGTATTATATATGATGAATACTTGACAGAAATATAAATATACCAGTACAGACACATAAATATCTGGTATTATTGAATTTACAGAGGTTGAGAGATGAATTTATGGTACTATAGATGACAGGGCTTATCATCATTTATTGAATTCTCTTTGTATATAAAACACTGAAACCAATATTAAAGTTGTTCCTTTTATAAGTCATTCTACTTTAGGTCTATAGGAGACACAGTCTTCAGATGTATGAGATCCATCACAAAATAAAACTGTTAACATATGAGCCTTGGTACTCTTCTTCACAGAGACCCAAAGGCAAGTCTATGTCTGTCTGGAGAACATTTCAGACACATTGGTCAAGGCATGTAATTGTCTACTTGGCAAGCTCAGGATGAAATATGGAAGCATTTGAAAATTAGCATTAAAATTCTCCTTCTAATACTTACTTCTTTCAAAGTGATGCTCAAAATTCATCTCATGCCGGATGCTTCCCTGACAGTTTGGCAGGGAGAATCATCTTGCTTCTTCAAATGTTGCTGCTGAGAAATGTATTTTCCTTTCAAATTTACATAAAATCTTCATAAAAGCAGCAAGAGAATCAATATAGATAACGGGAAAACTATTATAGAATGGTTTTCTTTATGTTGAATCTTTATATTGGGACTCTTTTTTAGTAATAATGTTGTGCGTATCCATCTATAAAAGTACATAAATATGTGTAAGCTTCGTTTCCTATTTCCATTCACATGATCAGTAAATCAGGTTTACATGGGCTACAGTGGTCTAACAAATATTTAGCTGCATCCAGTGGGAGGGAGAACAGAACCTCTATATGATCAAGCTTAACAAACATATAAATGGCATATGATTGTAGCTACACTCATCCATTGGAATAAAAATTTAGGGGATTCCTGCCAAGTGGGAGTTGCCACACCCACCTACTCACAATTTATCTGTAATGTGGGGCAGGGTTCAGAGAAGCAGGGAGCACAGTTGAAAAGCAACGAGGAAAAAGACATTAAGGAAATAGCACTCTCGATGCAGGAGTTCTGTCTCAATGGAGTTTAGAATCTGCTTGGAAACCATGATTTATGATCATTGAAATGATGGAAAAGAGTCATTTTTGTCATTTGAACAGGACCTCATATGTGTAAGTTTGCTATTTGAAATGAGAGATCAGGAAGTCTCCAAAGATGAATGACATTGGAACAGAATTCCTGAAGGAGGCGAGGAAGAAAGCCCTTGAAATAACTGACTAGTAAGAGGGGAGACTTTCAGGCCCAGAGAATAAAATTAATCAAATAATTGTCAGTAATCGCAAAGCCCTGTGACTTTCAGCTGTCCTCAATAAAGCGTACACATAACTGGCAATAATATGTATTGATGGTATACTTCACAGAGAAAAACATATTCTATTTTTTATTTGTAAAGGAGAGTTAGAACTGACAGCATTTTCTAGTGGATTGTGGGGTGGGACACATTCAATTCTCTCATAGCCCTTAAGGCAGCAAAATTGGCACCATTTGAATGGAGAATAAATGGACTTTCTTCTTTTCGAAAGCATCTAAATCCCAATTGAAATGAGTAATCAACTTGAAAGAACCCTATTACAGAACCACCATTGATCATTTTCTTGTATCTCCAATTGCTTGAGGGAACTTGAACCAAGACATGCATAAGTTCACTACCTAGGACATTAAGAAGTGGTTCACTGAACTCAAAGTATTTTAAGATTCAGGTTGAGAACATATGTTAAAAAAAAATCTCAGGAGGCTAAAGCAGCATTGTTCACAAAGTTTCACGACAGGGAGACTTTTGAAACTCTGTCCAAAATTATTTTATGATGAAACCTATGTTTCCAGTTTCTATTTTTTTGCAGAACACATTTTGAAATTCTGTCTTAATATTTTATTCCTCTTTGAGAGTCTGATTTATTGCCTAAATTTATCTTCTAGAATCTATTTATTTAAAGGTGACAAAAAAATTAGAAATTTGGGTTTTATTATACAAGTATTTTATTTTTAGAGACTGTATCTATTGAAGTTCTCTATATACACATTTATCTTTGCTCTTTAAAATACCAACCACTTGCTTTATATTGAATTCAATAAACTATTTATATATGCCCTGGGGAAAGATCCTTATATAAACTAATCCCTTTAATGGTGCATGATGGTTTCTGTAAGCTATTTAGACCACATCAATGTTTAAATAATTTCTGGGGCTAAACTTATTTTAGGTCTGTGATTGAATAGCTCAACTTCAAAAATTTTATGATCTTGTTCAAGCGAACTGGTTTAAAGGAAATGATGCCTGAAAAATTAGAATTGTTACATCAGAAAATGAAACGGCAAAGAAAAATAACAGTTTCTTTATTAATATGATCTGTATTTATAAATTGAGAACAGAATTGGAAAGAGAATAAAGTATGTGTGTATTTATGTGTTTAAAGTGGGAAGTCTAGAAGAGATTACTTGAGATGGACTGATAAGATACAAAAATAACCTTGATTTTCAGGGTTGAGGACTGGAATCTGCATCAGGAAAGATGGCTGGGAGGATAGTTGGCATCTCTGGTGCTGAGTCTTTTTGATGATCTCCACTGGGGAGCGACTTGCAGTAGAGCCAACAATGAAAAGTAGAGTTAACAGGTAGGAAATATTTTTGCCATTCAAGGGCAGGCCCAGGATCACCAATGTAAAGATGAAACATCAGCCCTCGGCCTTCCCTGAGTTTCCTTCTAAGTGGGCCAGCAGAAAATGTGAGTTTGGGTAGTGACATTGTTGTCCTGTGTCACCTGAATTTGGATTATGTGTGTCCTTTATAGTCCTTGAATGTCCCAGGACATTACTAAGTCCCCTTTTTGTTCACACATTTGGAATAGAGAAGAGATACCATTTTGACCCATGAGGGTGGTATTTGGGCACATGGGTAAAACAAGCTTCTGTACGTGTGTGGTGAGAACCACCCTAGTTACCCAGCGACATGCATCTGCAGAACCTTTGTTCAGCAAAAGCCCATGCTGCTTATGGATTCCTGCATCTTCTCTTTATCTCCTTTCCTAAACCCAGCAAGTACTGCATAGTGTCTGTCAAACTTGAGAAGCATGTAACTCAGCCAGGATTCAAGAAAATACAAGTGGTTTGGAGAAAAATGTTTGAACTTTTGTTTAATCTTTTAGAATTTTAATTTTCAATAGGTTTGAAATTTCCCAAATATATGTAGATATAAGTAAGCATGTTCACAGTTTACATATTAATAAATGTATAACTACTAGAACATGCACTTTTTAATTTTATTTTTTGTATATTTGTGATCAAAAAAATTCAGATTATCTAGGACATATAAGTCATATTTTCAGAAAACAAATTAGATATAAGCATCTGTTGAAATACTAGGTAGGAAAGAGTTTCAGAAGTAGTCCTTAAGTAGAACTCTCTTGCTCTAACGCCCAGTATTCCCTGGTTGGTTCTCATTCTTATTATCCAACTTCTTTCAGAGACTTTCTTAATTCTTGCATGGCAAGGAGACTACTGCTGGATAGCTAGGATGAAATGATGCAGATTCCCATTTTCTAATTTTGTCAAATTACATAAGTTTTTTCAGGTATACTTAAGAAAAGACAGGAAATAAAAACTCATTTTCTTCTAGTAGTGTTTTCTTCCAAAAAAAATAAAAAACAACCTTTTTGCTCTTCTTTCAAGGTTTTATATTTCTAGAAAAAGGTCTCTTTCAAAAATTCTACGTTTACCTGACAGGAGCACGGCCCATGATTTAGCTTCTGGCAACTGGCACACCTCACACTTCAGGATGGGGCCACCCCAGGGCCCCCAGCACTGCATCTCTACTTATGCGCCTTTGCGAGGTAGAGAGCTCCACACCAGGCCTTTGCTCTCCACTGTGACTCCACGTTCCCAACCTTTCTGCCCTTTCACATACCATCTCTGCATTGTAATGTGTGTCTGAGAATTCAAGTCCATCACTATTTGATAAGTACAGTAAAAATATTCTCCTCTTGCAGTCTACAGGCAGAAGTGTCTTTTCTGACTGTGTAGGTCCAGCTGCTCTGTCGCCCTCCCCAGAAGCATTTTGCATGGATAATCCATTTGCATGTTAAGAATCATCTGTTGTTTTGATTCTTCCTTCCATAGCAATTTGTTTGATTTCTTGTCTACTAAAATCATTTTCACCAAGTTCTTTCCATTCTAGTTTCTGCATTATTTTACTAGCAATGGAAGTTTGCTGTTGAGACATCTTGTCACCCTTAGGACAAAAAATGGCTGTAGGTTTGGAGGCAGCATCAGATCAATCACCCTTTCACTTACCAGCATGGAAAACAATTTGGCACAGAGAGATGTAATGTGAGAATATGTATTGGCTTGTTGAGTCATCACAACATATGCCAGGTGCAACAATGCTATTTTCTACATGGCAATTTATTTTTATACATTTTCAAAATTATTCTAAATTAATAAAGCAGGATGTTACCTTAAATAAGACACATTTATATATCTTAAATTTTTTTAACAAAGAAAGAGGGATGAAAAGTGACATAGGAAGAAAGAAAAGTAACAAGGAAATTTTTGCCATACTAAATTAATGGTTGGCATTGACTTTTTTTTTTTTTTTTTGAGTCAAGGCAATGTGTTGATAGGCCCACTTTTTCAACCAGGATTGTGTATTCAATTGTATATAAACTAATAAAGTCTCAGTTTTTAAAATATATATTACAATTTAAAAGTCTATGAAGAATATAACACATGTTTAAATATCAAAGTTTTCCTATCAATGCCAGGAGAGCAGGCTCTGCATTTCAGATTCTACTGCAGATTTCATAATCTACACTTTGACAAAAATTTGTAAATAGATGTTTTTCAATATTTCCCTGTAATTGAATACACACACACACACACATATTCATATTTTTAAAAAGTCTCTGAAGTTGGTTCATTTTCCTAACTAAACACGTGTAGCATATGAAAATGGTTGCCACAGCCTCTACTTCAGTGGTGATGACTCCGTGACTGGGCTTCTGGTTTCACTTCTGGGACTAGATTTCCCCCCATGAGAGGAAAAGGGCACACTGGAGAAAGTAGAAATTCAAACTCCATAATCAGACCTCGTAGGATTTTGAGATAGCACTTGTCCTGACTTCATGGAAGTAATAAGGACAGTCATACCAAGTAGTGACTCTTCCCCGCCCACGTGTTAGGCATCTCACGTGATGCAAGTAGGTCACACAAACAGTCTCGTGAGCCCCACCTCTAGACCCATTCTACCTGTGAGGTGACCTCCTTGCGCATTTGATAGGTTGACATGAGTGCTCAGGTGCAGAGGGAGCTGGGCCTGGGTTCTGCATCTGTGGTGACCTTTTCTTTCTTACTGTTGAGGGCTGAAACCAAGTCTAGATGGCGCCTGGCAGTATGCCAGGAGGGGTGGTTTGTGAAGCAAGGACAGGGAGCCATTAAGATGGTGAGGATTCCTTATTGGCTGACTGCTGTATCTGGATGATGTTAATTGAGTCAAGCTGTGTGTAGTCAGTTAGGTATATACCTCTGCTGTCCAGCAGAGAGGCGGCTCCTGCTACCTTGGGTGCCGCTACTTTTGAGTTCTCACTCAGTTCCTGCTGAGTTCACTGTAATAAAGCAGTTCCTGCTTCAACCTTCAAGTTGCTTGTCACCCCCCGCCCCCCCCCGTTATTTGCCCAGCCGGACTGGGGCATCTTACCTTCCCCATTACTTGGATTTGGTTTCTTGCTCCTCAAGTCACTCCCTTCAGGTGGTATTTTCCTCATGGTTGACAGCTGCTCTTATGTCCCCTTAGGTGACAGCACTTGATAAAACTGCTGAAAAGTACATGTGATTAATGCATTCAGAACACTCTGCTGTGAACTTCCTAAAATAACCAGCCTGACCCAAACATACCAGAACAGAGTCACTGAATAACCAGATATGTTTTCAAAGAAAATCACAGAAACTTTTACACATTTTAAATTCACATTTTAACAAGTGACCAGGAATATTTATTTCATTAAGTAGTAAGTATGTAAATAGGCTAGAAAGGAGGGAAGCATTATTAGCCATTGAATAAACATCCATTATTGGTGTAAGTGCAAAGACATTGATTTCACCTTCATTCAAAAAACAGAAAAAAAATTAGAAGGGGCAGGATTGCCCATTCATTATTGGATGGTTAGCTAGATGGTGGACTTGGCATACAGTCAGCATGCAAGAAATGGTGAGTGGAATGTCAAAATACGCTGCCACAGGATCTACTAGACTAAAATAGTGGTTTAATATTTCCTAAGAGGTCATGTTAATTATACACAATAATTATATAATATTTCCTAAGAGGTCATGTTAATTATATAAAAATATACACTTGTGTGTATAATTGTATGTGTACATGTGTACATTTTCATATCTATAGAATTGAAGAAATGCCACTACTCAGAATACTGCTAACCTTACTTTTTTGTCATTCTCAACACTTGCACACATGTGTAGGTGAGTAGACAGACAGACACACACACACACACACACACAGAAAATAAAATATGATTTAAATCAATCAGCAATTAAGACTGCTTATTCCAAATTCTGTGTTTCCACAGAGGATAATTGCTTTTATAATTAATTTTGTAGAATGAAAATAAAGTAACCAGAAAGCTTAAGGGTCTCTCGAAATATTTTAATGGATTTAGAATATGCCTTCGGTATAAAAATAATACACTTATTTATGCAGAAGTCATTCATTCATTTACTCTATGTAGATTTATTGAATGCTGGGTGTCAATTATGATATCTAAATATTGTTATATAAATATGGTGTCTAAATATTATTTTCAAGTATCTATCTTCTCTCTATTTTTCTCTTTTACAAGTATTGTTGATATTATTATTTTGTACACAACTAATTGGCTGTATTAGAGCAGAATCACTGGATTAAATTATACACACTTTCAAAATATTTTTAAAATATCATCAAATTTCCTTCCAGGTATCTGCAACTTACAGAACCAAAAGTCAGGTAAAGATATATTTATGCCTTGTTGTTTCATCTTCTCCATTGTTGACTATCAAATCAAGTAGGTCAACTATTTTAGCATTTTTTCCATTAATTTTAGAATTCTTTTGTTTGGGGACATTTATGCTCCTTATAATTTTTTTCTAAACAATAAGGCAATCCTCTTTTTTGATAGACATTGTCTCTGAATTTTTTAAGGATTCTCTAAAAACAGTTATGAATCAGGTTTTCTTTTACATAAACTGTCTATGGATTTCAAAATGGTAGGAGGCATAATAAAAATGATAGTTGTGAAGCAAATGCTTCAATTTTGAGTTTGAGAACCCCAAACTCAAATTTTCCATTTCAAAAGCTAAGTCACAGATTTTATTAAAAAGTCAACAAAACAGGGTTGTTTTACAGTAGGAGTAAGCTATATGTGTGCTGTATTAAATAATAATAATAATAACAACAATAATTCCTTTCTGTCAGTACTGCCTAAGAATTAGAGAAAGAGGGGGATCATAAGGGAGAAGGAGAGCATTTTTATGATTAAAAAAAAAACAAACATAAAAACCCTTGATTTGTCTTGACCGCAGGCAGTGATAGGTCCCAATTCCCCCTGCAATTCCTGACAAAGTGCTGAGCCTCCTGGAAGCTTAGACTACACCCAGGTAGAAGGACTAGAGAAAGGGGAGGAGAAAGCTGGCATGGATCAACAGGAGAGGTGAAGATGGAGAAGGATAGAACCCAAATAATAGCATATCACTGATTGTGCTGCATTGGGGTTGATAAATCATCCCTTTCCTATGGCAGGAAATCACTCAAGAGCAATACTGTTAGGTTGTAGGAAACAGCATGTTTTCTTACCTAATTTGCAGAGCATATTCATTTCCCCTCTATACACATAGTCTTCAAAGTTTATTGAGAACGCATTTTACCCACAAGGGGACTGCATTTCATGGCAGGATACAGTGAAAAATTTGGGGAGACTTGGTAAACTTGTGGAAATCTACTGCTGTGAATGAATTGCTCTAGTTTCTAGAAACACACAATTTGTAGTGAGACTGCTCTTGTGGCTGATTCTGCCTCTGCCAGTCTCTGTGTGACTTGGATACATTATTTAAACTTTCTGTGCCAGATTATCTAGTCTGCCAGATGTCTGGCTGTTCTGTATATTTCTGTGGAGAGAGGCACACTTTAGCAATGTTCATTGCTCAGCCCTTTCTATTCTGACCCTGGGTCCTTGGTCCCTATTCAGAGAATGTCCTGTCCCTGGAAGGTTTATTTATAAGATGTCCCTTGCTGCTAACACCTCTATTCTTTTCTAGTCACTAAGAGTAGGACAACTCACCCAATCCCTGGAACTTCTTTAAGTCTTAGACTTGGTTTCCTGGAGACCTGAAAAGAGGTGAAAGGGCACTTAGGATGGTAAATGACATGTATGTAGCACATTCTAGAAAATAAAGATCATCAAAATAAAGACTTGTCACTTTGGGGTTGTTGTCTTTGGTGTTGAACAGAGATGATTTAGAGTAGAAAATGGCATGCATGTGTATAATTCTGAAAATAAGTGAAAAGCTGGTGAGAAAGACCAAAGGCCCCTGGGAGTATGAAGGCAAGATTTGATTAAAGGCAAGATCAAATCCTGGAGAGTATGGTATTCAGGAAGTACGTGGAAAATCATCTGCTGCGCACTGGGGTCCGCAGGGGAGGGGTCAGCTCTGGTAAAGATGAAAGGAAGCCTGAGAGGGGAAGTGAGTCTGAACTCTGAGCTGCTGTATGTAATATGGGGGATATATGAGGTGTCCACCTATGGAGGAAATGCATCAAAGAAGCAAGGACGTTCCTAGGAAACTGTGTACAAATCAGATAACCCAGTTTCTTATAAATTTACATGCAAAACAATTATCTGTTTCAGGAAGGACTGCAGTTAGAGAAGAGATGCCCCTGGAAAATGCAGCCAGATCAGGGACAGTGCACTGGTCCCGTGGTTCAGCGGTGGTCCATCTGTGGTTATCAGGGAGAATCTGTTCCTAAGAGAGAAATTTTGCTGAAACAGTCATAATTATTTTTTTTTGTGTTGTCTATAATCATGTCACAATGTCTCAGTGTAGTAGTTACAACAGACACCTTATATCCCACGAAGCTTAAAATTCCTAGTATTTGGGCTTTATAGAAAGAATAAATACATAAAGCCTGATCCTTGGCAGTAGATGATACTCCTTGGAGTGAAGTTTTGACATAACCTGTTCTTCCTCCTCAAACTCCAGCCTTGTGGGGAAAGGGCAGGCAGTTGAGGGTGAGCATTAAGTAGCCTCGCCCATTGGAGTCATCATGGAGTCAGAAAAAGAAATGAAAGTTTCACATCCAGGGCTGATTGATTAGCCATCACAGTAGTTTAGAGTCTGCACTGACTTGTACTCTGGTTTCTTGAATCTGTGCATATTACATTTTAAGTGGATTGTGATCCTTCAGGGAAAAGAAGACATTCCTATCTTATTACATCACATAGTTTTTGACAGAGCCATTGTCATAGGAGACACCCTTTTGGAATGAAATGAATAAATGTTAGGGTAGGTACATAACAAGGAAATAATTGGAATTCTTCCTGATTTGTGAAATTTACCATCAATTTTGTATGATAGCATTTGCCCTAGAAGTCCAAAATGCTGCTCATGAGTTTCTTGAGTTGCTGTACTGCACTGTATTATATTTTTAAAATATTTTAATAAAACAAATGGGCTTCTTCAAAATAACATTTCCCTTTGCTGATATTTGCATATTAAGTAGAACATGTAGCTGTTACTTACAGTAATGTTATAATAAATTAGCTTCTAAATTAATATTTATTAAATTGGCAATTATCCAAGAAGAGATTCTTAAGACCAAATTAATAACATTGAATTATAATTTCAATATAGTACACTTTAAATATATTAGCTTAAGAAAACCAATACTACATTGTAAATTCTGAAGGAATACTAAACTACATAAGGTATTGATATGCTTTTTGGCTTTTACCGATACACTTGGCTAAAAGAGATTTTCAGGTCTAACGGAAAATTTAAGCAATTTTCTTTTTAATTTTATCTTCCATTTCATAGAACTCTTCTCTAATGAATACAAAAAATCATTCACAAATCTGAATTGATAAAATTAAATTTTAAAAAAGAAGAGTGCTAGATTTCTGGGAAAAAAATTCTTTCTGACTCTAAGAATCATTTTACTATAATAGCATTCTCTAAGTTCTGGAAGTGATGACTACATAGAGACAGTAATAGGTACTTCTGGAAAGTTCTTGAATGCATAGCACAAAGATAATAAGCTTCTATTAACTATATGTTACATGCTTAGACTAGATATCATATGTTCTCACCACAAAATAGCTAAAGAAGTAAAGCATTTATACATATAAATACATTTCAGAACATCAAACTGCATACCATAAACACAATTTTATTTAGCAATTTAAGAAAATATAATTAAAACTTAAAAAATAATAACAATAAAATAAAATCCCAGCTCTTTCAAATGCTTAAAGAAAGGTTTGAACTGTTGTTCAATTATGGAAAATAAATATATAAATAAAGAAGCCATTACAATTCAAAAATAAAAGGAAAATACATTTCTGTAGTCTGAATTATACAACCTATATTCTAGTAGGTGTTTCTCATATTTTATAACTTGCCTTATTTGAAAATTGATTAGCATATGGTCCATGAGGGGCTGTTCCTCAGAAGTAATGTCTGCTTCTTTTGGAGTGCAATGGTCAGTGGGTGGTCACACAACTGAGTCACCTGCAGGCCATTCACATGGATGTAGTGATAGGTCCTGAGTTTTGAAGTTGTAGAAATGGCACTTAGATGAGTAGCTCAAGGAGGGTTTATTTTTATAAAATAAAATGACATCTAGTTTAATTATATTAATTGATAAGGTAGCATTTATTAACTGACAAAGATCTTAGCTTTCAATAAATTCAATAGCACTCTTTACACAGTGTATTCTAGGGCAAGGTTACTTAGGATTAAAAACTACAGATCAGAAGGAACTAGGATACTGCACAAATGGGAAAATGTATGTAGTGTTATCCAAAGACAAACTTTTCCAATCTGGTGATATTCTTTTCTTTAGAGAAAGACTATGCCTCACTTAAAGAAGATTGCATTGAGCAATACAGATGATTTTTCTTTGTTCTTTCATTTATTCTGAAACCTGCCTTATGCAACTTGCATTATCTTGCAAAATTAATATGATTTTGATTAAAACATTTTGACAGTAATTCTATTTTATCCCACCAAATTGATATATATTGATATTAATCAAAGATTTAAAAAATCATGAATGACAAATTTGATAACTATGATAGAAAATAGCATAAACACTATATGCCTATATGAAATTTATATTCAACCATGCATGAATTAAACCTGATTAAATGATTATTTTACTCTCATCCTCTTCAATACTTCCTGTCATGACTATTTTTATTTCTTAACAAATATTTTAAAGAACCTGCTCTGAGCCAAACACCATTTGTATTTGTAAGACAGAAAGAAATAATAAAATATAGTTATTTTAACTAGTACATTTAATTTTATTTTAGAGATTTCATTTAGGATTTTTAGTGACTAGTTCAATAAAATTCGTCATGAGAATTGAATTCTAAAAATTGGGTTTTGTTTTGAAGTTTCATGATATACAGAGTATTAAAATATATTTATCTGGTACAAGACTCTAAAATTAATGTTAGGTATGGTGCTGCATTTAATTTGTGACCAACCTCTTTGTTAATGTAAAACTGGTAGGGCAATAAATCCCTCCTACCTGCATTAGGAAACTGCATTTGCGTAAATATCACCAATAGAGTGTAGACACAAATCAGAGCGAATGACTTTTTTCTTACATTAAAAAGTCCCTTTAATGCCAGTTTATTATTAAGTTATATAACTTCATCCTTCTCTCCTAACTGGCAGGATATTTCATTTGCAGAAAAAGCATTTAGATATTGATTATTTCCTAATCTTGATGTATTAAAATGGAACAAAATGTTTCCTCCAGAGCATCTTAAATGCTCTAACTTCTCTTCCTCTGCCCCTGATAGCTTTTAACGTATGAGTCCTTTTTATTCCTAGTAAATTTAATAAATTGGGCATTACATTTTAGAATTTCATGTATTATTATCACCCACCCTAGGAACATCCTTTACATGATTGGTGGTGTGTTTGCGTTTTGAGGACCCATCACACAAGAAGGAAACACACTGCAGCAACAATGAAGAAGATTCTAGAGGGAACTAAAGCACATTCCGTTCTGGCAGCTACACAGAGATGCGTGTACATGCACATCATATTATCAGCCCGGCTAATACAGACCTGTGTGAAAAAACATTAAAATCACTCCCAAAGAAATAAAGATTTAATTTTTTAACCTTTTCATGAGGAATCACTACAATAACATGGTGATTCTGAGGGGTGGATTCTTTTGGGTTAAAACTTCAAATATCTTGTAAGCTCAGTCTCCTTTGAGAGTCAAAGAGAACTTTACCTGGCTTTGCTGGTGGTGAAGTCCACTCACTGACAAGATTATCTTATGGTGCTGATTCTCCAGGGGAGACTTTCTCTCAACCTCATTGTATTCCTCTGGACACACATGAGGAAGTGATCAGGTATGAGCTTTGAGGCTAGAACACCCAGATCAACACCATGTCTCTGTCACTTCTTAGCTAATTGTCTCTTCTAGAAACTACTGTTCAAGTCCATAATATCAAGTTTCTCTATTAAAAAATAAGCATTATATTAGTTTCTACCTTTTAGAATGGTTAAAATTTAAAATTGGACATTTATTGTAAAACTGCCTATAAATATAGTTCCTCTTGTGTAATAAGTACATAGTAAATGTTAGCTGTGATTTTTGTCTTGTCATTTAGGATTGACATACTGATGTCTTGTGTTGCCTTATTGTAAGTCAGTCTTTCTTCTCTTTTAGTTTTAATGATCAGAGTTACGTGTAACCTAAATGAGACACATTGGTTCTATTTGGTAGTTATATTACGTGGCCTTTGAAGAGAAGTTAACTTTCTATTCCACTCTATTCCACTCTCTTCCATGTTTCCCATTTCAGGGTGCCTCGTAAGGACTTGGATTCTGGGGCTGGCAACCTATGCCTGCATGTTTGTGCTTGTGTGTGTGCATCTGCGGATGTGTAACTATGTGTTTTTATGTGAATTTTAGTTCCCCACCATCAGGCAAGATTAAAATCTTTAGAGGAGACTCATGCTAGGGACCCCCATCAAGACAATCTCCCTTCCAACGCCTGCTGGATCCTTCCCATGCTTTTCAGTCTCACGCCTTGACCTTCCATTCCACCGCTCTCCCTTACTGTTTTTGTTAAACATTCCACCAGGTTCTCACCTCTGAATGCTGGGTTTCTCAGTACTCTAAGGCGGCAGGCTGCCCTTTACTTCTCAATTAATTCTGCTCCTGGAGCCACTGTACCCATCCCTGTGGTTTCAATTCCTGACCCCTCTCATATGCTACCTTTAACACAATCTCTCTAAGGGTCTTCAAGTTTGTGTATTTAAATATTCATTTGATGTCTATAATTCTGTGACTCATAGACCTACTAAGAGGCCAAAGCTGAATTCATATTCTTTATGTTAAACATGTTCCTGGCACAGCACTTTGCTAATATGTGGCCTTTGGCCTATGGTATCATATTTGTCACATTTTCCTATGGTTTTGTTCAGCTCATTGGACTCAGCCAGTGGCTCCTCAATGGATCTATTAGCAGTGCTTATTGTAAATTAAATGAAAGGAACCTTTGCTATAATAATTGATCTGTGGTTAAAGATAAGTAAATTATTTTAATAACAGTTAGCTATTAGTTCTTCCAATTTGCATAATTCATTTTCCTATTCTGAATTTACTTAGTGAATTCACATTGTTCATTAAATATCATGCAGGCAAAGAACAGATATACCACAAAAGCCCATGCTTTGATGGGTGTCTAATTAGTTAGCCACTAAGACAATGTCTATATATGCAGATGAAGTTGATAACAGATTTAATTTTCTAAGTTATCTGAGACAAAGCACGTGTTCTAATTATATGGATGGCATGCAGTCGTCAGGGGTAAGTCTCTAAAGCCTGGTGTTGACATTTAAATAGGGCTTAATGGCACACAGAATATGTACTTCACCAGGGTATTATACTGAGTAATATACTGAGTGTTTACTTCACAGGGGTGTTATGCTGAATTCCATGTATCGTAGACCACAAACTCTTGTGCTTTGCCTAACTTTGTGGTATAATCAACTTATATTCTGAAACTAGAAACATTCAGAAATTGGAAAAAGTAAATGTTTTTCAGTTCCACTCAGTAACATAATTTGATTGTGAATTTAATTTTTAAACAATGCATCTCTTATGAATAGCCCGGGTACACTTTGTCAAAATTCCATGTTCTGATTGTCCAATCCTTAACCTATAATAGGTAGAAAACTAGGTTTGAGAGGATTTATCAAGTAGCTTCCTGAATTGATCTGACCTCCATCAATCCTCCCTCTATTTCTGACTCTGAGCTGCCAAGACTTGCTATGGACATGGCAGACATGTTAGTGGCCTACTACAAATGCAGGACCTGCAGTCTGCTCATCAGTGTACCTGCTGGTCCCTCCTTAGTCTTTGCTTCTCTGTCCCTGCGTGACTGCTCTTCCCTTTAACACCACCTCCAGTGAATTTGCCCTACTAGATGTCCTTTTCCAAATCAGATTTTTCAGGACCTTAAAAAGACTGGGTCAAATCCTACATTGGCAAATGCCACATTCTGTCTTTGCCTCATTTTCCTTATAGGTTAATTAGAAAATAGTAATACATATATCATCATGTTTTGGATGAAGATTGAATGAATTAATAATGTGGTGACCAGAACACTCTGTGGCACGTGGTGAGTACAACCTAATAAGTAAACTTATTTACTTAAACTTATTTACTTAAGATTCAAGAACTTATTGTTCTTGAATCATTATCACCACCTTCAGTAGCAACAGTGACATTAGTGTTAAGATTAATGACCTTAATGCTTTAGCTGAGAGCATTTTGATTTCATTAATTGGAATTTACCTCTTTATAAGGCAGAGTTCAGGTACATGCTTTTATTCCTAAGTGCACGATAAAATGTCCAATTTGACTTGGTCCGAATATCATTACCAAAAATGGAAGCTGGGACAGCTGCATATATTGAATGTGTTCTTGGGAGAGAAAACTGATCCCTTGAAGCTTTAGAAATAGTTCAGATTCTTTGGGTGAGTCTCTAAGGTGTAGTATAGAGATAACTTCCTCCCAAGAGCAAGCACAGATATTTTTGTCCCCTGGACAACAGTCAGAGGCTGCACATCTCGACAGCCTTTCTTGACTGACATGAGCAGAAGTCCCTTGTGAATTTTTCAATGGCCAAAGACCAGGAGCATTTCGGTTACACAGAGGAGCTTTTCACTGCTAATAGGGTTTTGCAAAGGACCCAGGAAGACATGAGTTCTTAGATTTTCTTTCATAGCTAAACCTAGGGTAAGTTGAGTACCGTTGGTTGACATTATCAGAGATGGAATGAGAATGTGATATCACAAATGGTTCTCCTCAAAGGATAAGTAGGGTGATGATATGGCTATATTGTATTGAAAGACAGGCAGTTTTTAAAGTTCTGTCGCTAAGAGGGAGAGTTAATTGCTCTTAGTGGCAGAGCTCCTAGCTTGCACTCCAACGCTGCTTCTTCTGGGGTCTAGTAATGGGAGATTCTATATAAGAAAATGCCTTTCTGTTTTATTATTTATTACTCTATATTTTCAGAGGTTTTACAGTAAGCATACATCAATTTTACAATTTAATATATTACCAAATTTAATTTTTTAAAAATTCAAAGGTATAGAATACTGTAAAATTTTAAATTTTGGTGGGGTCAGACAGTCATCCTTTCTGTCTCTTGTCTCTTTCTATCTCAGTTTCATTATACAGACAGACAGACTAGTAAATAAATACGTAGATAGACAAAGACATAGACACACACACACACACACACACGATTTCCAATTATAATTTGAGATCAACTGCTTATATGGTTTGCAGAAAAAAATGTCTCCTATGACCCAGCTTTCATTCTTACATGCAAAGCATTTTAGTGCAGCAATTCTTATACATAAATATTTGCAAATAATAAATAAAATTATCTGCCTTCCACACTTCACACCATCTCTAAATTTGGGAGAAATACCACTGTTGAGTTTGGATGTGAGGTAATGCTCACATTGAGGCAATGCAAGAAGGTTAAGAGGAGAAATGATTGGATGGCAAGTCTTAACCCAATCAGTGAATCAACCCCCGATAGGATTAACTGATTGGTAACTGACGAGGTAGGGTGTGGCTGGAGGAGGTGGGAATTGGGGTGTGGCTTTGGGGCATTTATTTGTATCTGGAGAGTGGAGACCTGTCTCTCTGCTTCATGACACCACATGAGCTGCTTCTATCTGCCACACTCTTCTGCCATGATGTCCTTCCTCACCTCAAAGGATTGAGACCTCTGAAACTATGAGTCCCTAAATAAACCTTTCCTCCTCTACAGTTGTTCTGGTTGGGTCCTTTTAGCCACAGGGGCAAAAGCTGACTAAAACAACCACATATCCAAGAATATTCTCTACTAACTTATTTCCAACATGTCCTGTGTTGATCTCTAGTCAATTCTCTGTGTGAACAAGAGTAGGATCAGCATGTTCCAGGAAACTAGGCTGATGGCACCTTTGCCCTCTGAAACATATACTTCTGTCAATGCCATTCACATCCCATTGATAATAACATGGAGACATCACTAAATCTGGAGCCCAGAAGGCTGAGGAATGCAACTTCTACCTGGGCATCTAGGTGTTTAGGAGGAAGTCAGGAATAAGTTTGTGAGACAGCTGGCAGTCTCCTACACATATTCGGCTTCATCTTGCAGATATTCTGGTCTATAAGCAGTGTAAATACAGCTGTGTTCATTGCTGGTACCCAGCGCATCATGGTCTACCCAAGGGCCTGTCTTTATTCTATAAGAATGAACAAGAAGTTAGAAAATGGAGATGAGGAAAATGAAAAGGGCACAATATTGGAGATGATACTATAATAAAACTGAATAGCAAAAAAAAAAAGGGAAGACTAAATGTATATTTTATTTGTTCAGTAAAATTACATTTATCACATACATTTGTAGTAAAAGTATAGAAGACAATAGGTATTGAACAGAACATATAGTTATCTTCTCTAACCAACACAATGGTTCATTGTAGAGAAGATAATGGTGCAAGTGGTCTGAGCTAGGTGCCATTAATAGAAGCAACATGAGCAATTTCTCGGGTTATGGTCTATGTCTCTGTTGAATTGAATGGTAGAAATAATGGCAGATTAATTCCACCAACTGGTGGAGAACAGAAATGAAGATGGCAGTGCAAAACTGAAGTCATAGCACATGTGTGAATCAAGCCCAATATTCCATGAATAAAGAAATAGTATCAGGATCCTTCTTCTCCTATCAGTGATTCAAAGGACAAGACTGTGTGTTTTTCTACTGGTGTTATTGTTAGTTTTCCTGGTTGTTATTATTAGTTGTCCTGCATTCTTGTAATCTAGGAGAAGAGGGATTGGAGGCTATAAAATCATAAGTGCCCTCAAGTATTTAGAAAGGGAAATAGCATAAAAGTACATCATGGAAAACTACCAGAGTTCTAAGCATGGTAGGCCCTCTGTAGATTGAGAGACACTTTAGAGAACTTTCCTACCACAGAGAGAAATCTCTTCACTGAGGCAATGAAGTGAAATGTCCCTGCAAGAGAATAAGAGGGTCCCCAAGTGCCAAATCCATTTTGGAATCCAATATTCACAGCTGGGCTCCTCAAAAACACATACTGATGGTCACAGGCACCAGATGAGAAAGAAACAATTAATCATTACTATTTCATTAGCACTGTGGGGAAGGTCACTCAAGCCTTCCTCCTGGCTGAGTCACAATGGTGCCCAGGCCTTTTCTGGGCAGCGCCATCTTGCTGTGTCTGCTGAATGAACACATTCCTTCTTGCCTTCACTAACTTCTACATTTGGTTTTCTTGTCCTGTCTTTCTGTGCCTTCACCTTGGGTATTAGAAAGCGGACAATTATTTCACAATTTACTTCTCTTAGTGATGTTACATTGAGATGCACCCCTCCCCCCATACTTTACTCTGGACAGACAAAATCTTGCTGTGAAATATAGGCCCACTCTCCTCCCCCCTCAGAGCCAGTTGTACAAAAAAGCACTTGCCGTTAAAAGTTTTTGGCCCCAACTGCAGAAGGCTGAACACCCCCTCCTCCGGACAGCGCCCTCTTGGTTCCCAGCTTTGTTTTCCTGGGGGGCATGGAGCCTTGGGATGTTCAAGCTTCCTAAAATGCTCCAACATAAACTACTGATGATGAGACTTTTTGAAAAAATATCAAAGGCACAGTTGCATCAGATCTTTGTGCCACAGCATCCTGGGACACTTCAGTTTTCAATCTGAAAGTCCAAGCAAGAGGGATATGACCAAATCTCCTCAAGGACCAAGCAAGGCAACTTCTCCATTCCATGGTATTAACACATGGAATTGATTTGAGATTCAAAATGCCATTTAAACAAGAAGCACTAGGATGTGAAAAGGCACAGGGTTTTATGATTTTGCATGATTATGTTGAATGATGAGATTTATTACACAGCCCTTAATTCTGGCTTTTGGGTCTAGAATTCCAGTTGTGTGTGCCTTTAGAATTTAAAAGGGGAAAAGTTTTTGTTCTGCTATTATCTAAGTTAACTAGTACTTTCTGAAAAACAATAATAAGAAGCAAACAAAAACTACATCCTCCTCTTGTAGAAGTTGAGACGTATTTAATTTCAATTCACCATCACAAAGAATACCTGACTTTCATATATAGCTCAGTCCATATTTGTCCAACAAGTGAGAAAGAACAAGTGGACTCCAAGAGTCCACTAGTTAGGAAAAGCACTGGAGATTAAAAAACAATGGCTGCTCTTGAACTTCTCCAATCCTCTGTGGAAGAAGCAGGCATTTGTGTAAATTACTGACAATAATAAGAGCCATGGTCAACTATAAGCTACAGCAGGGAAAATAAAATTGCTAATTCTAAATGAGGTGACAACACTTAGTTGAAGTCTTACAGAGGAGGAAACTTTTGAATTGGACCTAGATGACAAGCAATTTCTGCAATGAGAAAGCAGAGGTAGAAAAACAATTAAAAATTAATGTTGGTGTTATTATTTTTCTAGGAATAGTGTAGGTGAGGGTATGGAAGTGCTTTGTCTTGTAATTTAGGTCCTTCATATCTGTTGGTTGAGCCATAAAGTGTTGTTGACTTCTTCGATTTGCTCCTTCAGGGGTGTGAAAGCAACCTCTCTCACGGACACATTCCCACTTCACTGCAGAGGGCTGACCCGTCTAGCTGGCCTGCACGTGTTAATAGATCCTGAAAGGCCTGAGAAGAAGCCAGGAAGCATTCAGGGGTCTACATTAGGATCCAAATCCAGGTGCAACTGCAGAGTTCCAAGGAGGGGCACTGAGAGAATGCTTAGAGGTCCCAAGAGTTCTAAGTGGGCCAGTCAGGTTGAAGTCTGACATAGGGTGCCCACTGCTTTCCACCCCTTCCTTGAGAACTACTCTTTTTTTAAAAAAAATTATTTATTTATTCTAATAAGTTGTACATGACAGCGGACTGCATTTAAATTCATAGTACACATATAGAGCATAATATTTCATGTCTCTGGTTGTACATAAAGTAGAGTCACACCATTCGTGTCTTCATACATGTACTTAGGGTAGGGATGCCCATCTCATTCCACCGTCTTTCCAACCCCCATGCCCCCTGCCTTACCCTCCCATGCTCACCCCCTCCCCTGCCTATGAGAACCACCCTTAAGAAGTTTTCTCTGTGAGTTGTTTCCTCAGTTCTGGAGGCACTGTGTATCTTTCTGCTGACTCGGATACTTTTTCCTCTTCTTCCTCCATATGTAAAAATTAATCCCATTTTAGGTTTTTTTTTTTTTCTTTTGGGTACTGGAATTGAACTCAGGGGCACTTGACCATTGAGCCAAACCCCTGGCCCTGTTTTGTATTTTATTTAGAGTCAGGGTCTCTCTAAGTTGCTTAGCACCTCTCTAAATTGCTGAGGCTGGCTTTGAACTCTCAATCCTCCTGCCTCCGCTGTCCAAGCTGCTGGGATTACAGGTGTGTCTCACTGCGCCTCGCTAAAGTGAATCCCATTTTACTAGGGCTATTTAACCTTTCATTTCCATGGAAACCCACCCCACTGAGTGTACAAACAGGAAGCAGCCAGTGGATTCTTAGAGAAAATCTCAGCAGCAGGTTGAAAGAATCCAGGCAGATACCAGAGCCAATCTTTAGAATGACTTTGATTTGTGAACTAGATCAAGGTCAGCATTTAGCTAGACTCAAGGCCACAGGTGAGGACAATAAAGACCTGCATGGAGGAAAGGAATGCAAGGCAGAGTTGTCAGACATCCCTGTCTCTATTCCAGAGGTTTTAACACCTGATCAGGATGCTGAAGCTAAGTGCTTACTATAAGGCAGTTATTGAAGCAATCCTTGGAAGTTATTTAAGGGAATTGCAGAGAACTTCATTTTAATCACAATCTACCAATAATTTAAATCATACAGCAGCATCTCTGGGTAGAATCAATGCCAATGCAAAATAAATTCACACGACACTTCAGAAACAGTATTTTTACTGTGACCTTAGTTAACTCAAGATGTCATTTCTTCAGTCCAACTTGAAAACATTTTACAGACAATTGAGATGTGTTGAGATTGCGATTAAGCATTGAAAAACTAAAATCTCAAACAGAATGAAATATCGTCACATAAGCATTGCAGAAATAACTTCATTAGCTTTAAAAATTTATCTCTTACCTTGTATCTTACAGTAAAACTAACAATAACATAGCAAACTTATCATTTTAATTTGTGATCTATATCTGAATAAGTCATACATTATTACTTTCAAAAACACAAATTCTTTAATAAGAATTTTTATCTTCATTGATAAAGATTATTTTTTCTTCCCTTTTCTTTTCTTGAGTGTGTGTGTGTGTGTGTGTGTGTGTGCTCATGTACCCACAGACTGGAGGTTAAACCCAGTCCTTGTGCAGTAGAGCAAAATGGGCATTTTAAGAGTTTAAGAGCTGACAGGCTGTGGTTTTGCACACTGACACACAGCAGCTCTGCATATTGACTTTAACCATAGAGGCTTGCAGTGGGTAACAGGTACCTGTAAAAGATAAGCACAGTAGAAGAATCAAGAAACAAAGCAGCTGGGTCAGAACCATCCTCCTTTAGGTTTAATGCAGTAAAAGTCTCTAAGCTGTGGAAGCTAAGATCCCCTAGGCTGTTGACACCTTGTACTCATGTAAGGAATGTAGAATGCACTCTCTAATAGAAATGAACCAACTTCCTTGCCTTAATGCACCCAAAATTTGCTTGTATATAAAAATAAAAGCCATGCAGTGCTCAGGACTCAGACTTTAGGAATTATCCCTCTGGGCTGTAGTACCACTAATAAAGAGTTGCTTCCAGATCTCGGTGTCCTGACCCTCATTTCCTGCTACATCTACACTTGCTAAGTAGGTGTTCTACCATTGAGCTACCTCCCACATGGAAAAATGTCACCTTTTTTATGTGTTCTAATGAGTACAGGTCTAAGAAAGCTTAGAGCAATATAGAGAACTAACATAGAAACTGTATTTGACATGGATTGTGTATTTATTATATTTTATCGAGTTAAAATTCAAGTAACATCAAATTACCAATTTTAAAGCTTAAATTCAGTGGCACTTAATACATTAAGTGCTGTATCCATCACCTCTATCTAGATCCAAGGGATTTCCACACTCCAAAAGGAAACCCTGTGTCCATTAAGCAGTTACTTCCCATCTCCTTCTCCCCAGATCCTGACCATCACTAGTTGGCTTTCTGTCTAAGGATTTGCCTGTTCTGGAAAGCACATAGAGGAATCATGCAATAGGTGTCCTTCATGTCCAGTTTCTTTCACTTAGGGTAACGTTGTCCAGGTTAATTTACTGGATGTCAAGCATTAAAACTTCATTTTTTTTTGCTTAAACAATATCCTATCATATGGACGTAGCACATTTTGCTTATGTAATCATCTTTTAATAGACATTTATTTTTCTTTTTTTTTTTGTCTTTTGGGACCACTGTTATGTACATATACGTGTAAATATTTGTTTGAATGTTTGTTTCCAGTTCTTTTGAACTGCCACCATGCTTTCAACAGTTGGATTCCCACTGAATTTGCACAAGGCTCCTGTTTTCCATGTTCTTATGAATACCTGTTCCTCTGCACTTTTTTTTGTTTATTTTGTTTTGTTTTGTTGTTTCTTGCATTTTTAAATTATAGGAAATTAGTGGGATTAACTGTTAACCTCATTGTAACTTTGACCTGCATTACCCCAATGTTTATTTATGTTGAATGTCTTTATGTATCTGTTGGCCCTTTGTAGACCCTCTTCTAAGAAATGTTCATTCAAGTACTCTGCCCCCCCCCCCCTTTTTAAAAATTGGGTTGTTTAATTTTTGTTGAGTTGGAAGAATTCCTTAACTGTTTTGGATACCACATTCTTCAGATAAATGATTTTTTAAAAAAAATTTACATTCTACAAATTTTCTTTCCATTTTCCTTTGTTTCATAAAAGTTTTTGTTTGTTTGTTGTCATTTTGATAAATCAAATTTGTTTTTCTTATGAGTTTGGTATAATTTCCAAGTATTCATCATCAAACCCAAGATCATGAAGACTTTCCATTCGATTTCTCTTAAATTCTTGGATAACTTTGGACCTTCCATTTAAGTCCTTCATCAGTCTGGAGCTCATTTCTCTGCATACCGAGAAAGGAGTTCCCCCTCTATCTTTGTTTGGATATGCAGATGTCCCAGCACCAGTTGTTTCAAGAACATTCTTTCTCTTTGGAATTGTCTTGGCACCCTTTTCAAAATCTATGACAGATGTATGGATTAATTTCTGGACCTTTGGGCACTTAATTTTCAGAAACATTTAAGAAGTGTAATGCACAGCTTGAAAACATGAAGCCGCATTATTTAAGAAATATGAAGTTTTATAAGAAAATGTAATAGCTACCCACCCATTATAAAGCACTGATTATATTAATTGACATCTCTAACTTTTAGAAAGTTTTCTGTTAAACAAAAACTTTCCAATTCTGTAATTCTTGGCCACTACTTGTCAATTTTAGTAATCAGATGGAAAGAAGAAAGAAAGAAATGATGGAAGGAAGGAAGGAAGGAAGGGGAGGGAAAGAAAAGAAATTAAAGCAGCTTATACCAGGTCCCAGCAGGAAACACAGACTGGGAAATATGGGGGTGGTTTGATAGTGTGTCTATTTAAATGGCATGAGCAGGGGTTGGGAAATGTAAAGGACTGTACATACCCAGAAACTACAGCAGGGACACTCTTCTCCACCACAGGATTCAAGGGGAGAAGAAGGGAGCAAGCAAGCAAGGGTGAAGGAGGTCCAGGCAGTGGCCATGGCTGAGGTGGTGGCCATAGACAGCAGGAAGCAGCCAACCTATGGCAGATAGATCCCTTTGCTCTCCTTTGGGTCCCACGGGTCCCACATTAGCCAAGGCCATCAAAGACAGAGAAGGAGGGAGTTCATTGAATTGGTTCATATTGGTCAGACCTCTGGTTGTAAGCCAGAATGCAGGAAAAATACACCTCCCTTCTCCTGGGTTGTATAATACTTGGTGATGGCAAATGGCCTTCATATTTATATCTACTCTGACTCTTTAAAAATCTCTGAGGAATCTATAAATAAAAAGCAAACAAACAAAGACTAATTGTGTGAACTATAAGAAGTACTAAGTATGCAGCGTTAAAGGGCTGGGAAAGAAGAGACCAGAGTAATCCTGGCCCTGATGAGAACGGGCACCAAAAGTCAGCTCTTGTCAGTAATTAAGACTGAAACCCCTTTGGAAAGTGAAGGCAGGCAAAATAGCTGTCCAGGAAGGAGCTGGAAACTCAAGTCAGGGGTCATGGTCCTGGAAGCCCTGGAAAATGGAAATGATCTATTTTGAGATATAAGCAGAGACTTCAGTATAAAAGCAGTTACTATAAAGCATATTTTTGGGGGGTTGCTGTTGTTTTTTTTTTTTTTTACAAATTTTGTTGTGACATACATTTTATGGATTGTTTTTTCTATACTATATGAAACTCATTTATTTAACCTTGGAAGTGTTAGCTATGCTGAACATTTACTAGATTAAATTTGACCAGTGTCATAAAATGTTCATTATAGTTCTAAAGGGATGTGGATGTAGTCATTTCATAAAAATTAACTGACATCTATATAAATGACAGATATCCAAACATGCATTGAGGAGGTACAAATAAGTTTTAGTTAATTCCTTTCCTTTTTGTGTGTGTGTACTGTGAATCAGGGCAAATCAATCATGGACTAGAATCTCCAAAGCTGTAAGCCAAAAAAACAAAAACAAAACAAAACAAAAGATTTTTCTCTTTATAAATTTATTATTTAGGGTATTTGTTACAGGGACAGAGATCTACACCTTCCCTGTAAATTTAGTCATCACCAATATTCTCACTCAAGAAATTATCCTGCATTGTATTTTCCTGTGTAATTCTCACGTATTCTATTTTTTTTTTTCCCAGTACTGGGCTCGAACTCAGGAGAACAATCTACTTCTGAGCTACATCCCAGTCCTTTATGCAAAAGTTTTATTTTGAGGTGGGATCTAGCTAAGTTGCCCACACTAGCCTATCTCTCTGCCTCAGTTGCCCAAGTTGCCGGGATTACAGGTGTTTGCTACAATGCTTGACTTCCCTCTTCCAAATGTTTGTATCTCCAAACATCAGCCACCATGTTTTATCAGGTCAATTCTTTAATGTACTTTGTATTTTCTTCCTCATCTCTGTGTCTCCTAATTACTGCCTCAGTTCTATATGCATCTACTATTAATGACCTACTTCAGGTCTATGTCAATTTCTTCCCCCAAAACTTAAGGAGTAACTTATAATTTCCAATGAGTAAAATTGTATATGGGGGCAGTGTTCAGATAAATGAGAAGAGAGTCCATAAATAAGAGATACAAAAGGAAATATAATCTCTCCACAAGAAAATAAAGTAATTTTTATTATACTTTCACACTTCAAATTTTAAGAACAAATGTGTGTTTCTTCAATAGGTTAACTTAGAAGTCATGAGCATTAAAATTGGTTAAGCAGCAAGGTCATGGAAGATTTACCTAGCTTGACTTAAATCGATATCATTTTGTTACTTTTTATCCTAAGCTCAAAGACCATATAAAAATCAACAGTGTATTGATGTAATTAAATCTTCTTCAGTGAGATTTATGAGACACTGAAACAAGAGGTTGGCTCAGCAGTAAACAGGAATATGAAATCTTCATTTGTGTTTTGAAAGCAGCATCATTTGTATCTATTTTCTTTATTAAAATCCAAACGTGTGTGCTCAAAAGATAAAACATTACTAAATATATGGTAATGTTTTGTCCTTCAGGTAGAAACATAAGGTGAAAGTTAATTTTATGGGCACAAAAATACACACACACATAAGATAGGACTAGGTACTAAGAAGGGAAACACATGAGACTATATTATTAGAGAATAAATGGTAAAAACAATCGACTAAGGAAAATAACTGAGTTGATGAGGATTATTAAAGTTTTTCCATCTCAATCTATTTTTGACCTTTGAAAAATTACTGCTTTGAATTATCACTGTAAATTTCATATGTATTTTAACATACTTCAGATATAATACTCTACATATTTGGTTATAGAGTTGTATCTCATTTTGTTAGCTCATTTATTTTCTGATTTTTTTCTTTCTTGCCAATTTACTTGACTCATTTCACATGCACTGGTGTTGCAGAATGAAAGCAGAAATCGCAATTGATTTTAAGGTTATTTGGAGGCACTTTTTAGGAATATCTTTTGTTTATCAAGTTTTATTGTCTGTTCTAAAATGACCATTTGCCTGTAGTTAGCAGGAATTGGCTGTATTTTTTGGTGTTTGTTTGTTGGAGTATTTATTTATTTTGAGCAAGATTAGGGAGTTTGATAATTACAATCCTATCCATCCTGAGTTGAATATCCATTGTAAAGTCTTGTGGTAAACATTAGGCAGGAGCCTCAAATTTGAATCAGGTGAGTAATTGTACTATAATTATCCCTAAATGCACCACAGGCAAAAGGCTAAGTGACACAGAAAGACATGATTGTTGCTTAAGATTCTGTTTTGGTGTGATTTTATTAAATGCAAATTTAGTGAATTGCATACATTTCTTTTCCAATACTCATGTCATTAAGTAGTTTTTGTTTTTTTACTTTAGCCCCAAAGCACTTTACATTTGGACCATAAATCCATTGTTGTATTTGTTATAAGAAAGGGTGACTATATAATTTATCCTCAAATAGTGACATTTGTGAGAGTGCAAAGAGCTGATAATAGTAATTACATCGGAATCCTTAAGTATAAACCAGTACTGCCCCAGGCAAGCCAGGACGTGTGCTGGGTCTAATTATAAGATGCCTATCAGAAGAGAATCAAAACCGCTGATAACTGTGCTAGGCTTCCAAGTCTATTCTCTCTTAGCCACCTTTTTCCATGATAAGTATATCACTATTTTTTTTCCCTATATCTGCTCTTCCCATCAATCCAGATTTGTTTAATTCTCATAAATATATAAGAAATCACTTAATCTCCTGACTGCTATATTTGCTAAAACAACTCCAACAGGTCACTAAATGATTCAAATCTTTTGCAGTATGAGGGACCTCCTTCTATCTTCCTTTGGTCACAGAATGTAGAGCCATCTTCCTTCTTTAAAGCAGGTAACTGTGACTATTTTCCCTAGATGGATAGCAAATGTATAGAAATATGTTCACATTCAGAAGGCATGCCTCAACTCAGGTTGAAGCTGAATACTCAGGATCTCATGTCCTTATAGTTACAAATATTAAAGAGATCTTCAGTGTTGTTTTAACATATAAAATTGGGCTCTATAGTTTTATGTGTTGAGATGTTAATTTAAAAAGTAGTGAAACCTTACCTATGGCATCTCATGACATTCAGTAAGAACTTACTGAATAAATAATTAAGTAACTGAGTGAACCAGATATACACATGTAACTTCTTAAGCCTAAATATTATGTGAATCTAAATTTAAAACTTATTCTACTGAGATTGGAATCTTGCTAAAGATATAGACACTGGGATGTTAAGAAAAAAAAAATCTATCTAAAAGATTTAATTGTGCTTTCTAAGGAAGAATATATTTCTCAGGCTTGAGTTATATAAAAAGAAATGTTGATTTTTCTTTATATTTGTTATAAATATAGATCACATCACAAAAGGAAGATAAATATTTAAAATTTTTCTTTTATCAAATATAATAAAAACTTTTATCAAATATAATATAAAAATTTCTGTTTTATCAAATTGCACAAAATTTTGTTGATTTATAAATGGATAATGTGAAAGAAATTAAAAAACTTAGAAAACTAAACAATTACCATAAATCAAGTATATTATCAGAAGTAGAATTTAGAACAATAGTTTTATCTACTTAAAGATATATTTTTAAGTGAGAAACCCACTACTGACAAAGCTCTGAGAAGTGTTATCACAGTAAATACAAATATTTAATTAGTAAAAAAGATAAGTATATACATATAGAGATAAACATGTATTCAACAAAAGTCGTAACATGTACAACTTTTACATGGATTAATATCTTACATGCTAACTTTTATACACAAAGATATTCTTTACAGCATTATCTTTGTAAAGTAGTATTTACAAACATAAAATTAAAATATTAAAATGTTTAAATAAATTAGTATAGGTCATTTATTTCAATATATACATGCATCATGCCCAATCAACCTATGATTTGATCTCCATCATTAAAACCAAGGGAATGATGTTTTTCATGTAACTGCAATCATTTTCTATGAGAATGGAGCCTAGAACTATTATTTTTGGGTAGAGAAATGTCATTCCGGTTGTACTTCTCTAAATGGACATTGTTGCATTGAGACGGTAGGAATAAATTACACAGAAGGAATTGGAAAGCATTTCAGACTACTTGTTTATATCAGTGTTTATCTTATTGGAGAAAATCCCTGTGGGTCTGGATCAGACATTTTGCTGGGTGGGGAGCAGATATTTCCTCTTCCCAGTGTACGTTGACTTCTAGGCTGGTTTCTCCCATTCTCACATGGTGACATGACTAATCTGTGTTATTTCTCCTTGCTCCATCTCAGGCACAGGGAAGCCACAACTTCCAATGGCCTAGTGGCCACCTCAGACTAATTGTTTAAGACTGTGGGGAACGGCCCATAGTGAGACGGGAGGGATGCAAAAACACAACATTAAAACCCTCTGGTCTCTATATGGATGCAGATGTCTTGGAGATGGTCCAATCAGTGCATAGATTTTTACTTGATGACAAATTTTCAAGTTCATTGTGTTAAGCCACTGAGATATTTGGGATAATTTGTCATCTCATCACAGATTGGTCCTTTCTGCCTAATATAATATACTCAGTGATATGTAGTCAATATACAGTATTCTGATCACTGATAGCATAAATATTATGTAATTATAGTACACATAGTATCTATTTATACATCTTAACACTTTTGTTTAAAAATTAAGAAACAGATATAATAATGAAAGTTGTCAAAATAATTGCCGTTATTTCAGTGGAGAACTTGAGAGCTCTTAATAACTGATATTTTTTCACATAATGTCTTGAGAAATAAACATATGGTTTAAAATACAGGTGCATGATAAATAACACTATTTTATTTAAACATGAATCTGTTCAACAACAATTACAGCTGCATTTATTTAGCAGATACTTTTAAGTTGTGGTCCTCTTCTGTGCAGCTTCCTAAAATGTGTGCCCTCCCATCTGCAGTCTAAGAGTGAGCAATGGCTCTTTCACTAAGAATTCTTTCTCACACTTTGATTTTATCCAAGTTCAAAAGATCTAGGAGTGATGATTTGGGGATCTTCCATTTAAGGATTAATGGGAAAGAGTGAGAGTATCAGGGGATGTTAAGATGGGGAGAAGACAGGAAACCAAGTTGATTTTCCATAGAAGTGAAAAAGGAAGGGGAGAGAAGGCAGGAAGGAAATGAAGCCATGTGACGTGACCCTTTGGCCGCCCACCCCTGTCCACTGCTTCTGATTCTCGGCTCAACACTGGCTTGTGCAAGAGCACAGGATGCATGAAAGAAAGAGTCGTGGTTTCCTTTGTTGCAGGAATTAACTCTGTCAATAAGAGTTAATTCAGAATATCTCAATGAGAAATGGAAACACACTCATCAGTGTAATTTTATGTATATGCATATATATACATATTTATATGCATATATATAATTGTAGGCATTCATAAATATCTAAGAAGTCACTGTAGCTATCAGTGTCAGAGGCTGGAGGTCCTAAGATCAATGTCAGGGTTGTTGGCTTCCCTGCTGTGTCAAACGTCCATCTTCTTAATTTTTGCTAATTTGGGAAATATTTTTGAGTAAATGATTTATTTTATCTGGAAAGAAGCAGCATGACATATCAAACTCATCCTGCTTTCTCTTGAAGATAACCAGGTCTCTTTTATCTTTCTCATGCTTGTTCAGTCCACCAGAATACCACCTGTCTTCTATCTGTCATTTTTAATGACCTGCTGACTTTGCCACTTGCCAGCACAGGATCTGGGTTGGGGTTATATTTAGATAAGATTAAAATTAGCATAAATTCAAGAGGTTTTAAGCTAAATTGATGTTGTAATTAATAAAGAAAAATAAAATGTCCTAAAAATAATATCCTTTCCACATTCCCTACCTTGGGAAATTTACAATAATGTTCATACTGATACATAGTTTATAGGTATCCAAGTTAGTTTACAGAATAATTATTAGCAAAAGTGTAGAAAGAAGCAAAAGCCTAGAAAGAGTTTCCAGTGCAAACTTTTTGCATTAAGTATAGGGAAGAGAAGATGGTCCAGTTTGGGGTGAGTGTGGTTCAGATTATGTGTTTTCAAATACCATTTAAATTGAGGATTAGAATTCTCAGCATTTAGACTGAAGTTCAGCATGAAGAAATCTAGTTAGTCGACTTAATTAAAGATGGAATGGTTAAAACCTTATCAGACATTTTAGATTAATGTATAATAGAACATGATAGCAATATTACATTTATAAAAATAATTTCTTAAGAAAATTTTTTTTCAGGCATCATGAAAACATAAATGGGTCATATTCTACATGAAATCATTCATAAATTAATCTCAGTTAAACTTACTATTTTGTATATTTTCAGAAATATATTTTTTCCACCCTGAAGATCAGTCTTCATAAGTAATCCAACACTATGTGTAAGGCTTTTTCATGTTTTTATAATAAAATAAATGATTTAAAATACTGATTTTAGATAAATAGTCTCATATATAACCGTCAGATTAAACTTTACAAACTATGAATCAAAGTTTAATTGCAGGTTGTCTGAGTTACTCCCACAGACAGGTCATTGAGAACAACAACAACAACAACAACAACAAATCAAAAAATTTCCCCCAAAGGAATGAACTTTATATTCTTATTGATAAAAACAAATTAGATTATTTTTCCAGTTCATGAGTTGGTAATTAAATGGTTTAATTTGGACATTTTGAATTCAAAGTAATGCTGAGAAATTATGCTTTTTTGATATTTTTGTTTAGTTGCTTGTCAGTGGTAATATGATTGATTCTATTTGCAAAACAAGTATTTCTAATGGAAAAGTGAACAGGTTTAGCATTTTCCTCCTGGTACCATTTTGCAATCCCCTCTTTCCCTGAAAAAAGTTAGGATGAAGCTGCATTGGTAACCATTTTATTCTTATTTACACCTGGCTTTTCACTCAATAAGCAAGACAAATCACATTTCTTAATGTATCACAAAACACATTTCTTATTGCATCCATGAGAAATGGTGCTGTATTTGCTGCGGGCAGTCTGCCTCCATAACTTCTGCAAAGTGAACTGGAAGAGCAGGGATCCTAAAGCACTGGCAGCCTTGTGACAGGGTGCAACATTTGCTGACATCATAACAACCAAAAGGCATTAGGCGCCCTGTATGTGCCAGGGGTAGTTACTGGTTTGAATTATAACATCACTATTTATTACAGAGCGCAGATTTCAGTCCCAACATGGCTAAGTTGATTGTCACATGAAACTTTATCAATACATTTTTAAAGCACAACACCATTTACCCTGCAGAATGGGAGGTATTTATAGCACAGAAAGGGTACGGCAGAAAGGAAATGAGGGAGAGATTATGTCTGTGACAAATGGATGGGGAGTGGCTTCAACCCTGCTGCTCTTAGTTCAAGATAAATCACTTTAGAGTGTATTAAAATTGTGGCATTGTGGGTCATAGGGAAAGAGAGGTGGCCAAACCTATCAGCAACTGGGAATGGCTGTAATGAATGAATGAGCTCACAGCCAAGATCCCTGAAGAGTCTCTTTTTAAATTAAAAAAAAAAGTGTAATATGTAAGAACATATTTAAGGAGTTATGAGTTACATTTTGATTCATTTATGTGTTATGTAACATCAGGTTAAACCTCTAACTCTTCAAACATTTGTCATTTCCTTTTCTAATTTAAATTTATTTGAACTGATTCATATAATTGTTACAAATGTATATGTCACTGGACATTGTGTGATGTTTTGATGCACATATGCCTTGTTTAATATTGAAATCAGGGTAACATTTCTATCTGCACAAACATATGTCATTTCTTTATGGAAAAAGCATTCAAAATTCTTTCTTCAGGCTTTTTGAGATATACAGTACAGTATAATTCCCTTACTGTGGTCACCTTGCTGTGAAAAGCCCCTAACTATAACTTAATACTTACTGACCATCCCTCCCCACCCTCCCACCACCCTCCTCTCCTCAGCCTCTGGTAACCTCCAGTCTACTCTCAGCTTTTATGAGGTCAACCTTTCTACACATAGTGCTATTTTTGCTATTTGTCTTTCTGTGCCTAGATTATTTCACTTAACATCATGATCTCCACTTCCACCCATGCTGGTTGTAAATGGCAGGATTTTGTTCTTCCTTTATACTGAATAGTTTTCCACTGTATACATGTGCCACATTTCACTTATCATTCGTCAGTTAGTGGACACTTTGGTTGTTTCTATTTCTTCACTATTTTGGATAGTGCTGAAATAAACACAGGATGTCTCTTCAACATATTGACTCCATTTTGTTTGGAGATATATATATATATATATATATATATATATATATATATATATATATATATATATATATATCAGTACCTGATCACCTGAGGAACCTGGGTACTGTGTTCCATAATGTCTACACTAATTTACACCCACCAACAGTGTGCAAGAGTTCCTGTTTCTCCATATCCTCACCAGCAGGTTGATCTTTTATCATTCTCATAAGAGCCATTCTAAGAGATGTGAAATGATATATTACTGTAGTTTTAATTTGCATTTCTCTCATGATTAGTGATACTGAGCATTTCTTTATATACTTGTTAGCCATTTCTATTTCTTCTTTCATAGACATATCTATGCAGGTCTTTTGCCTGTTTTTAAATTGGGTCATTTTTCTTGCTAGTGAGCTGTTTAAATTACTTAGATATTTTGGATATTAACCTTTTATCACTATGTCAATTGCAAACATTTTCTTCCAGTTTGTGAGTTTTCTCTTTACTCTGTTGATATTTTTCACAATATTGCTTCTTCAAATCAATGAAGAACACAGTATGTTTTTATGTTTTTTATATCCTGTTCAATTTCTTGACTGTTACTAGTCTTTTAGTTTAACGTAATTGTATTTGTTGATTTTTGGCCCTGTTTCCTGTGCTCTTGAATCTTGTCTAAAAACATTTTTGCCCATCCTGATCTTTTCAAAATTTGCTTCTAGTAATTTCATAGTTTCAAGATTTTACATTTAAGTCTTTAATTGATTTTGAGTTGATTTCTGTAAATGGTGAGAGGTAGGAATCTTTTGCATGTGGATGTCTAATTATTTTTTTGGATCATTATTAAATGCATGTTCTTAGCTGGATGTAAATGCATGTGTTTACTCTCAGTCTTTTCCATTCCATTAGTCTGTGTGTCTGTTTTATGCCAATATCATGCTGTTTTTTAATTACTAAAACTTTGTAGTATATTTTGAAGTCTGTCAATGTAATGCCTCTGACATTTTTTCTTTTTTTCTCATGATGACATTGATTATTTAAATAATTTTGTGACCCCATACAAATTTTAGGATTGTCCTTGTCCAGTTCTGTGAAGAATGCTATGGGTATTTTTGATGGGAAATGCATTGAATCTGTAGATCACTTTGTGTAGCATGGAAATTTTTAACAATATTGCATTAATTTTCATCAAGGAAATTGGCCTGCAGTTTTCTAGTTTTGTTTTGACATTCTTTGGGTTTAGTATTGAGGCAATACTAGCCTTATGGAATGTGTTTGGTAGAATTCCCTTCTCTTCAATTTTTTTTGAGAAATTTAAGAAAAACTTATATAATTCTTCTTTAAATGTTAGCAGGAACTAAGAATGAACCCATCTGATTCTTCTTGACCTTTCTTTTATGGGAGAGTTTTTATTTTTATTCCATCTCATTACTCGTTTGGGGGTCTATTCAAGTTTAACATTTCTTTATGATTAATCTTGGTAAAGAAAATTGCCCTTTTCTTCTAGGTTGTCAAGTTTGTTGGCTTATAGTCGTCCATAGTAATTTCTCATGACCTTTTGTATTTCTGTGGTGTCAGTTGTAATGTCTCTCTGCTCATCTCTGAATTTATTTATTTGAGTCTTTTTTTCCTCTTTTTCTTAGTCTAACCAACAGTTTGACTATTTTATCTTTTTGGAGAACCAACTGTCTTTTGAGATTTTGTATTTTCTTCCTTATATTTTTTTAGTCTCTATTTTATTTATTTCTTCTTTGATCTTTATTATTTCCTCTACTAATTTGGGGTATGGCTTATCTTGTTTTTCTCTAGTCACTGAAGATGCAGGAAAAGGTTATTTATTGGACATATTTATGCTTTTATGATGTTGGCTTTGATTGTTAGTACTTCCTTTTTTTGTATTCTGTATTTTGATATATCATGTCTCTATTGTTGTCTACTTCAATGAATTTTTAAATTTTCTTCTTGATTTCTTTCTTGATTCATTTCCTGTTCAAAAGTAAGTTGATTAATCTACATGTATTTGTATAGTTCCCAAGTCATTCTTGTTATTGATTCCTAATTTTATGCATAGATGTCAAAAAAGATCTTTCAATTCATATGATTTTTTGAGACCCACTCTACAATCTTTTCTGGATAACGTTCCATGCACTGATGAGAAGACTATCTATTAGTCAGCTATGAGTAGAATGTTCTTAGATATCCATTAGGTCCATTTAGTCTATGGTACAATTTAACTCTGCTGTTTCTTTATTGATTTCCTGATTTTCTGCCTGGACAATCTTTTCATGCAGAAAAAGGAATCTTAAAGTCCTCTATTATTATTGAGTTGTATTCTAGTTCTCCCATGAAGCCTATTATAATTGCTCTCTATATTTGTGTGCTGTAATAGTGGGTGCATAATATTGTGAATAGTTGTTTTCTCTTGCTGAATTGACTCCTTAATGACATGTCTCCTCTCTTTTTCACTCTTTTGATTTAAAGTCTTTTTGATCTGATGTAAGTATGGCTAGTACAACTTTCTTCTGGATTCCTTTTATATATAATTTCTTTTTCCCTCTCTTCACTTTCAGTCTATGCACATTCTTAGAGATGAAGTGAATTTCTTGTAAGCCACATATAGTCTTGTTTTTTTTTTTAAAATCCATTCAGTCACTCTTGTGTCTTTTGAATTGGACAATTTAATCCTTTACACTCTAGGTAATTATTCTAAGTAAAGTTAAAGCCAATTTCTCACTCATTGTTCAGCTTTCTTCTTTGTTTCTTTCTGTTTTCCCTTCTATTATAGTCTTCCTTTGTAGGTAATTAATTTTCTACTTCTGGTATGCTATCTTTCCTGGCTTATTTTTGGCTTGCCTGTTATAGGTTTTTAACATGAGGCTCATATAAACCATCTTTTAATTGTAACAAGCTGTTTTGAAATGAGAGTACCACAACATGATCATAAAAGTAAGAAACACAACAAAAAAGAAAGAAAGGAAATATAGTAATAATAAACTCAACTAAACTCCATTCCTTTTTATATTTTGAATTTTTGGTATCCACTTTTACATCTTTCTATATTTTCTGTCTCTTAACAGAACAATATACTATTATTTTTGATTGTTTTGTTTTTTGATCTTCACGCTAAAGCTATGAGTAGCTTATGTACCTTACTTACAGTATTTGAACATTTGATACTAGTCTATATAGTTCCCCTTGTGGTGAGATTTATGTTTCCCGATGTTTCCTTCATACTTAATAATGTATCTTTCAGTTGGAGTAATTTCCTTTAACCCTTCTCATGGGACAGGTCTAGGAGGGATATTGTCTCAGGTTTTGTTTGTCTGGGAATATCATTCTCTCTCCTTCATTTCTAAAGTACAGCTCTGCTGGGTACAGTGTCCTTGGTTGACCGGCTTTTTTCCCTCTTCAGTATTGCAAAAATTTCATGATACTCTCTGCTGACCTGTAAAGTGTGTGCTGAGAAATCTTCAGGCAGGCTAAATCATGCTGATTCGTATGCCCCTATAAGTTATTATTTTCTTTTCCCTAGTTTCCTTAGAATAATTCTTCCTCACCTTTGAGTATATTATAATGTGTCTTTGGGTAAACTTTGTTGAGTTAAAACCTACTGGCCACCTTTGACCTTCCTATACCTGGATATCCTTGTCTAGGTTACAGAGGTTTCTGTTATTATTTCTTTGAATAAACATTTTATTTCTTTGGTATTCTCAAGTCTTTCTTGAACCCCAATAAGCCAAATATTTGCTCTTTTAATGCTGTCTCAAACTGGTTGTAGTCTTTATTAACTCTTCATTATTTTTTCTTTTATTCTCCACTGACTCTGTATTTTCAAATAGCCTGTCTTGAGCTCAACAATTCTTCAGTTTGATCTAGTCTGCTATTTATGCTTTTTACAGTGGTGTTTTCTTAATGTGATTTTCATTTCCAGGACTTCTGTTTGACTCCATTTAATTGCTTCCATATCTCCATTCAGTTTCTCTGTTAGAGAATTCACTTCTCTCTGCTTCCTTAAAATTCAATGAGTTTCTTTAAAGCAGCTGTTATAAATTCACTACCTGTAGTTCTTCCCTACAGGTTGCTACCTGGTCAATTTCTAGCACCTTATTTTGACTATTAGGAGAGGTCTCGGTTTCCTAAAAGCTCTTGGAACTTATTGATGTACAATGACATCTGTGCATTGGAACAGGGGACATTTATTCCGATATTCATAGCCTACCTTTGTTTATGCTTAACTTTCCAGAGATTTCAAGCAGGATGCTCATTTTCCCCGGAGCTGGGGTTAACTTCCATTATTTTAGCACTAGATGGTGCCCTAAGCCTAGGATTGCTACAAGTCTGCAGTTGGTACATCGTCACTGTTTTAGCACCAGAGAGTGATCTAAGCCTAGATTTATAACCAATCAAAATTAGGGTGTTGTACAGCATGAATTGAGGGAGTACTCAAAAGTTGCTTTTAAATTAATACTTTATGTCTTTCCATTATCATCAGGATATTGATATGAATGATGTGATTAAAAGAGTTCAACTGCACCACACCCTCACTCTGCCTCACCTCTTTGAAGTAGAAGATAATCCTTTGCTGATACTAGCTCTTAATCTCCTTTACAACATGGCAAGGTCAAAATAATTTTTTACAGATTCAAACAGTTAAAGTTGTCTACTGTTATCAAATAAATTGTTAGTGCATTATAGAGCTTTTTCTCCACCACTGTAGGGAGTCAACCCCTCAACGCAAGCAGTTTGGACCATTCCTGCTTACTACTGATGTCATTCTGCAGAGTATTTCTTCTGAATAGTAAATGAAATAATTTTGTGCCCCTGCCCTTTTATTCATGCAGCCCCAAACTTCTCTGCTCTACTGTTTGGCTCCAAACATGAGCACAATTCCCCCCACCCCTTTATCTGCTCTAAAATCTCAACTAAAATATTTTATCATGAAGATAAGACTTTCAATGTGGACAATGGACTTTTCACATCCACTTACTCAACATAAAAGCCTCAGCACATCAAGTATAAGTCTCTCTTTCAAAATCAGGTCACTTTTCTTAAATAAACAAGCAAATACAAACTAAATATATGCCAATTTTTCTTACTAAACAGAATATTTAATATTTTTATAGGATAATTACTACACTGTTCTTGAAAAACAATGTGAATCTTCCTTACACCACAGTTACTCACACATACACATAAGCTTTCCACTTTACTGAAGTTTTACTGGCCCCATATATTGCCTATGCATATTTCTATGTAGAAATCTAAATGGTGACATGAAGGTGTGCATCACTTCACTGCTCCGTCTTCTCTGACTATTGGTGCCTCCCCTCCACACACACAAACACTGCGTCCCAGCACCTTCCCATGGCAGGAGCAGACAGACAAGCCCCAAACTTACGCCTTCTTCTGGATGAGTCTCTTACTGGACGTGATCCCTGACGTGACCACGTGGCTCAGATCCTCTGCTTGAGGTCTTTGCCCCTTTTTGGACACCCTGTTTGAAATTGTGGTCTGTGCCTCCTGTTCCTTCATCTGATGCCACCTACCTTGATGTGCTCTGGTTGTCCATAGTACCCATCATCTTACAAATGATTAGATGCTTTCTTCATTATGCTTATTATTTCTTGGTTGCCTTTTTTCTCATGAAAATGTAAGCTATTTTTTTTCCTATGTTGATGCTGTCTAAGCATCCAGAACAGTGACTGGCACGTTGTAAGTATGTATTAAACACCTGTTGAATGAATGAAGAAAAACTACCTTCCCAGGTCCAGATTGCAGGAGGTTTTTGCCTACATGAGCAAGAAGCTCATCATCATGTTGCATGTGTCTTGGTCTTCTTATTCAGTGCTTAATGGTAATGAGGTTGATGGGATGCATCAGACAGTAGTTCAAGGCTGGTGCAATGCCTGACACTAGTGCCATTCAAGGGGGGTTAGTGGGCTCGCTAACTCTGAAAGTCAAATTGAAGGTAGGAAGAAACTCCAAATCATTCACATTTTAAGCAATGTTCAGAGTGCAGAGGAGGCACTGGTGTCCAATGCAAAGCAGATTCTCTTAGAATCTGGAACCAGCTCCTCGCAGCCACATTGAAGTCATTCACACTTTAACTCTTAGCCACTATAGGCTATCTGGGCTGAGAAGACAACTTGCTTAAATTTCAAATCTGTTTTTATAAAAGTTATTACTATTTTTAAAGTAGTTTTGGGCATTGGGCCAGCTTAAAACAGATAAAATACCTAGCCAACAAAATGCAAGCGTATTAACTGATAATATTTATACAAAAAAACTGAAGGGAAACACCATTTCCTTTAAGAAATCAATTACAAGAAAAGAAAAGATGTAAAAAGGAAAAGAACAAACAGAAATAAGTTTTATATAGGAGTTGCAAAATGGTAACTTTTCAGATCTTTAAGAACAGTGATAGGTAAAACTATTGTCAAAATTATTTTTCATAATGTATCTCAATATTTCAAAGAAAATTCGTAAGTCAAAATGGAGCTCTAATTATTCAGAGTAGTGCATTTAGTGCAGTGTCTGGAGTGTTATTTTCTTTCAAAATCTGAAGTAATATAGGAAACTATCACATCATTGTCAAATATTTTTTTCTCCCTCATCCTTGTCACACTGGGTTGAGTTTTTCTTTGTGAGGATGGATAACATCATGGAATCAACCTGATTATTGGAAGGTCACAGGCCATGTGGGGAGATCAGCAGCCAAACCATTCTTTAGAGGAGGCACATTGTGGGACAGTGTGTCCCACAGGTGGTGAGAGTTAGTTAGGCAGCTCCGCAGGTCAACTGTATGCACCTGCTCCAATCACTTTCCTCACACAGAAAGCTAGAGGAGCACAATGGCTTCCTGTTTTATTGCTCTTACTATGAGCAGATTCTTCCATATGCAGCTAACCTGTTTCAGGATCTTATAATACACAGGTTAGAACCTTCACAGAAATAATTGAAGAAACAGAAACTGATGTTTAACAACTAATATTAAATTAACATTAGGTGTGAACTTTTAAAGTTTTAGTGTATGGACATATTGCTACTACAACTATTTCAAACATAAAGAAAAGCAGAGAGGATATTTTTACACTGTCCATACAATATTGACCTAGATAAAATAATGGCTGAGTCACTGTGGCAATTACCTCAGGCAATTATTCAATTCATTGTCTACAGGTTGCTCCTTTTCCACTCCCCTCCCTTCTTTCTGGAGGTGGGCTCTATCTTTACGTTGGTTTTATCTCTGCCATATTGATTTTTGGTAGCTATTACAACATGTCGTATTTTTAAAAGTTGTGTAAATGCTATTATAAGTGTCTTCTTCTAACTTACTTTTATAATCAATATTGTTTACAAAATTCACTGACTTGGATACATGAAGTTCTAGTTTATCCAATTTTAACTGCTTTTATTTGTATGAGTTTATGAAAAAAATCACTCTCATAATGAAATTCAATCTAGAAGATCCAAGTTTTCATTAATGCAAATAATGCCATAAGGAAAATATACACTTTTCATTCTGCACTATGTATATTACTTTTATAGTCTTCAGTCCTAAAAGGGGAATTGTTAAATCTTCAGTTCTCTCATTGCTGAACTTCACTCCAAAGGGACTTTATCATATCATAATTGCACTAGTGATATATGAATTTCTGGATCTCTGTATTTCCACCCAATCTTGGAGTTATCAGACTAAATATTCTACCAATTGGTTGACATCACTGTGCAATCTTTTTTCTGGGGGCAGGGGATACCAGGGATTGGACTCAGGGGCACTAAACCACTAAGGCACATCCCTAGCCCTATTTTGTATTTATTTAGAGACAAGGTCTCACTGAGTTGCTTAGCACCTCGCTTTTGCTGAGACTGGCTTTGAACTCAAGATCCTCCAGTCTCAGCCTCTGGAGCAGCTGGAATAACAGGAATGCGTCACTGTGCCTAGCTAACTGTGCAATCTTAATTCATACTTTTATTTTTATTGGTGAGGTCAGCAGCACTTTATATATCTATGATCATTAGCCTTATACTTTGAGAAAAATATACAATTGTACATGTTTTTTAGAGAAAATATTTGTATCTTTTAAAATTTAAATGTGTTTCTTTGATTATGAAATCAAATGATCACATGTATATATTGCAATACTTTTGATAAACAAGTTGAATTGCCCATTTTACTACCACACAGCCAGATAGATTTTGTTAAACAGCTTGATTTTGTTTTCTGTAATCCACCAGGTCTATGCACATGACGCCCCCAGTCTCAATGTTTACGTATTTTTATCCTTCTGTGCATTGCTATGTTGAGATAATATTATTTTTATGTTTCATTTAACTATTTTTATTTCACTTCATATCATAAGTATTTTAAGTTACCATTGAAGTGATTTTTAAGCATTGTATTTAATAGCTATTTAAATCCCATTAGGTCAATGTAATGTAATTATAAACCATTCACCTACTGTTAGGTAGTGGTGAGTCCAATGTTGATATTCAAGGATTTTTCCGCACAAACTAAAATTATTGTCCTTTTCACCTTAGATTTTCTTTGAAAGAAGAAGCAACCAAACAAATACAAAGCAAAACAAAACAAATGATAAACCACAGAAGGTAATTTATATCTTGAAAAAAACTTTGTGGCTACAGACTTTACTAGAAGTATTTGTGCTTGTGTGTTCTTAATGTTTGCTTTTTTATCACTCCTAAATGATAAGAATGGACAACAATGTTTTGGCTTACTTTGACCTATGTTTATTAATAAAGGAATATCTAGGCTGATGTGTTGTCCTCTATCTTAACTAAAAGCATTAAATTTATGCTTTTATTTCATCATTGATGTTAAGGTAGAAAAATAGGCAATAATTGCATGAAGTGCTTTATTAATCCCATTAATTTATTTTAATTTAAATTTGAGGAAGTCCCCAAATTTTGTGAAGTCCCAAAATCCTTATCACTTAGACTGAGGTCCCAAGATGAATAATCAGTGGTGAGGAGAGAAGAATAAATACCCATAAAGAAGAAGCGAGGCCACATCTTAATACACCATTGCCCTCGTTTCTCCCTTCTCCGTATGAGGGCAGAAAGAATGGAGGGTCCTGCTGCCTTGGGATGGTCCTTCACCTTCAAGTCCACGCTGCTAACACGTCTGACTAGTCCCCCGCTGGCTATGCCATGTAGCTGTGAAGCCCTCATCCACAACATCCCTTCTGTGTTGAAAATCGGGACAGCTCTCCTCCATCATCCCTGGGCATCTCTGCAGTCAGCTGCTTGGCTGGAGACTGGGCTGTTTTCCAGACCACAGAGAAATGAGGCTTTTTATCTCCTTTCTTTCTTGTGATGCATGTAAACAACCCGCTACTCATGCCAAAGAGACGATCCAGCCTATAGCATTGCTTCTAAAATATGTTCCGTTATCAGCAGAATATGTTTCAAGGAAACATTGTAAAATATTGCAGATATTTCCATTCGTTGATATGATTGGGACACTAAAGACACCTTTTTTGGTGCGATCTATAATCTAAAGAAATCTGTGAGATTATGATTAGGACTAGAATTTTTAAAAGTCATATTTAGACTTCATTGCTTAATCACAATCTTCCTTATTTCTTAACAGTTTTTATTTTAAAAAAAAAAAAAACAAGAGAGAAGAGCAAGTATAACAGTCTCCATGCATGTGAAGAAAAAAGGGGAGTTGAGAGTTCAAGACCTTTCCCACTAAAAAACAATTAAGATCTATTTGGAAGGTATTACAAATGATCGCTAGGTCTTCAGCCCCATAGTCTGAAGAGAATGGGCTTCTTTGCAGAAAAGTCCAAAGAAATAAATTCCAAAGAAGTAAGTGGTACCTTTTAATTTTCTTCGGACAACCAGATCACCTTCAGCCTTTCCCTGGTTTTGCCTGAGTGTGTCCACAAACCGTGAGCTCTTAGGGACACAGTTAGTGTGCTCCCAGAGGAAAGGCTGAGAGCTCTTCAACCTGTCAGGAACCACTTTTAAACTTTGCAGCCTCCATTCCACTCTGGCACACCATGCCCCTTAACAACTCGTGAATGTCCCTAAAACATTTCCCATGCATCTTTATTTCATATGGCATCTGTTCTTTCTTCTGTTTCTACACATAAGCATTGCCAATGATGCCAATTGTTATCTTTCCACATTGTACAGACCTGGGAAGGACAAGCTCAGCAGGGGCCACATGGCTCTGTGTAATGATAGCACCCTCAACCCACTGTTTACTTCTTTTTTTTTTCTTCCATTTTTCAACATGACCTTCAGACTCAAGAAAGCAGTAAACAATGTTATAATAAATTACTTTTGCACAGGTCAATAATGCATTTGCTTCTTCACTGGGCTGCTCAGTCCTCTCTGATTATCAGTATTTTAAAATGCTCAAACTTTTGTTTGAAAATTCCCTTTTGTGTTTTGTTGCTCAGTTCTAGAGTACATTTTTTTTTAAATGGTGGTTCCCGTCCTTTGAGGGAGGTAGTAATATCAGTTTGGTGGGTTATGATGAGCATTTCTTCTCAGTGTCAGAGCAGAATACAAACTAGAGTGCATTACACATGGGAAAGGAAATATTATTTCAAGAATCTTTTGTTTGGTAGATGTATACAATTTATGGACTGGCATCCTAGGTCTTGTTGGGAAATGTATATCTACAATAGGCTGAAAAAGTTTATAATTGACTGTTCTAGGGCATTTTATCTTCTGTGTTTGAATAAAGACTTTTTATTCCCATAAAATGCATTTATTTTTAGCTTAACTCTAATGACATGGTACATTTTATTTGACAGCTTGATATTCCTTTGTATTCTCCTGTGGATATCTTCCACAATTCAAAAAAAAATTTAATAGCAATTATTCAACATCAAAATGTCATTATCACTGCTCATCTTTCTAATTCTGCTTGAAGAGCCTTCCCTTTCACAGTATTTACATTCCATTGGTTCTTTCTTCCAGTTCCCTGATTTTCCTTTCTAAGTGTCAGTTTTGCCTACTGTTCAAGAATGGGTCAACTTTAGAATGAAGGGAGTTTATTTAGGATTTATTCTAATTGACAATAAATAGCCTGGGGATTTAGCTGCCACAGCTGTCCCTTATTAGATCATAGTTCAGGTCATCAAATTAAAATAAGCTGTCCTAAATTCTGCACTGTACAAGAAAGAAAGAAAATACATTAGGCTCTCTCAGAAAGCCCTTTAGAGTGAATTATGTTGATGGTTTGTGTAGAGAATGGGCCAGATGACAGCTACATTGGGACAGTCTGTCACTGCAGCTAACACTCACGTGTCCTGTCTGGGGCTGGGGCACAACTGGGGCTTGCAACCCACTGCTCTGTCAGCTTTGGTTCAGAAGGTCAAAGTGCATGGGGCAAGAATCCCTCCAAATTTTCAGCATGTTTCTCCAGTCCTCTGTTCCCAAAAGTCTGGGTTTTGTAAATTATGGGAATCTGGGCTAAGAGTTTTAATCCACTGCATGGGTTGGGAAGCCGTTTTACTTTCATCCAGTGTTTTGTCGGTGACTTTCTAGGGAGAGATATGTAAAAATATCTGATGTTGAGAGAAGCTGCTGCTCAGTGGCAAGGCGGGTTGGATGCTAATGGTGGAAAACGATATGTTTGCTGCCATTTTCTCCTAACAATTTTACTTGTTTTTCTATAATATATGGAGTCACTGTAGATTGATGGAGTGGAATGCATTTAAAATGAACTGAATGTGCTCGTTTTCTCTTTTTGAGATCCCAAATGCCAACGCGGGCATGAACAAAATCTTAAAGCCAAACTCTTCTGGGGTTGGGGGAGAGTAAAAGAGGAAGGGCACTTTAAAACACACTGTTTCTTTTTTTCTTGAGTCTGGCCAAAAATAAATGGAAGGAAAGAAAAGACGAGTCTTGAAGCTCACCCAAGCAACTTCAAGATTGCAGCAAAACGGTTCTTGCCAGGGCATCATTCACCACTGCCTGTGTCCTGGTGCAGTTACCAGGCAGAGATGGTCTGGAGTGAGCTGAAGGTATTCAGGGAGCAAGCTGCATGTCTGACCACCGCCCAACTCTCATTCACTGGAGCCCTGCAGGGAAAAGGGCCTTTTCTTTTGGAAGATCTGACTGTATCCTAATAAAGTCATAGAGAGGGTATCCTAACCTCTGTACCTGAAAACCATGTACAGTCACAAACCAGGAGCCACAGGGTCCTGTGAAATGCTGGAGATCTCCATTTCTATGAAGTTCTCATTTTCTCTGACTTGGAGAAACTACAGGTAAACCTTTTTTTTTTTTTTTTAATTCCTTTCCTCCTCAGAGAAAATAAAATCAGTCTTTCAGAAATATGTTTTATGTGACAATTCTGATCAGTAAGTGCACATATACTCTTTCACTTCAGACTCTGAGGCAAATAACAGTATTGAGTGAATCTCACGTTTCAGGAAACTGCTCAAGGTGAAAATCATGGACACAAAAATCTATATATTTTTGCCCTATTTACTCAGTACCACACTGGCCATGTGATATATCTATAATCTGAGCCTAATGGGCTCTGCAAAGATAAAAATCCACGTCATAAAATGATAGGGCTAATTGTCTTCCTTTAATCTGTTTGCATATCAAATTCAGGTACTACAAAACCACAAGGGAAACAAAGCGTTTCTGGTCTGGCAAATGATGCCTCTAGTGATATTCAAATACATCTTTGTCTTCTCACCTGGTAACATGAGCAGATTATTCCTTAGTAATATTTTCTTGCCATGTTGCTTAAGGTACGTATATTGCTCTGAGATGTCATAAAGGAGGGCATAACACCAGCCTGAAATATTAGTAGTGGCCAAAAAAATGTTCCACATGCAATAATTATTCATGCGTTTTTCTTAAATTTAGACAAAGATCAAAAAATAACACTAAAGAAATCAATTTCACAAAACACATACTTTTTATTTTTATTTACGTAAATAATATATATAAGCCTACCTGCTCAATTCAGAGAAACAGAGAAATTTCATAGTGAATTATATTTATTATTTTCTAAAATCACGAAATATAATTCAAAGTAGAACACATTACTTATCAATCAACCCTCTTTTGAGATGATTTATGCCCATTAGATTATAGTTTAGAAATTTATCTGGAGCACAAATTTGCTTTATGAGATTATAAAGAGAACTTCCATTTGTACAACAAAGACTGTGTAGATTGGCATATCACAAACAATACGGCCACTGAACACAGAACTGGAGCACAGAATTCCATGAAGCATAATTGACATAATCATATTTGAACCAATTTGGCTGAATTTATGAGACCCTTCATCTTCCCTGAAAAGTTATACTCCATCTTTCAAATAATTGTTGCACACATAATATTTTTAGTTCCTATTTCACAAGTATCCATTTTACTTTTTTCCACAATGTGAAAGACCTTCTTTTTCACCCTTGCCTGTAATTGTGGGCTGAGGGGTGGCTGGCCTGTGTTTGAACTCTGAGTAGCCCCTTCCTGCATGCTGCCCTGAGGTGCCGCTGACATGTTGGCTGGCGTATGGCCCTCGGCTTATCTCCACTGGGGAAAATGCCTGCTAGTCGGTCTCCAAGTCCAGCTGAAAGTACAGTGTGAGGCTTATTAATTTAGGGTCTAAAAAGCTTCTGCCTCAGTAAGTAGCTATTGCCTTTTATTTGATACAAATATGCCATTTAAATTTAAATGGCAGCTGATAGTGGGAAAAAAAAAAGAAACTCGTGTAAGAATTTTAAGAGTGGAAACAAGACTTTACTATATGACATGAGAAGGGTATATAGTCCCTTAATTAATGAAGCCCAGATGACCCAAGAGTGGACCCTATATGACTTCAAAGTATGTACTTGTCAATTTTATTCCAACATATTTCCATATCATCAAAAACATTGTCCTTATTCTGGTGTGTTTTAAAGTAAAATACACTAAAATATTTGCAGTAACAGTAGTTAATTTTTATTGCTGCAATTATAAAAATTCTCTCTCCCCGGTTTCCTCTGACCTGATGGTACTGCCTCCTGAAGGGTAGTGCAGAACGTGGTGCCACCAGAATTTAATGACTAGATATTGGGTCCGTCAAGTAGTTTGGCATAGAACTACCTCTGCAAAAATTTTTCAAGTGTTTATAATTTCAGTCACAGTAATAGAATTATTATTTTCTCCTGAAAAATCTGCATACAGGAAAGAGTAAAATTTTGATAAAAATGTACAGCTCAGCAGCTACTTTGGTTTGATTTGATACAGATTGTCTGTATATCTTACAGTAATTAAATTTAATCTGTACAGGAAAGTATTGGCATCCATTTGACATGCAAAAATAAACTAGAAGTAATAGTAGTTTTATTTGAAAGGAAAAAAAACCCACTTAATCGGTTTTATTTACTGAGCACTTCCACGGGGACACATATTTCAGACAGGTTATTACATTTAATTTATTCAAAGACATCAAGACATGGATAGTTCTACATCTATTTTAAAATTAAAGAAATTAATGCTTAAAAGTTTAATTTTTAATTAAATTAATTCTCCAATTCAAAGATCTATTAAATGCCAGAGATGGATCTCAACTGCAGAGTAGTCTAACTAAAACTCCTGTTTGCCTCATCATATTATATTTATTTCAGGTTCAAACAGATAAAATTGAGATATTTAACAGTTAATGAAGAACTTAGGATAACAAGGAAATCAAACATTTTTGAAAGACCATAATGAAAATTACTGTTTTTTTAAATTATTTACTTGATGTTAATTTTACTGTTAAATAATTTCCATATATTTTGCTTAGATCATTCCATCTAAACTTAACAGTAAAGACATATTTATTGCTATGTGGTAAAACATACTTGTAGCAAAACATTTTGAGGTAGTTATGCAATGGAATCTTTATGAAAGCATGATTAAATTTATTCACTTGCTACCAAGACCTAGATAGTCAAACATTTCAAGGCAATGAAGGGAGAAAATGGTTTCTGAGTTTAATAACACAAATCATCAATAACTAAAAATGCTCTGTAATTATTGAGATTATTTTTTGGTTGTTTTTGTTTGTGGCAATTTTGAGAGACTATCTAAATTTGTCTTTGTCTTATTTGCTTCATTATGCTTTTTTGTTTTTATTAATGAAATGTTCCAGTGCTAAATACTTCAATGATTTGATTAGCCAAAAGAACAGGTCATATAAATTATTTTTTAAGTAGAAATTTTTTTTAAAAAATTAGAAAAAATTAGAGTCCTAACAAAAACATGCAAATATATAGATTTTTATTCAGATTATGAAATATTTTTCATATCATCAATATTTTTAAAAAACCTTTCCACTCTCATTGGTCCACACCATATATGTATCATGAAAACAACTTTTAAATTATGCAAGTATCTGTCAAAAAATACACCCAGATCAATGAAACAAGACCAACTGAGGCTGAGATTTCCAGGTGTTGAGATACTTTTGAAGGTCTGTTTCTTAGAACCCAGGAATTTCCTCCTCTTTTCTTGAAGGTGCTGTGTGATTTCTACAGGACTGGAGGTCCCCACATACTGAGGGCTATCAGGGATGGCTGCAGAGAAATTTTGCCATTTTACCATTGAATGAGACAGAGAAGCCGTAACTATAATAAATACAAGAGGAAGAACTGTGTGCTTTGCTAAAAAATAAAAAAAAAATTGACAATGAATTAACTTGTTTATCTCTAGGAATAATCTAAGTCTACCATTATCCCTAAGTCTACCATTATCCTAAATTATTTTGTTTAAAATTTTTCAGATTTTCAAACTTAAAGACATTTTTGAGTCATAAACTCATATATTTCTGGAAATATGAAGATTGAAATATAAAGACACTAAGACATTTCAGAGTATTTTTTCTTATTCGTGACTAGATCTTACTTAAAAGCTGTAGTAGCACTGAGATCCTGATTTTGAAGCAATTGTACCTATTTTCTTATTTTTTTTTTATAAATAGCCTATATTTAGCCGTTCAAGTTTAAGAAATCATATTTTCAGCCATGCATACAGATCCATAACTATTGCTTAGTAGGGCATTATAAGTGTCGGCTGTTGGCCTACATTATGCAAAATAACATTTTCAAGCATTTATTCACAGTGATTTCTCTGTGTTTTAACAAACCCAATTAGCATAATGGTCAGGGTGCTGTTTCCCCATACCTCACTTTAGAGTTTACATAATGAACACCATAACTCCTAGTGTTTTATGTTATGTCTACATTGGGGAATATACACAAAATTAAACATGTATTAGCAAAGTCAATGCCCACAGAAATGACCAGATACTTGTAATGGAGGGGGAAATGTACAAAAAACAGTCCTAAAGAGTTTTACATAGTTCCACCAACTGACCGGATGTCATACTGGGAAGTACCAGAGATCTAAGTGGGAAAGGAAAGTGGATTTCATAGGACTAAAATGAACATAGAATAAGATTTGGTCATAAGAAAAGTGGCTGCCAGTAATAATTACTGTATCCACAGAAGCAGGAGAGACACACTGCAGCAGTCGCTGCATCTGCTTATGGGCGGCTGGACGGGTCCAGCACAGGAGGAAGGCCTGGGCTCTGTGTGCCCTGAAGTGACTCTCATCCCTGTCTCCTCCAGTCCAGGTCATCTCAGCCTTCATTACAGCAACCTCCCTTCCCAGGCTGCCTCACCTTTCATCTCCAGCCTACATCTCCTTATTTTTGAACCCCAACTCTAAAAACATCATTGCACAACGAAAGTCACTTCATTGCAATTTGTTAGAGGTACTAATGTTCAAAATAATTGGTAAAATTTTATGAAAATATAATATCCACTCTTACATAAAGAAAAGGACACAAGCTAATACCATATGGTTGGTTATGTGGAGACTAGAGAAAAAAAATCAACATTCTAGAAAATAAAATGATGTCCCTAACCTGTCCCTGGAGGGAAAAGAGAAAATTGAAACTGTTTAGAGAATGAACAGAAGCCTTGACACTTTTATAGTATCCTGTAGTTTGGGGAAAGTGGTTTCAAAGTAAGATAGCCAGATTGGCTACTTTTATGGCCTCAGCAATTCACCAGTGAAACTAGAATCTCCCTAGTCTTTATAGTGGAGGTAGGCACAGGGCTGAATCTGATGCTAGACCAGTTACTGTGAACAACAAACAGCAGGTACTAAATATATATATTTTTTTAAATAACAGTAATTTAAACATTTGAAAATCAGTAAGGTAAAAATGGAATCTACAAAAAAAATAGTTTATAATTAATTCAAATGAACTGCTAAAGTAGATTTTTAATAAATATCCTGAGGTAAATGGTCTACACCAATTTATTAAAAAATAATTTTAGATAGCACTTAAATATTATAGTCAAATATTGGAAAATATAAAAATATTTATAACATGGAAAGTGAAAAATAAACAAATAAACAAGGATTAAAGAATAAATATTAAATAAACTGAAAAATAAACAAATAAACAAAGATTAAAGAAACTATTAAAACACAATGTTGCCAAATGTCATTTATGATAATTTAAAACATTTTTTTAAAGAGAGAGAGAGAGAGAATTTTTTAATATTTATTTTTTAGTTTTCAGCGGACAAAACATCTTTATTTGTATGTGGTGCTGAGGATCAAACCCACAGGCATGGCAGGCGAGTGCGCTACACTTGAGCCACATCCCCAGCCTAATTTAAAACATTTTAATGATAAAAAAATAAAAAGACAAGAGTTTCATCCAATATTTGCAACATTTGTAGCATTAGGAAATTATATACCATACTAAACTCCAAAAAAATCCTGAAATTTACTAGGAAAGAAGGTAGGAAAGACAGTGGAATGATAATGACATAACTATCCTATGTCCATGTATTAATACACCACAGTGAATCTCCACATCATTACAGCCACAAGACTGGGATCCTAGTTAGGAAAATATGTAATCCATGTTTGTGTAAGTAAAATTATACTCTGCTGTCATGTATAACTAAAAAGGACAATAACAAATTTCCCTCAAATTCTATTTAAACATAAACATTCAGTTAACAGAAGAATACCAAATGGTTAGTGACTAACAGTTGGGACAATAATTTTTCAAAATAAAGCTATTTTTCAAAAGTCATTTATGTATCTATTTTAAAGCAAAATATTCATAATCTAATAATTTACTACATCGCAAGTCCATAGCAAGTTTAGAAAACAACATCAAATGAAAGATCACTTATGAAGTCACATGCATGGAAACCCTTTCTAAGGTGTGGGTTGCTGGGCACATGCCTGTAACACTGGATACCTTGGGTGTGAAAGTCTTTCCTAAACATGACACATAGCTAAGGCAATGTCAGGGAAAATATTAATAATTAACTACTTGGTCAACTGTGTGTGGTAAATGTATTATGGGAAATGTAGACTGACTGGTGAACCTTGAGAACTCCTTGTGGTGTAGAGGAGAAAGGTTCAATCTCCATTGTCTGAAGAGTTCTCACAAATTAGAAAGGGAAACATAAGCTATCAGAGATGCAAATCTTTGTGAAAATAAATACATGAAACAGGTCCAGATTTCATGTCTATTTCTCCAAATGAGAATCTAAAAATGTTGAAATTTAGGAGAAGTTTTTCTGAAGGAAACAGTAGGTTTTCAAGAAAACAATAGAATGGATTGCTTCATAATTTTGACTAAATCCATATATTGCTTTTAATAGCATGCAAATGAATAAATATAATTTTATTTTGCTCATATTACTTTATAAAGAACATTTTAGTTCAGTTTGATTAAAGTAAAAAAAAATCTTCTGAAGGTTCTTACTGTAGGAAAGTCAGTAGGTCACATTCTTGGTAAGATAGGAATTAAAGAACACAGAGGACCTGCCTTCTAAGAACCTACAATTTACTAATAATTTACTAAGAGTTGGTATGGTGTTCACAAAAGTCTAACATAGACTCATCTGGGGAATCTGGCAGCACAGCCAGGACGAAAAGCATCATCCACAGGATGAGTGGACTCCCACAGGCTGATGAGATTTCTACCCAGAGTCATTGAGTCAAAACATTAGGAATTCTCTCCTTAAAGTTCTCTATAGAGAAAGATGGGGCTCTATTCAGAGAACGATCCTGGTAATTTCTAGTTGGCGCTTCCTCCCCTGGGGATTGTTTACAAGGCTAATGGAAGGATTCAAAACTCAGGGGAGACCATGGCTGGCTCCTCAAGTCTCTAAGGACTGTCTTTAGGAGAATCTGGACTTGCTGGGCAGTTTGGAAAACTGCCGCTTTGGCTGTGGCTTGCTATGTCAAGATGGTGTTCTGCAGGGAAATGCCCAGATGCTGCTACAAAGCCTCAGGTCATCTAAGGACCATGCACTTCACCTGAACAAGAACAGACCGAGGAGGAGAGAGGGGTTGGAAGGAGTTTAAAAATCCTGCATGAGTTATTCAGTGGCGCTGTGCCCCTTGTAGTGTTTTACATATTTATTTATCTCTTGCATGTTCAGCCTTTTGCCTCACGTAGTTCCTGTTTATTTTCTGTCAAAGGCAATCTAAGGAACCCTGATTAAGTCCCCCACCCCCAGCTTTCACAGTATTGCCTCATTGTGAACATAGACTTCTCTCAGCAGACATTTTCATTTCCCAAATTATTCCAGATTTTTCCTCAACAGAGTGGGTGACAGGACTCTCCATCAGCTATGGATAAGCTCAGACTTCCTATTCAGGTCTGCTGACAAGTTATGTGCTTCTTGCAGCTCCCACATTTTCCATTTGATCGTCAGGGGAAGCAGTGTTCAGTGGTGTGGTCAGGGGCAAAGACATTGGCCAGAGAGGCTTTAGGAGCAAGTCAGACTTGCACATCCTCCTGGTGGCCTTGGGTAGCTTAGTGCAGGACTCCAAGTTGGATGGTTGGATTCCTCACTCCAAATGGAAGTGGTAAGCGCTCCAGCTCCTAGGCACATGGGAAGAATCAGAAGGAGCAGTGCAGGTGAGAAGCCCTGCATGGCAAAGCAGAGATCTAACGCACTGCATAAGGCAGCCAGGATTGAAGGACTTCCTAGGTGCCCTTGTGAACAGTAAGAAGCAGTCTCTTAAACGCTGTGATTAGGACTGAGGATTAAGGAAGGAAAAACCTACAAGACATCTACCATCAAGTGTATTCCTTATTCCTGTTTCCATGTTTTCCTCAGTGACATGCTCCTCCCCACTGCTTCAGTTAAAATCTACAGCCAGATAGAACAGGGACAGTAGAACCAGGAACACAGAAGTGTTTGACTTTAGGAAAGCAGCTTAATTCCCATTCAGGTTTCAACTTGTTTGTATGCAACATAAACAAAGGATAATCATTCCTACCTTGTGTTTTCTTGTGATGCAGGACAAGCATTTTAACAGTGACCAGCTTCAAAATAAATGCTCAGGACCCTCACCTTCATTTAGTCGAACATCTTCTTTTAAGATAAGAACCCAAGTAACTCCAGGATGAAAGGAAAATAAAGCCCTGGAAAAAAAAAAAAGAAAGATTATGATTTTATCTATAGTAGCAACATGAAGGCTTCTTATCCTTAGGGGGGCAAAAATTTTAGGAAAAAATACATGAAGAAGGCAGTTCTGAATCTTTCTACCTAACCCTGGTTCCCCATGAACACTTACCTAGAGAAACTTTGCAAATGTCCAGGATGAACCTACTCCTCAGCCAATCGCAGCAGGTGATCTAGAGGTGAGAATTGGCTAGTGGCACTTCAAAAAAAAAAAATCTCAGATTCTAAAATAAAAGTAAAATTGAGACCATTGACCTCAAACTCATTTATAAATCCCTTCCTCTAAAAACAAGATCACACAGAAGGAGATGTTACATGCTCTGGTGACACACAAACTGGAACCTTGCAGAATGAGGTACTGTTACTGCACTCTCGTTAACAATTTTGTCCTGATAAATCTTCGCCATCTCTCAGCATGAAAACATACATAATCAATTATGAGGAAAGGGATAAGCACAAAGAAAAAGCCATTACAATGTCAGATTGATTTTTCAGGTGCATAATTTTTTGACTATGGAGAAGGAAAGTGGAACTGTGGGCAGCCATCCAAATGCCTGGGACAGAAATGAGAGGGGGGATCGTTGAGGCTATCAGTATGAACAGATAGGACAGGCAGCGCTGCTGAGCACATATTTACCTTAAATTACTGAGATGTTTCCCATTCTTTTTGTTTCACTTGATGGACTCTGTCCAAGCTGAGCCTCTAATACAGAAGCCTTGCCCTTTGAAGGGATAATAACACATTGAACTCAATTTGCTGGATGAATCTGCACCAGGTTTCATGCTCTTGCCTCATTCTGTTATCACAAACACTGGCCAAGGAAGAGCCTGGATGAAAATATTAAATCACAATGTTTGCATTTTAATCTAAGTGAGGAATGAAATGCTGGTTTTCACTTAAAATGAATTTCTATTTGAGAAAATCACTGAGAGGGAGGAAACATTCTCAGGCTGTCTAACCTCTGCATTCATGATACCTGAATGGTATCTTATCCTTCCTATGTCATGAGCTCTATGTCTAAGAATGCATTTTTCAAAACTGGTCAACCCAGCCACTGCTTTTATAATCCTATCAGCTTTGTATAATCCTGTAAGCATAATTAGTCAGAAATAATGGATGCCAAGCTGTTTAATAAAAACAAAAGATAATGTTTCTTATTAATAGAATATATTATCACATGTGAAAAAAAAATAGCAGGCATCTAAATTTCTTTCCTTTATTTAAGTTAGTGCATTTTAAGTTTCAAAAGTAAATTAATACAATAGAAAATCATATATAAATGAAAATGGAAAGTCAACACTCATTTGAATATGTTTATAATTTGTGTATCTCTGAATCTATTTATCTTGTCATCTGTCTATCCAAACTTACAGACCTTACACATTATGAACAAGGGACATTTGTAACTTTTTGTAGTCCCTTTTCTTTATCATTATTTTAAGTTTAAAATTAGTGACAGAACAAGGAGAAAAATGAGCTCCTGTCATCTCCTCACTGTACGGGGGACTAACGTTTCCTGTCACTCTGCTACTTGAACTTACCTTTCCTGGTAGCACAGAGTTTCTTCACCTTTCTCCTAGAGATACAGGATGCCTGTGTGGAGAAGGAAAAATGTCTAAAGTAAGTATAACTTTCTCTGGTGACCTCTATTTCCATACCTTTCTCCAAAATATTTAGCCACAGAATGTTACTGCTTTCTTCTCCATGTTACTTAGACTTACATCATAATTAAAAAAACAAAACAAAACAAAAAAAAACCCTGAGTTTCCTATGAAATCACAAAATACCTGAACTATAAAAATGAAACACAATCATAAAATAAGCCAGTTAAGCTAGTTAAATAATTAATAATTTTGGTCCATTTCCACAGGAAACCTATTTTCCCCTTATTCTCATAAATCAGAGAAACTGAATTTGGATATCCTTAAGCTTCAATTAGCCAAGTGGAAAGAAGGTCAGAGACTTAATTTGGATAATGAGGGTTACAGATAAGGATGGGAAGTCCTTAATGTAAATGATGCATGTAGAGAGACGGGCTTTATTCAGATAGCAGAGCTTTTTAGATAAGAGGTTCACAAAATCCACTTTTCTGGGAGTTGAATACAAATGCAGACCAAAATGCAATTAAAACACAGTTAAGGATAGATTAGTACAATATGCAGATAAGAACAGAGAGATGCCCAACTGGCTGGATGTATGGCAGCATGTTGATTCTCATGAAAAAGCCTTCCATTTTCTTTACCTACTTAGGTTTCATTTGAAGTAAGAAAGGCCATGTGCTACTTTTGAATGTGGAATTTTCTCATGGGCAAGGCCATTATGGAACACAAACAACCTGGTATCAAAATGTGCAGTTACAATAAACACTGAGATGCTGTCTTCCTTTTTGGTCCTTATGGACCTGACTTAAGTTATTCTTGGTTCTCTTCCAAATCCTTTACAGCATCTTCCTGCATCCCATTGGACATTGTGTGTGTATCCATTTATTGCTAAAATTAGCTGCTCTGCTTAGTCAATTTACTTTATAAAAACCATTCTGAAAAATATGAAAAAGTTTTTTTGAATAATCCAGGTTATTTTTTTATTATTTTTGACCATATCATCATCTGTTTAAAAAAAATAGTAGCTTTATAGTTACCTTAGATTTACTGGGAAAAAAATCCCCCAAACTAACATTTATAAATGGTGAGAAATAACACATAAGCTATACATTCTCTAACTTGAGCCCTAAATATTCTTGTCTTTCTATTTGTAAATATGTCAGACCTATGCACTATTTGAAAATGTGTCTATATTATAATAAAATTCATCATAAAATTAAATTTACTGAATAATAGCTTATGGTAAATTTACTATGTAAAATATTCAGAATAGGAGTAAGACAATGGAAGATTTTATATAAATATTCGTTTTTTCATGACACAAATGTTTGTATACCACTGAATGGATTCGTATTTTAAGGAACTTTGCTTCAGCTCTAATCTATTTAACTATGTCTATAATATGTTTATTGTGTCTTTTCCTTTGGGGTCTGAATTTTTCTTGGCATATACATTCTCAGTGAGTTCTGAGATAATCTCAAGTACATAGGCTTATGTTTAACTGTCTCTGTCCAAAGAATTATCCAGCCAAACTCAAATAAAATCTGGACTTTGTGTTTTGAAACTCAGGCCAGGAGTATTGCTTTCTTTCATTCTCCAAGGGAAGTTGTGACAAGAAACATGCTTTCTCCACAGTCTCTCTGCCACCTTCTCTCCTAGGGTGCATTCCCTACATACAGTAAGAGCCTACTGTGGGAATTCTTGTGTGAATGATATTTTTGAGAATGTACATTTAGAAGAAATGGCAATTGGCAAGAAGAGGGTAGCAGAAAAATCTCAGCAATAATATGATCTCCTGTGTGGTCTGAATTCATCTTCACTCTACAGGGATCGGTGTAGTGTGACTGTAGCCCCAAGTCACCCCTGTATTGGAGTAAGGGGCCAGGCAGCATATTGTACCCACATGCTGGTCAGATCTTGGCTGAAGGTTGAATGATTCAGGGATGGCATGTTTGGGTTTCGGGGAGAATAGTACGTAACTCCTGAAGCACCGTGGCTTTGGTTGAATAAGAACAATTTTTGCAACCAATATTCTGGCAATTAGAGAATAGTTATAGCCAGCCAATAAAGACAAAGACAGCACCAATAGTGTCTGTGCACCTTCTTTTCTGCTTTCCATAGAGCTAACTAGATTTAGTTACATTTGTTTCAGGTTTTCTGCCAATGTCTTACTTAGAACAAGAATAAGAAAACTTTTTTGGTAAAGGTCATGAAAAAAAGTCAAATATATATATATATATATATATATATATATATATATATATATATACACACACACACACACACTCATATATATTTTTTCATTCATATACATCTGTTATATATATATATTTATATATATATATATCTCCTTGGGAGTTCATGTAACCCCTGTCAGAGATTCTTCTTTGTTAATGTTTATTAAAATGTTTTTAAGGTGAAACAAAATTCCCAGCTCTTTTATACAATCAAATTTCATGGGCTGCATTTGACCTGTAAGCCAACTATGTTCTAGAATCTCTTGGACTCATACAGTATTTTTGTGTTTATACATGATATTGCCTATTGACATTTCACAAGCAAAAGTAGTAATTAGAAAGTCAAGGGTCAGGTTAGAGCGAGTTAGACTAGATAAATTAAGCATGATCTCAGAAACTGGGATAGATGAAGTTGCATGGAATGAATGGAGCATGATGTGAACATCTGGACTAGGTAATCAGAACGAAGGCCATGGAAGGTATTTTACAGGAATCCAGAATATTCTCCCTGTTATCTAATCTATTGCTTATAGTACAGGTACTCTGGAGGGAGCAGAGATATTATGTAAGCACAAAACCACAGGTGTATCTAACTAGGCTGTGGTGGGCATTCAATCTGCAAAAACATATTGGACCCTCTTGCTCCAGCAACCACTAAGAAGTCAAAAGTAAAGTTTCCTCTCAGTCTGGGTTCCAGAAGAAGACAGGAGGAGTCATGCTGATCTTTGATCAGAAAGCACAATTTTTACATAAGCATTGTAACATTCAAGCCTTTATGGTTCATTGTTACTGCAGCAAAATTTAACTAATACTGAAAAGCTGACAAACTCACTTCCTAACTCAATAAGTCTGTGTTATTAACATCTTGGAATGAAGTAAAGAAAGAATGAGTTAACTATTCATTATTCTATAAGAAGAAGTAACATTAATTTTTTATATCAGTTAACTTTAGTTTTCATTAAAGTTGCACTGAGTCACAGAAACGTTAAGTAATTTGCTGAATTTTACCCACCTGGCAAGTGGCAGAACTGAGACTTGCATATGAGCGTTTTTGCTTCTGAAGAGCACATGCATGTAAGACTTATGTTCTCCAGATGCCATAGCAAAATGTGTAAGTTCACAGAAACTCAGATCTTTGGGTACCATTTCTTGTGGCTATTTTTAGACAGGGCAAACTGTTGAACAAATAGAGAATTCATGGCAGATTGAAGAAAAGAAGAGAACCAAGGTACAGAGAGTTGCAGAACTGATCAGCCTTATGTCAGGAGAAAGAGGATTTCAGATTCCTTTCCTCTGGCAGGAAGTATGCTATGATTTTTCTTTTCTTTTCTTTTCCTTTCTTTTTTTTTTTTTTTTTTTGCAGGGCACCCTGGCATATCTCTGGTTGTATGTAATAGGTCCTGGTTTTTCCTAAGTAAGGTTGAATTTGTCTCTGTTCCTTCCAACCAAATGAGGCTTAACTAAGCCAAGTGCTCTAATAATGATGGAAATACATTTTATGTGGTACCAGATGTTGAAATGAAACATAATCAGTACAAAATAAATATTAAAATAGTAACTTTTATACCAGTTATTCAGAGGAATGAGAAAACCCAGGAAAGCTACAAACAAGGTAACAAAAAGATGAGAGGATTTTGTTTGAAACTTGAAGTAATGTGATAATTTGGGTCAAGTGAATGCTTGGAGAAAACTCAGAGGTAAGGAAATAGGTAAATATATGGAGATCCAGACAGAATAAGTGATGAAAAAAGCCACCTGAAAATATCAGCATCTTTAAATGTGTTTTTAGGAAATGTCAAAACCGCCTGAGAGAAATTCATTGTAGCACTTAAAACAATCAATAGTAATTACTTTAAAAGAGCTCCTAGAAAAATAAAAATAAAAAGGAATATATTTTGACAAAGAATATGAATAGGCAATCCATAGGAAAAAAAAACTAAAGATTGATAATAAACAATTGAACATATACTCCACTCTTGACTAATCAGGGGAACACAAATTATAATATTAAGACACTTTATAAAAAAGTGTTTAAAGCATTAAATAGAATATAATTCTGGTATAATTACAGACTCAACAGGAGCCTCACACAATGTCAATTGCAAAGTAAACAGATAAATTTTTACAAAATAAATTGACAGTATCTATTAATATTTTAAATTTGCACAGCTATGCTTCAGGAATGTAACTTCTAAGCATTTCTGTTGAAAAATAAGCATGTTCAATATGTACAAATGAATAAGGGAATATTGTGTTTGTGTTTGTGTTTGTGGGTATACATTGTTGTTAAGGATAGATTCTTAGTATATCCCTACAATGAGATATCATGCAATTGTTTTTGAAAAACAAATACATGAATACATGTATATTTTCCTAGCCAGATATTTAGACAAAGAATCAAATCGCACATCAATTTCATAGCATGATTTCCTTTTAGCAAAAGGAAATGTTTGTAAGGAACACATATGCATGCATCAACATAGTTATAACCAGTTAGCAGAGGATGTTCACTTCTGTGCACAATGACCATCCGGGGTTTTCATATTGCTGTGAAGTATCTTCAGAATTCATTCCAGATGAAAGAAGTCACTCTAGTTGTTCCAACTGGGAAAGGGTCTAATACAGGGAATGAGGGATGTGAACAAGTGTCAGAACACACACTCAGACCCAGTTAGCTATTGCTAACACAATGACATAACAGGATGACCTATTATTTCTTGGGAGTCTGTCATTTGGGCTGTGGGTGCTCTGATGGTTTTTCCTAGGTTCCTAGATGCAGCTACATGAAGCTAGAAAGTACATGTGGCCTAACTTACATGTCTGGCCAACAGTACCAGCAAATGCCTGGGGACACCTGAGTCCTCTCCATGTGAGCTCACATCCATGGAAAGTTAGACCAGAAACCCAAACAGTGACAATGTGGGTGACAGGGCCTTTTGAGACCTTGTCTCAGACATTTCAAAGCCACAATCAGTTGCATTTTGTTGATTCATGTTACTGGGTCCCTAGAGATTCCAGATTCCACTTCTGACAGGAAGAGAGGCAAAGTCACAGTGAACACAGGTAAGCAACCTGGGAAGGTGGAAATGTGTGATGCTGTTTGTAACCTCCTTCCCCTACTCAGAACTAAGTATCCACACCAAGTCATTATCATCCAGGATGACCAAACTGTGCTTCCTGCAGGCAAAGGCAGGCTCACTCTGGCACTAAACTGCAGAGGCTCAATGTGAGCCTCTTAATCACGGGCTCAATGTGCCCATCATTCTCTCAGCCTTTTCTGAGTAACTACATGATTGGAATAGTGTAGAGAGAAAATTAAAGACAACATGCTTGAAGGAACACAACTCCACTGGATTCTTTTCTGTAGTTGATCAAGAGACCAGTTAGTGTTGAGGTTCCTGCCCCCACTCCTCATTCCAAGTTCCCTTCCCATTCAGTCTGCAGGAGTTCCTTAAAGTCTCTGGGCCATTGAATTAACCAACTCCACTGGAAACTGCTCCATTACATTTGGTGACATTATGCCAGTTTGGGTCCAGTTTAAGACCACATGGTTATTTAAATATGAGAGGGTTAATATAAGTAATTATTATAGTATAATAAAAGTAATGATAAACCTTAGGATGAGGGAGAGTACATAATAATGTCATTTCTTGGAAGGGACTCACTGGAGAAGCTTTAGTTGTATGCCAGTGCCTGACTGAGCATCTTGGTTTCTCAGGACAGTGCTGGTGTGCTATATGTATTATTATTATATATTGCTGCATATATATTATATGCTATATATATGTGCACTATATATGAACTATATATATATATATATATATATATATATATATATATATATACACAAAATCATTATATATACAAAAATGCATATTATTTTTATTTAAGTATTATATAAATTAAAGAATATGATCCCTACTACCTTTATCTATAGGCGTACTTTCAGTATAAACATGTTCTCAGTGTTAATATTTATTGGCTCCTCAAATATAACACATATTCAGCATTATGAAGCTAGTAAACAAAGACTTGGCTCAGAAAGGAGAAATATTTAAATTAAGTGCTTTACTTATGTATTTTTGTTTTACTTATACTTGGCTAAGTTATTTAAATAATTATTTTATTACTCAAAGAAAGCTAAAACATACATTTAAAATCCCCAAATACAAAAGCCTGAAGTGATTACTAGAAGACAATAGACAGTTATAATGAAAAACTCTAAATAATCAAAAACACTTAAAATTTTGGATTCAATTGCTATTGTCACACTATGATCTAAATTCTCTCATCATTGTCTATGTGTAATTCTATTTTTAAGAATGTTTGCTTTTGTCTGTTTTGTCTGCTGTTTGCATTATATACTTTTATCACACAATGAATGGTATAAAAATAATATTTTGCAAGAAAATATTTTAAAATCTTAGTTTTAAAACAATGAATAATGCTTTTTTAAGGAGATAATAAGATGTTAAGTCAACTGATTAAATCTTGAAAATGTCCATTTGCTGACTGGTTTTGAGGTCATTCCTGAGAAAAAATATGTTGTCTTTCTCTCACATTATATTATCAAATGTATATAATAAGAGTTGATAAGACAGATCTCCAAATTTTATATTGATAAAAACTGAAAATATTAATAATATAACTTATGTCATTGCCAGCAGGAACAATAAAATTTCCTTAGAGAAAATAAAATGGCATAACATTCTACTTAGACTATCAGGGTAGAAATATGTGTAATAATTTTTCAATGAATGAAGCACTGGAGAATTCAAATCTCCCCTGAAAATATCAAAGTTCTTAAACCATTGTTCACAGTTGGTGAAGAAAATGTGATATCAGCATCAGTGCTGAATTTAGGAATAATACGTACCTAATGGGTTCTGTGCTTTAGGAGATATAATGGTGTTATTTTATGCTTCATCACTTCATGTTTAAAAATATTCCCTCTTGAAGTCTAGCCTGAGTATCAAATAGAATCTGATTTTCATCAGTTTAATGTAAATGAAAAAAGAATACAGGATTTAAAGGAGATATGAAATTATATTTCCAGTCTCTGTTCTACAAAAAGATTTCTAATGACAAAGGAATGAGGAACATGACATTTGCAAAATAATGTAGCTCATCTTCCAACTTCACACAGCCAGTACCCTGAGGGGTTTATTTTTGTCAATCATGAGGAAGCTCTTTAATTCACATACTTTTTTCTGTTTTGTCTCATTTTTAACATTTAATTTTTAAGAAATGTTTATTTTTCTACACAATTTATTAAGTAAATAAAATGATGAACTTATTTTAAAACTTGCTCCTTGCTTTTCTTGCTATTGTTGATTTGATTATTTATTCTCAGCCATGACTGTCAGCCTCTTTCTCTCCTACCTGGTACCTTGAAGGGCCACATACTCCCATTTATTCCTAGATAAATCTTAGTAATGAAGTTGTTGCCCCAGCAAAATAGCTAATTAAAAAGACTTTTTCTTACAAACCATCTTTTGAAGAATGCATCGTGACATATTATGGGTCAATTCTTTTAGGCAATGAGGGCATATTTAGATTATTGTATTCAGCCCTATAGAAGGAGTAGTGTGCTTTGGATTTTCACCTTGGTCTCCATGCTTATTCTCCTTGATCGTAAGTCTATTAGTCAACAAAATTTCATTGTCACCTCCCTGTATCTCTGATTCGTGGCTATGGCATCTTCCAACACAGCCACCAATTTGAGCATGAGGCCTCCCTCATCTCAGCCAGCATCTTCCCAACACTGTTGAAGGTTACTTCAGGATTCTTTTTATTTAGTTGAAAAAATTATCTGAAATATTTGGAAGCATGTGCCCTGACAATAGAAGATCATTCTAAATCTCTAAGTGGAGGAATGACATACACCATGCACCAAGTGGAGGGTGCTATGGTGCTGTCAAAGGATCAGTAACTTCAACAACAATCAACCTCTGCTTGAAACACAGGCTGCAGACAGATCTTATTCATTTATTTTCATATTATTTTTGATTTTAATATGGGAATTATATGAGAACAAAATGAAAATTTTTGCCTTTAGAATTCTGAGACACCCTGTAGTTTAGCAAAAATTTTCTCACTTTCCCAACTATAAAATTAACAAAAAATACAAGATAGACATAAGCTACTGCTAACTTATATTTGGATTATTATAATTAAAATTATAATGGAAATTCAAAGCATTTTGGAGTTGTAGATTCTTCTTTGAGCAAAATAATCTGTATAAAGAAGAAATTATACTAATGGTGATAACTACATGTGTTTTCAAAATAACTTTTCATTTACAAAACTATTAATAATACTCATTTACAGCTAAGATTTGCAAGTGCTTATCTAATTTCAACTTTTTTGAAAAAGGGAAACTACCATGTGTATATGATTTTAAACTTAACTATTTCATAATTAACTTTCCATATATTAAATACAAATTAAAAAGAAAATTTTATTGTATTCAAGTTCACCTTCCCAACATTTTCTTTGTATTATCACACCTTGTGATTGCACTCCTTAACTTCAGTGTTTCTTTAATTGCTCAGTCCAAAATCATTAGGAGACTTACAATGTGAGGCAGAAACATGAAGACAAATGCCTCCAACATGCCATTTCCCTATCAGCAGAGATCAGCAGGATAATTTCAAGTGCAATTTGATAAAACTCCAAACATGTAGTAAATGTCTTTAAATTTATTTTCCTATAAGATGATGTGATAAAAAGTTATTTATAATGTTGGGAGAATTAAATGGATCTTGTGTTCTGTGTGTCTGGGAATCTCCCTGGACTGTAGGGAGCTGGCAGCTGGTGAGACTCAACTGTGGCTGGGAGTCCCACACAGTAACTTAGGGAGCTCCACTCAGACAGGACACAATGTAGATGGGAAGGTCCTAAGCTGCTTTATCCTAAGCCTAGTGCTTTGGGAGTGGCTGACATGATCCTTGCCATAAAGATTGCACACTTCTCTTGGAGGCAAGCCTTCTCCTTATTTGAGAACATACTTACTGAAGAGGAGTCTGCCTTAAAGGTTTTCTTGGACAACACTGAATAGGTATCAGTGTGCTGTTTGCTAGGGCGAATATTGTTTACATATGCATTAGACAAACCATTTAGAAAACAACTAAGTGCTGATGATTACAATGTGTGCATTACATTAAAACTGTTAATTTGCAGCAGTAATAATTTAGAATGTTAATTATAATCCTGAAAAGCAGATTTAGAAGTGTAGCTGGCACAACTAATGTTAATTTGTCCTTTAACGTTTATTGAAAGCAATATATCCAATATAATTACAGTGCATGTCAACTAGCCTACTATTTTATTTTTTAAATGTATGATCCCTTAATTGGCTTGATTAAGATGACTTACCATCTGTTAAGAATTTTGTTGTGTCATTTTCCTGGGTTTCACATGACTTATCAACAATGGGAGATTGCCTACAGCACTTTCCTTTGATTTTGTGATCATTTTCCTGATGCTTATCCATTAAATTTTTCAATGTTGTTCGTCATAATTTCCTCCCTGCTTATGACATCAAAGGTCATGGTACATCTCCTTCCCTACACACTGAAAATGATGTGAGGAATATAGAGGTCCTTCCTAACAGACATGGAAACAATGTTAGAGAAGCCTAAGATTCTTTCAGTTGAAACTAGTACAATATTCCAAGAACTATAACTTCTGAAACAAGAGGGCTGTTTCCAGCCATATTTGTTCTATGAAAATCATGTTCTACTCCTCTATTACTGCTTCACCTCAGAGCTGCTTCTTAATGCAATATATACTCAACCATTGTATGAGACTAAAATTTTGCTTTTCTTTTCTTTGGTCCTGGAGATTGACCCAAGTCTCAAGCTTGCTAAGCACCAGCCTTACCACTGAATTGCGAAGACTGAATTCTTAAGGCTTTCTTGATGTTTCCATAGGACCTATAAAAATAACTAAAAAATTGTGGATTTAATTAAGAATAAGGTCTCATTAAAACATAAAAATGTCTTTCGTACCACTTGATGAACCCTTTTATTCTAATTTTTACTTATTAAATTTTTATAATCACTGACAAGAATAAAAACATAGTCTCCCTTTTCTATAAGTGAAAATATAAACACATCCTAGCAAATTTAAAACAGTGAGCTTCAGAGAGTGCCAAATGTTATCATTTAAAAATGTGCTTTTCAGGCTGTGGCTATAGTTCAGTGGTAGAGTGCTTGCCTAGCATGTGGGAGGCACTGGGTTCTATTCTCAGCACCACATAAAAATAAATCATAAAAAATAAAAGGTATAAAAATGTGTTTTCCAATTTTATTTGCTTTCATGTACAAAGATTTAAATTGGAAGTCATTTTCCATCATACTTTTCAGGGTCAAATAACAATTTACATAGCTACTCCTCCTACCCTCACTCTCAAAATTATCTCAGATAATAACATAGCTTTGAATTTGTATTGTAACTAGAACACATTAGATAATTTGTGAATGTTGTAATTTTTTTGTAGTCAATCTTTGTTAGTCAACAGGGTCATATAAGATTGGACAATCTTGAAATTTTGCTTTAGAGACTTCTTAGAAATAACGAGGGGAAATAACGTGGAGACTCATGTTCAAAGTATGGGTGGGATATACTGAAATGGCTGGACTCTCCTTCAGTAGTTCTAAAACACCAGGGTCACATCTGAATAGTGCCAATCTTATTTAGAATTATGCAGAAATAAGTGAAGTATGTATGCAGGAGATTTTACCATGTGCTGCTACTAGTTTATAGAAAGAAGAGAGTCTAGAGTTCTTATTTTAACTTAGGAACAGATTATTTTCCTGGAAGACTCAGGTGTATTAAATACAGATGATTTGCCATTGAGCAATACTGATTTGACCAAACACACAATGCACATATCTACACACTGAAACATGTTTTTTTCTTTTGTACTACTCAGCATTATATCAAAATAAGAGTGGCATTATCTGTTGTATGTGTAATACTATAGCATTACTGTAGAGGAGACATAATATTGGATGATCCATGAATATTATTTTCAGTGATGGCAAAAATATTTGAAAATAATTGTCATTAGCCCCATTTTAGAAGTCAAGAAACTTAGATTTGAAGAGAATATGGAGCTTAACTGTATCAAAGCATAGGAAATCATGGCTGCTTAGTTATTACAGATTTTGTCCAGTCTCATAGTTTATGGAACGATGTTAAATACATACATAGCATTAATTTTTAAGCTTCTCATGGCAAAATTTTCTAAGCTGAACTATAATCAATTTTGAACACACTTATGAATATACAATATGATAAAATATTGTTCTTAGGAGCAAAAATAATTTTTGCCATTATTCTGAAGACAAAAAAAATATCATTATTGTATTCAAAATATATCTGCATGGTCCAATGCTATTATAAAACAAATGAACAAGCACACACACAAATACACGAACTAAGAATAAGGATACTTAATACTTCTTTTGAAACACAATTAAGCACAACCTTAAAATGCGCATACAGGGAAATTTGGTGCTTATGATTGCAAATTTAAAATTATGCTCTTGATCAAGGGCACTCATGCATACAAGCTCATGTATACACACAATATATGGACCCAGATCTCATACCGCCAAACCAAAAGTATTATAGACTATTCTAAATTCACTAAAGCATGTTTGAATCCTTCTGCTAATATTAGTATAGAAAATGAGCCTCTGTATATGTTCATTAGGGGACAGTGTGGGTGATAATTAGATGCTTTGACCTTCAAACAAACAAGACTATTGGAAGTTACACCACCTCTCTCATGAAAGTAACGTTCAAAGTTCAGATGTTAAATAGAAGCAAGTTTCCAGAGCAGACCAAATCCTTGTAAATTTTCTTGGGAGGCACTTTAAAGAAAAAAATATGTTTGGCACAGGAACTTGCATTTAACTAAAAGCATCTTTTAAAAATGGGCATTAACATATTAGCAGAGAATGCTTCATTCCCGGTCTTACACTCTCAGGCACTTAATGCCACAGCCCTACAAATCACATTATCATCACTTTCCCTACCTTCATCACACGTCAGAGCAACAGCTGCCCCAGTAACTCTGAGTGTGCCTGAGGCTAAAGGAGACATCTGTTTGCTGACAGCCTCAGATCAAATGACAAATGGGAGACAGAGATGTCAGTGTTTGGCAAGGTCAGAGGCCTTACCTGTTTGTTAGTTTCTGTTGTAGACACAGAGTTTCTCTTTATTTGATGACAGACAGGAAAATGATGAGCATAAAAGCAGTTAATGATGATACTAATTCTTCTTCAATTAACATTAAGCATGGTATGGAAAGGAAAATTATTCTTTTGTGATGGACAGGTGTTTGCTGACACATATTTCTTTCCTTTTGTGTTGACTTTTGTTATATTCTAAAAATAATCATGGGGAAGGGGAAAAGTAATCACAGATGTTTCTTTCAGTCTGATCAAAATAGAATTGAGGATTCCAGATTTCATTTATTTTTGAGCAATAACTGAGTGTTTTTTAACTTTAAAACTCTTTCTTATTTAAAATATTAGTCTACTTATTTCAAACTAGGAAAAAGATAATTTTGTAGCTTATTGTTACTAAATATGAATGATGATGATGATGATGATGATGATGATGACCATGATGATATTGCAATAATGGATATTGAACCCAGGTTCTCATGCATGCTAGGCAAATATTCGACCACTGATCTATATCCTCTACTCTCAAAATGTTTTTTTTAAGTGGGTATAATAAATGCCAACACCAATTACTTTTTTATATTGTTCATTTTAACCTGTGTTTTAAGTTTGGTCGAGAATTTGATTTCTCAATGAAATCAAGTTGAAGATTATTGTTTTCTCCATGCATGGTAAAGGCAGATCCTATGTAAGGAAAATTTCCCAGTGCTCACAGAAAGATGCTGGAAGTCTTTCTGCATGGTTTTTAGTTCTGTTGGGTTTTATCACCCAGCTTGAGATACAGCCATTACTCGGGAAGTCTTGATGATAGAGAACACTTACAATTTTTCCCATAGTGATGTGCTTTATCTTTTACCATCCCTATGTTATTTTTGTGACATTTATTGGTTATTTTATGCTCTGTTTTCACTTGGTTCTGTGTTGCTCTTCCATTGCTAATTTTGCTGGAGTCTAACATAGGCAATATTATTCAATGATTTACTGGCATTATATTAAACCATGATTAATTTTGAAATATACAGTTTGTAACGAGTTTGTTTATGCTCATGAACTTGTCATTTAGATAACTTGAAAATTTAGTATTTTACTTTCCTGTCAGATCTCTGTAAGTATCTGTTTATCCAATCCATTAAATCACTAATATCTGGGAAAATGCCTAAAGCAAACAACTTTTGTTTTCATTTCTGGCTCTTCTTTTATGAGCAAGTTTTGTTTAAGTATTTCTCACTTTTTATTCCCTTGGCTATTTTCAAATTTGTTTTGCTTTATGTCTTATTCAATACAGAATAAATAGCCCTTGCATCCTACAACCTTCTCTTCTCTGTAATAAGGCAATATTAAATTTCAGACTTTAGTTCAAAATCAATCTGATCTAAAATCTGGGGTAGATCCCTCCTTTAAGTGCAGTGAACCATCTGGGAGCAAAACTCTGCACGAGGCCTGAACTCATCCTCCCGAATCATCCACAAGCTGATTGAAGCTGAATGAAAAGTGAATGTTTGGGCAATATCCATACATCCTGTCAGAGTGTAACAGAAAGTAAATGGAAGCTGGTGGTTGAAACAATTCACTTTGGAAGATTTTTAAAAGAATCTAATATTGAAGAATAAACTTTCTTTACTTATGATATCTTAACTCATTGTCTTTCATCTAATGTGTTTTGTTTATAAATTTTTATTAAAATATTTGAAGTGCTATTGTCTTTTTTCTCTCATAGATGCCTTATCTAGATGCACTCTTTCAATTTCTGAAATGAAATGTGAAGTGCAAGACGAGATGTAAAAGTCCATAGGTTTATCAACTGACAGTATAGGAGGTCCTTTACTTCTATTAATTTGGACATGACTCTTATTATTAATATCACCTACAATCTACTGGTTTATTCTAGAAGTCCCATTAAGTTATTTTTTTATTGTTGGTTGTTCAAAACATTACATAGTTCTTGACATATCATATTTCACACTTTGAGTCAAGTGGGTTATGAACTCCCATTTTTACCCTGTATACAGATTGCAGAATCACATCAGTTACACATCCATTGATTTACATATTGCCATACTAGTGTCTGTTGTGTTCTGCTGCCTTTCCTATCCTCTACTATCCCCCCTCCCCTCCCCTCCCCTCTTCTCTCTCTACCCCCTCTACTGTCATTCATTTCTCCCCCTTGTATTATTTTTCCCTTTCCCCTCACTTCCTCTTGTATGTACTTTTGTATAACCCTGAGGGTCTCCTTCCATTTCCATGCAATTTCCCTTCTCTCTCCCTTTCCCTCCAACCTCTCATCCCTGTTTAATGTTAATCTTCTTCTCCTGCTCTTTGTCCCTACTCTGTTCTTAGTTACTCTCCTTATATCAAAGAAGACATTTGGCATTTGTTTTTTAGGGATTGGCTAGCTTCACTTAGCATAATCTGCTCTAATGCCATCCATTTCCCTGCAAATTCTATGATTTTGTCATTTTTAATGCAGAGTAATACTCCATTGTGTATAAATGCCACATTTTTTTTTATCCATTCGTCTATTGAAGGGCATCTAGGTTGGTTCCACAGTCTTGCTATTGTGAATTGTGCTGCTATGAACATCAATGTAGCACTGTCCCAGTAGCATGCTCTTTTTAGGTCTTTAGGGAATAGACCGAGAAGGGGAATAGCTGGGTCAAATGGTGGTTCCATTCCCAGCTTTCCAAGAAATCTCCATACTACTTTCCAAATTGGCTGCACCAATTTGCAGTCCCACCAGCAATGTACAAGTGTACCCTTTTCCCCACATCCTCGCCAGCACTTGTTGTTGTTTGACTTCATAATGGCTGCCAATCTTACTGGAGTGAGATGGTATCTTAGGGTGGTTTTGATTTGCATTTCTCTGACTGCTAGAGATGGTGAGCATTTTTTCATGTACTTGTTGATTGATTGTATGTCCTCCTCTGAGAAGTGTCTGTTCAGGTCCTTGGCCCATTTGTTGATTGGGTT
>NW_025999932.1:7571727-7596641 GCF_001458135.2 Marmota marmota marmota | reverse complement strand
ACCTGGACCGAGAAGCAGTTTCCGCGGGCTCCTTAGCCCTGGGCCAGAGCAGTTCCAGGAGCCGGAACTCGGCCGCTCCGTGCTCGGTGTATGCTCTGATAAGAGCAGGCTCCAAGAAGCAGTTTCCACGGGTCATCTAGCACTGAGCCTGAGTAATCTGTCTGCAAGCCGCAGGCGAATGGCAGCCTGAAATTACCTGTTCTATGGCTGAATGAGCTGCGGTCAGTCGAAAACAGGGATGGTGACGTCAGCTCTCCAAGATGGTGGTCGCTGGCCTCCTCTGTGATCTGACCGGTGTGGAGAACCGAATTGGACCGCTTCCTTCCCCCGTCTCGAACACAGAACTCAGCACTGAGTACGGTGCTTGCACGGCTGGCAGAAACTGCAGCGCTGTATCCCTGCATCGCTATCTCCTCATTTCCCAGCGCGCGCTGCAGACTCTAGCCGCGGGGCGATTTGCACAATAAGCAGTGTTACCCTCCGTGTGACAAATCTCTCGCTTTTCAGTCCTCACAGCCGATCCTCGTGCGATGGAAATCCTTCCTCCAGGTTCCAGAGCACCCCACTATTGCTGGAAATTCCTAACAAGATAGCCTTTAGCAGTCCTGACTCGTCATTCTCCCACACAGTGACGCAGCACACGGGGGCAATGCACTCCCCTCGCCGCCATCTTCAGTGGAACCTCATTAAGTTATTTTTAATTTCTTAACTCAGTTAACTAAGACTTTTTTTCACATGAAATGCCTATTATGTTCTTGTGAATTTCTTTGAATTAAATTTCAGAATTTAGCATTACCCTTAATATACTTCAACTTGAAGTATGTTACTGAATAATCCAATAAGCAATGAGACAAAACACCTAGTTATAAACTTATTATTTTATATGTTACATAAAAAACATATTAATTAGGAAGTGGAATTTAATTATATGTAGATATGAACTATATCCCAGCAAATAGGTAACATTCTCACCAAAATACCCATATATTTAATGAATTCCCAATTAAAACTCTAATTTAAGTTTCAAATGCTTCTGGAAAAGTTGAAAAAAGTAAAAAGAAACACAAAGAGAATTTTCACTCTTACATATGGGAACTACCAAAAAATTACTGTACTTCATACCTTAGAGATGTCACTCTGGGGTATAAAATTCAGGATGAATTGAGATATATATTTCACAAATAGTATATGCTTTATCCTAAGGATACATTTTTAATCTGTGTGATAATATTTTGCCCAGTGACAGTGATGGCATGATAGAGAACTCTTTTGAAAGATATGAAAATTGATCCTGTCCATGTCAACTAGAAGCAGCAAGGCACAGAAGACTTACTCCCCAGGTTCTATATGAGGATTTCCAACTGCTGCTGGGAACACTGACACATTCCTTCACATGAATCAACTGTGTGAAACATGAATTCATTGACTTTTATCTGGCCAAAAAAACGGTGCTAGAAAAGACAAATTCATATTCAAAGTGAGGTGGTTTAACACTCTTATCTCAGTAAGTGTTCAACTCCTCAGATGAACAGTCAAATCATAGAACACTGAATAACACTATTGGGACACTAGAACTAACTGACACAAACAGATTACATTTCTCTACTCGGAACTGTGCAGATTTCAAGCTCATCTGCATTATTTTAAAAATATGTCTACATGCCAGTCACTCAGGAAAATCTTACCCTAGCCTTGAAGACCAGAGGACAGAACTGGCTTCTCTGGAGTCATGTATCAAAATCTCGTCCCACTTTGCAGTGGGGCTGTGGCATCTTTAAACACATCTCTTTTGGTGATTATTTGCTTATAAGAAATTTTGATCCTAACTCAGTTTACAATGAGAACGATATTTATAATGAGAATTGTACTTACAATGAGAATTTTATTCTTTGTCAATTTTTAATGAGAATACATTACCATGCATTAATCAAGATCAAATGAGAAAAACTAAAATAATTCATTGAATTTATAATTTATAAATACAAATAGGAAAGATAGACAAAAAAATGAAGTCATTATTTGAAGCAAACTTCACACTCTTTAAGGCAATAATGCTGGTCAATATTAACAGCCTTTATCAGCTAATTGTCTCTTCCTAAGGAATTTTTATTTAAGTTAGAAAGGGAAATTTTATTTTTCAGAATCATGATGAAAAATGAGCATAATCATACAAAATTGAAAATGGAAACTACTGACAATTTCTTGTACTTATTTAAAAACTGACTCAAAGCAAAAAAAAATGAATGCTGGTATTATAATATTGTTGAAAGTTTCAAATAAATTACTGTGTTTTGACCTTTAATGAATATTTTCTGAGTAGGAATTACATTAGCCAAAATAGCATATGGCACATTTCTACTTATTTGGAAAGGTGTTTATTCATTGAGTTACCATAGATATTTATATAAAAAATACAAATGTGTGATATTTAGGACAAATCAAGGGCGTTGCTTTCAATCCTTTCTGTTTTATTTACTCACGACCCAAACTCTGTTTAATAGCAGCCAATATTCAATCCTTTTTCATTTCCTGTTCTACATTGTTAGATTGGAATTGACAAGATCGGTATTTGACCTCACATTTTGATCTGGAAACAAGGTCCTAATATGCAATAAAAATTTGGAATAAAAATTGCTTAGAATATATATATATATATATATATATATATATATATATACACACACACACACACACACACACACACACACACATAATTTCACATGAAGAATTTTATGTATTTCTGTCAATATGTTCTATATTAACTTTAATCAAACAAGGAAAGTCTTCTTGAATTTTAGTTCCAAATGACATCTGGCTTTTGCCAATTGCATTTGCAGTGGTAAAAATCTTTAATACAGATTACCAGCACTCCTCATATTGGAGTGTAAAGAAAAATCAACATCATACTCATAGATTAATTTCTGCTAACTATAATGCTTGTCAGGGTGGATTTAAACAAAAAGTACCAACAACACACCCTATCCATAAATCGTAATATTATATCATAAAATAATATAAGGAAATTGTTCATACAGTTCCTGTCCTTATCTTCCTATTCAGCAAAATAAAATTTTCTGGGATCTAGGGAAAAATGGAATTATTACAAAAATTTAGTCATTCGTCCATTATGGCTGGTGTTTACTTTAGGATGATTTTCAAAACTAACCTCACAACTGCTTTATCACTAGCACAAAAACATAACCATCAGTATTTATGTAACTTTGAAGTTGCAATAAATAAGGAGGGAGAGAATTCCTTAGATAGTAAGTACATAGAAATATTTTTAATAAGATTTCAAGAAGGTATTTTTAGAATAAACAAATAGCATTGAAAAATAAAAGTAGCAAATTTCATACTAAATAAAGGATTACAACTGAAAGACAAAGTTGAGAAAATAATATAGAAAATGTAAAAAGAGAGAGAAGAGATGAAATAAGAAAGAAATCATTAGATCATGGAAGAAAAAGTGTAGTAGACTTCAAACTCAAATTGGAGTTTCACAAAATGAAGAGAGAAAATTGAGGTAAAGAAATCATCAAACCGATAAGTCTAGGAAATTCCCCCAATTTGAAAGACATAATTTTCTTGACAGGGTCACGTAGTTCCCAGTCAATGAACAAAAGCAGATCTACGTCAGGGTACATTTGTCCAAATTTGGTTCACAGAGAACAAAGATAATCCTCCAGTCTCTGAGGGAAAGCATTAGTGTAAGTATCAATGTCTCAAAATCAATACAGGACCCTGGAGGGGCATGAAGTCCTCCCTTCAAAGTGAAAGTATTCCTGAAGAACAGGAATTTCCCTAAGGAATTCTGCACTCAGTCAGCTCAACAGGAGCCTAGGATGAAGGCAACTCCATATAGTTCCTCAAAACATCACCATTGTTCTTTTTCATGGTTTCCATCAGAGAAAGGAGTGAAGGAAGACATGACATCAATTTGGAAAATAATTTACAACAAGAGAGAGAAGAAAATTCCCATGTGTCTGAAATGTGCCCAGAAAACTAGGAGTTAATTATTTTAAAGTGCATAAAAATAAAATCCATTTAAATACTAGACTACTGTCAACTCCAGGGAAATCAAAGTGGTCCCATGCAGTCAGAATCCTACTGAACTCCCCTGAAATGATGATTTGTGTGTAGTCATCATGGAAACACCAAGTTGTGTGGGGCCAAGATGAGGAGAACTGGTTTGTGTAATGGATGAGAGTAATTGGAAGGTTCACACTGTGGATAGGAATGTGGGATAAAGCCAAATTCTCAACTTTTGGAATTTAGATCAAGGGTCACACCCAAACTGGACAACACAAGGACTGGAGTAATGTAATTGATGTCAAGAGATGAGGAGTTACATTCTTGTGAAAGCATTAGAAAATTAACAAAAGTGATTTCTGCTACAGGATGTGAGAAGACAGAAAACTCTCCTTTCCATAATAATGTAAACAATTTGACTTTTAAAACAATGTACCTATATGCCTGTTTAAAAAAACATAGTAAAACTTTAAAACAAAATTAAGAGAAGCTAATAGCAGACTTGAGAAAAATTTCAGAAAATACTCAAGGATGTGAATTTATAGAAGATGTTCTTTTCCTACATGGTGTAAAGATCAAATAAGAGAGTGAGAATCAAAATTTTCTCAATAACACCTAACATTAAAATAAAACAGTCTAGCTGTTTGTGGCAGCACATGCTTCTGATCCCAGCAATGGGGAGGCTGAGAGGAGGATCACAAATTCGAGCCCAGCTTGGGCTGTTACTAAATAAAAATAAAATTGTGCTGGGGATGCAGCTCAGGGGTAGGGCAGTGCACCCCTGGGTTCAATGCCCTTTGTCAAACAAACAAACAAACAAACAGAACAATAGCTTTTTAGATTTTAAAACATTCTTTAAGGAGTATGTCTGACATTTATTAAAAACCCTCCTTTCAAATTACTGTATATAACCCTATAAACTTAATACAGAAAAATGGGAAGAAATTGAAAATGCAGTGTGTTGTTCTTCATCCTAACTGAGATATACCTTGATCACAGTTGGCACCCATAACTTTCATTCCTACAAAGAAACCATACATTCGTCACACAAAGACAAAACTAGGGAGAATGCCCAACATTTCAACAGTAGCCAACGAAAATTAAAAAAAAAAGACATTTTTTTTTGTTCAACTAGTATTATTTTGTATTTTATCAGCTCTATAGTGTTTTCATGTGTGATATTACAAATCATAAGGAAATTGTTATTTCTATTACAGTAATTTGCACAAAGATGCTTTTTTTTATTCATTGGGCTAATGCCAACTCTACATTTAGGATAAGCTCTAAAACACTTTATATGTTTTCTTTCATAAATTAAAAATATACCTCAGTTTTAAAGGGATATCTTGATTTAATGAACAAGGGGAAGCAAGAGTACATCTTTAATGCGTGCTGTTGCAAAAGACCGCTGTTAATTTTTACCTAAAGGGATAATTTAAAATGCGGTTGTCATCAAAACACCATTGCATTAGCCTGCTTCACCATTTCTATTGATCTGAAAAATTTGTTTATTTTTTCATTGGGTTCCCCAACAGGGATTGTATGTGAATATTCATAATCTTTACAGTCAATGGCCATAAAAATAATGACATTCCTTTGTCTGAGGTGGAAGTATAAACTGTTTACTGATTTGTTGTTTCTTACCTCTGCCTTCATTTCTTAATACCTGGATTGCTTGATCCATTTGAAATTACCTTCTTTAGATGCAATTTCTATTACCCAGCATAATGCAGCCATCACAAAATGTCATTTCAGATGATAAAGTCATGAGTAGGTTACTGAAATAAATATACATGCACTTATGAGGAACATAAATAATGGATTTCCAATGCAAATTTGAATACTAGCAGTGGAATCCTTCAGACATTTTTTATTTGTAGCCTCTTTTTTTCCCCGTTGTGTTCTAGAAGATAAATATATCAGAAAATGTTTGGCACCGTTGCAGATTTCAGCCTTAAAAAATCCCATCTAAGTCTAGGCATTATAACTTCAAACAGATCACATGTACTGACATTTGTTAATTTTTCAGATACTTTTTGCTGTTTTCCCCATGTCTGGCAATTTGATTTGATTCCTTTTGACTGGTGTCTGTTACTCAGTATAGCACAGCCATTGCATTGAGGACTGAATGTGGTACCCATTGGTCAACTGGATGCAGTGTGTGGCCCCCCAGCAGCTCACAGGAATGAAAACAAAACTGCAATTGGAAAAAGTCTAGGCTAAATGTGGTGTGATTTGCAAAATACCACGAGAAAGCAGTAGAATGAATGCTGATCATACCAGAGTACCTGGTTCACCTTATAGAATTTGGTAGTGGCTGGAGTTTCTTTCAAAGTTGCAACATTTTATAAAAATTTGGGTTGGTGATGCTAGGTGCTCAAGGAGATGGGGCATTAATAACCTGGCATGGAGATTGGTGTTTTGTGGGTTTTTTTTTTTTTTTTGATGAATTATAAGAAAATAGTGTGTTCAATGCAGTGCCCACTAGCCATTAATGGCCACTGGGGATTTGAAATGAAACTTAGGTGACAAGCTATTTTGTATATAGTAAGAACATTAAAAGTACACATTTCTGAACTCTGGCTCTGCTACTTGAAAGCACTGTGGACTTTGTGAGTCATTTAACCTTTATAAACTTGACCTTTTCTTTTGTAGAATAGGGGTAATTGTTCAAATTACCAAACTTCTTCACATACTTTAAATGGTATGTGAAAGATTAACAGATACCTTACATAAAGTGTCAAACTTTAGCGAGGTGCCCATGGGAAATGTTCAACAAAGAGAAGTTAGCACTGTGACCAATTCATAGGTAAGGACAGTCTGAAGTTCAGTGGCCTGCCCAAGTCCAATGCTAGTGAGCCTTGGGCAAGGGAGCTCTAAGGGCAGCTGTCCTTGGACTTCACCTCTATTCTGAGCTGGTCACTTCCTGAATTCTCCTACTGTGCTGGGTAATGCCAGCAGCAGTGTCCTCATGTCTTCCCACATTTTGGTCTGCCTTTCAGGATTTGTCTGATGCACCACTGTGGCTGGATGCCCCAGTGCTAGCTGACCACAACAGGGTAAGGAAGAGGGGGCAGTATAGCTCTGGAGGGAATTCCTTCATATGAGACTTATGGACCTCTCTACTCTGAACTTGCTCTCCACAAAGGAGGGGACACTGATGGTGAGCATGGGGCATGATGGTTCCATGCTTCCTACAGTAAACCAAGTACAACACACTGCGCCTTGGCATAAGGACAATGAGTATAAACATGTGGAAGTTCTCATGCAATAGATTGAACTCCCCCTTGTCCCCCAACTCAGGAAAGCACAGGTGTTCAGAACTGTTGCTTCTGTTCAGATCCCTTGTTAAATGAGCCTCAATAAAATATAGAAACCTTTGTGTGTATAAGAAAACGAAAAAGGTACCTTTTATTTTTCTATTAAAATTTAACATTTTTAAAAATTTACTGTGTTATCACTGCATGGTGGCCAGTGAGGGAAGGTCTGTGTGTGTAAACTACTTGTTCAACTTTTACCTTTTCAATCTCTCTCTCTCTCCCTCTCTGTCTTTTCTATAATGTTGTCTTGTACTGCTATGTGTCTTAAGTGGAATGTAATCTGCTAGCCAAACCAGTATCTTGCCTGACTCATTCTAGTCACTTACAGTTTATCAATTTGGTATAGTCTGGGGAAAGCACATTTTCTCAAATCAAATATGGGTATCTCAAACCATTCTTACTCAATACATAGTATATTCTTTCCTTTTCGAGTGTGCAGCTTCTTTGATATGAACCTCTCAGTAGCTATAATCAAGAGGACACCTAAACCTGTGAAATCGTACAAATATTAAAAGGAAGTGATGATAATGTTCTCTTAATCCCATGCACTGAGATGAAGTGTACCAGGCCCCAAACTATTCCACCTAAAATGTTCACAAGCTGGGGCTGTGGGGACCCTTCTAGACTGGCAGGCATATTCTCTTTCAAGCTGCACTCAGGTAAATTGAGTTGCACTAGCCCAGGGAAGGTGTGTGTGGGAAGGGAGGGGAGGTAGATCAGATGCTTCTGTTCCCCAGAAGCTGGCATGCACTCTTAGAATTCTGCCTCTGGATGTCATGATTGAGAGGGAGATGCTGGGGCCTGTTTGCTGGAGGTCACAACTCTGGTTGATAAACTCTTCCTAGCTGACAATACCATTTCCCATTTGCTTTGTAGTGAGCTGAGAGATAATTTTAAATTTTAAAATGCTTCCAGCAAGCAGGTATCAAGGGGATGCTCCAGTTTCATTTCCATGAGTCCCCCACTGCACCTGCTCTGAATACCAATAACATAGGATTAAGGGACAAAAGTCAGCCAAGCAAGGCTTCCCTTAGAGCTGAACAAAAGGAAGTAGCGGAAGTGAGGGAAGTCTTAGACATTGAAGGTGGTCAGATGCTCTCAAGCCGAGGGACAGCTGCGGGGTTGTCAAGTTCCTCACCTTCGCTCCTCTGAAAACGAGATCAACTAGGCTCACAGTAGAGGTATTCAAATGTCCTGTGATTTCAGAAATCCAGAAGACACCTCTGTCATCTACATACGGTCAAGGTAATTCCAAAGCATTTTACATGCTATAGGGGCTAAAAACACAAGTGTCCTTGAGGTAAAGAGCACTAAACAAAACTGGCCCAGGTGCCTATATAGAGGTGTCCCTACAGCAGGGAATGAAGGACACCAGGGAGAGCAAAGAGCAGAACCACACTTACATCTCGACCTGAGTAGAACAGAGAATGGATGTGTCCATCATGAGCTCTTCTCTACCAGCTCCATCACATTAAATGTGCTACCCTCCACCAACCTCATGGCAAAAAGAATTTCCTGAAATACAACCTTTGTCTCTGAAAATGATGCTGTTTTCTTTCCATAACACCATTAGCTCTGACATCAACCTGCCTTAGTTCATTTGTGTTGCTCTAACAAAACACCACAGACTGGGAAATTCATAAACAAGATAAATGTCTATAATTTCTGGAGCCTGGGGAAGTCCAAGATCTAGGAGCCAGCAGATTTGTGTCTGGTGAGGGTCCCATCTCTGCTTCCAAGATGGTACCTCCAGTTTGTGATCTCCTGATGGGAGGAACTCTGCCCTGACCTGGAAAAAAGAGCAAAAGTGAGCAAACCCATGCCCACAAGCCCTGGCAAAGTAGTGTGGATACACTAAAGAAGATGGAGTCCTGATGATCTCACCATCTCCCATTCAGCCCTGAAGATGGAGCCCTGATGATCTCACCATCTCCCATTCAGACATGAAAATGGAGCCTGATGATCTAACCACCTCCCATTCAGCACCTCTCCCAACACTTTTGCAATGGAGATTAAACATCCAACAAATAAAACTTTGAAGGCTAGATTTAGACCATACACTGCACATCCAGGAATCCCTCACCAAGCTCTACTGGCCCCAATTCCAGATGTGGCAGCATGTACGAATGCCCATAACAGAAGTGACCTTGGTTGGGTGGCCAATCAGCCATGAATGGGTTGGCAGGGAAAAGACAATGAAGGGTGACTGAAAACCATAGAAAGCATTTTCTGCCAGACAGGCCCTTGAAAGATGGGGGCCTGGTATGTGGAAATGTACCCCAGATATGATTATATCCCCTTAAGAAAAACTATTGCTCCAAGCCCAGGTCACATTCCACCAGGTAGCATGGACTCTCCCCTAACATCTGAAATATGCTGCTACCCCCCCCCCATCACCCTGGCAACAAAAACATCAAGAAACTCACAAGGAAAGCTTACTGGGGGCTACTGAAGAGGTGAATAATAAGTCAATTAAAGCAGAAAGAAATTGAGGCAAAAAAAGTAGACTCTATTTCCTCAAAAACTCCGACCATATCATGCTTTCCTGGAGGTGGTTTATGCAATTCCTATGCTGTCAGTCAAAAGTCAAAAGGTAGACCTCGGGTGGGACTCTCTGGAAACTTCCCTGGGACCTCAAAAAAATTTACAGGGAGGAGGGATGCACCACCCTCCTCCTCTCTGAGAAGATCCACTCTCTCCCTTGAGAATGTCTCATTTTTCCCTCTTGAAATGTACATTTGGGGTCCAGGTTTTTGGCATATTGAACAAAAAATTGAATAAGACGGGCAGAAGTAGGAGGCATAGATTTATTGAAAGCAAAAATGAGAGTGATCATAGTGAGTGTGTCTCAAGACCCCCATGTCTGGGTGAGTCTGGTTTTATATGCTGAGGTATGCCTGGGTCCCACCTCCAGGAGGTCCTGATTGATTGAAGACCTTGTTGGATTTGTTCCCATTAGTCACTTTATTTTTACCAAATTAGAATGTAGACCTTGTGGAGAGGGTTGCCAGGTGATAAGACCTCAGTGGCAGCAGTTGTCATGTAATGGGACTTATTTTAAAAAGGGTTGCGATGACTCTTCCATCTTGGGTTCCAGCCAGCATTTCTCTGGTATGCTGCCTCTGCCATTTTGATGTCCCTAAACTCCTAACTCTCTGTCCCTCCCAGTAAACTCATACCTGTTCCTCTGAGCGACATGCCTGAAGCCTTTCTGGTGTGTTTGCAGGAACTGGTGAGAAAGGACAGCCCTGCTGCTTCAGCGTCCTGGCAGGCCTCATACGCTTCAACAGCCTCCAAGTCAGAGATGGCTCCTTCCACATGTGTTGGCGCTAAGGGACCCCAGATCCTGAGGGAAAACGTCCCATTTCAATATCGATCTTCTGAACAGAACTCCATATGTAGTAACTGCTCAGTAAAAGGTTACTGATAGAAAGAACCTTAAAATAATGTTGAAAATGTTTTCCTTGGTGAATTCTGATCATTCATTTGAATCAAATCAAGCAGTCTATGTAGTTATTGAAAACTTACCAATGGGGAGAACATTATTTTAGTTGCTAAGCATTATTAACAAAAATGGTAACATTGTTATTTTCTGTCGAGAAAAGATTATAAGTTAAATGGTTGGTGTCAGAATGACACACATGTAGAAAATGGAATATACAAATGGACTCCAGCATCTAAAACAATCACAATAGGAATGTGGGCAGAAACATATGGACTTCACTATGTGAGTCCTTAAATGGCACTGCTTTGGCAGGGCTATGTCATGAAACACACATTGTGTAATAAATTAGAATACTATGAACTCAAGTTTAGGTCTCTGATTTTACTTCTTTACAAATCTACTTATCTTCTGCTTCTCATTTATTTTATTTCATTTCTTTCTTCCGTTTCCATATGAGCTCCCTTTTCTCAATATAGACCCATATGGTGCTTCTGCACAGAAAGCCTCCCAGCTCAGAGCAACCAAGTGGCTTCCCTCCCAGGCTCTGCAGTCCACTCTGTTGCTGGTGCACCCTTACCAGATGCTTACTCTTAGCTCTAAGAGGGTTGCTGAGAGGCATATTCCTCAACTACTGCCTTATGTAACCACTGGCCATCTGTCTTGCCATTGCTCTAAGAGGCTAAAGATTCAATTTCCAAAAATTCCACATGCACAACATGTACATTCAATAAAAGTTCCAAAGATGTTTAGATTAACTACGTTCTGCCGAATGATGTTTACTGAAGTTGTTCTGAGATATATCACATTATTAAGCAGGAAATGGTGCTTTCATTCACTCTTAATGCAGGCAAATATATAAGGACCTAATATATATGGTGCACAGTCCGTGCCTATAAATATTAACACAATTTCTGCATACATATGGCTACTATTGGACATCTGGTTTGAGACAATTTTTTATGTAAATTTCATTATTTGTCCACACATGTATGCAGATTTTGAGAAAGTTACAAGATTTGGTCTTTGACTCATTCTGTAAGAAACTTGAGTAATCACTCATAAAACCCTCACAGTGATCAACATTATACCAATCCCTCCCTGAAATTTGTTGTGATCCTTTTAACTTCTTTGTTTGACCCTTTCTCTTCACTCCACACCACCTCCAGACAACCTCTGGTCTGTTTTCTGTCCCTGTACACTAAAAGGCATTTCCTAGAACTTGGTATAAATAGGATCATACAGCAATTACTCTTTACTCTCTTTTATTGGCATACTTTATATGAAGAACAATGAAGAAAATTCACATTGAAGCAAATATCAACTGTTTTTTTTTTTGGAATTTTTCAGCAATATTCTACTGTACAGATATAACACGACTTGTTTACCTACTCACTTTGTTGATGGATATTTGGGTGATTTACATCTTGAGGATGTTACAAATAAAGATTTTATAAACATGCATGTGGATAGCTTTGCTCAGACATGTACTTATTTGCTCCACCTGTATTACATGGGCATAGAGCTGATGTAGTGATAGACACATGTTTAATAAGCTGCCACTCTCTTTCCTGTCAGCTGTAATTGAGTGTCCTATTCTTTCAAATCCTCACCAACTCTCAGAATGATCAATTTTAAAAATTACAGTCATTCTACAAACTGTCCTCTTATATCATGTTATGGTTATAATTTGCATTTCCCAATAATGATCAGTATCTTCCCATATACTTATTTTCTACTTTATGTGTTTTTAAATATCTTCAGCTTTTACATCCTATTTTTTGCATATTGTTGAGATTTAGAATTTCATCACATAATTGAAATACAAGTAAATTATTGGATATGTGATTTAAATCCCGTTATAGTGGCTTCCCACAAATTATCATAAGTTGTTATTTTCACTCAGCTCTAAATCCTTTTTAATTTCCCTTATGTTTTCTTCATTATCCCATGGGTTATTCAGAAAGGTGTTGTTATTTATTTACTAATTATTTGGAGATTTTCCAGGGATATTTCTGCTATTGATGTATAATTCAATTCCATTGTGTTTGGAAAATGCTTTGTAGGACTTTATTCTTTCAAATGATGGTTCTGTCTTGGCAAATGTTCCAGGTGTAATCATATTTTCTATTGTTGGTTTGATTGTTCATTTTGGTCAAGGTGATTGATAATTGTCTTAAAAACTTCTATATCCTCTCATTTTCTGCCATTCTGAGGATTATGTAGAGTAGGATATTGAAATATTCAGAGATAGTTCCAGATTTCTCCCTGATTTCTGGCAGTTTCTTCCATTTGGATTTTATGCCTTTGGGAGCTCTGTGACGAGCTGCATGAGGGTTTGGGATTGTCATGTCTTTTTGATTGTGATCTCTACCATTATGAAGTGATCTGCTTTTATCATGACTCTATTCTTGTTTTTCAAATTGAACATGTGTGATATAAACATACACATCCCTGTTTCCTTTTAGTATTAGCATCATCCCTGTTTCCTTTCAGTATTAGCACCACCTATCTTTTATTTGTGCTTCTTTTAAAGCTATTTTTTGCCTTCAGTGATTTTTCTTCCAGTCCAGCCATCCCTCTCTTCATGGATGGTGTGTCGAGAATTCACCTATAGAGTGACCATCAGTGTCTTCAGCTGCTCCTTGCTTCTTATTTATTTTCCTTCTCTTTCCTTCCTTTTACCTGCATTATTTGGGATTAATCAAATATTTCTCCTGATGCGGTATCTCCGCCTTTGTCGGATTTCAGCTGTGCCTCCCTGCTCCATGTTTTCCTCACTACAGGAGATTTCACATTACACGTTTTTAAGTTCTCTCACTGCATGATTTCAAGGAATCCTGTGCCACTTCATGTGCAATGGAATAACCCTTGTCATATAATCCCATATCCTTCTTCCTGAAATTTGTGCTATTACAGTCATATAGTTTACTTTTATATATGTCATCAATTCTACATCACATTGTGATTATTTTTTGTTAAAATACTAAATTATCTTATAAATACATTTAAGTAATAAAAAATATCTTAAATATTAACCAAAGTAGTTCTTTCCTAGTTCCCAGCTCAGGGTAATGTGACTGTTTACTTTTCCTTGAGCAAGATGTAAGGGAACACACACACACACACACACACACACACACATACACACACAGATTAAGGGGAATAATATCCAGTGCAATATTTAATATTAAAATTTATTCAAAATATCGATGATGTACACTGCATCAACATTTCTAATAAAGGCAGAACCCACCCTGTACATCCATATTGGGAGGCAGGATGCACACAAATCTCTCAGCCTAAGAGTTTTCAGACAGCACTTGCTCCCTTCCTTAGAACATTGACAATGTTTTCTGCTGTTCAGAATCTTTTGATAGCAAAGATTAGTAAAATAAAAGGTTTATTTTGTCATATATATATATATATATATATATATATATATATATATATGGACACACATATATAAATGCATATGATTTAAAATATAGTTAGGAGAATATAAATTGTATTCATTTTTTTCATCATTAATGATATTCAATTAAACATAAAAATTTTTCAAAAAAAATATTTTTGATCAGGAAAACAAACTTAGAAACAAATATCTTTATTGACCTAAACCTGTGATAGATAACTCACTGTTGATCAATTCTTACATTTAAAAAGTATATTTTGCATTAGCTTTTTTTAAAAAAAATCCTGCTATTTTGGTAAAATGATTTTAGAAATTCCAAAACTGATCATTTAATAGGTAACATTTTGTAGAAGGTCATAAAATTAGACAAATAAAAGTGAGAAGTTGTGATCAGTAATTACAAATAATTATGTTCTATGCAAGAAGAAAAAAAATACCCTCACCTTTCAGATCTGGTAAACAACAGTTTCTGGCAACATATATTTATTGATGGTATTTTGAATCTTGTGGGGGCGATTTAAAAGTTCTACAAAGAAAAAATACTTACAGTTACATGATTAATAACAGGCTATCATTTTACTTGAAACAAATGAGAGAATGTGACTTTGAAAGAACATTTGACAAATGCGAAATGTTAATAAAAGATACACACATATTACTTGAACTTGAAAATAAATGTACATGAAAAGTAAACAAAAGGGAAATGTGTGAATCATCAGATAAGTATATCAAATATTGTGAGAAAAAGCACATCATCAAACAGAAATTAAGGAGATTATACAAATACTAAGTTCATATTAGAAGTGGGGAAATGAAGAGTTTAAAAAAGGTATCTTCAGATTTTTAATTTAAAACTAAGAAACATTCTTTTTATAAATACTTCTCAAAAAATAAGTCTCTTACTTGACTCCTAAATGTTCTTATTATTTAAGTTCAACAGAAGGGTTTATCTGAAATGGATGGGCTGTAAACATCCTGAAATACCAATAATTTGCCCTTTAAAATTTTATATCATATCTGAATATTCTAAAATTCATTCATTTTCTTTAGAATAAAGTTATTCAAAATTTGAAGCATCTTGTACATTTTTTAAAGCAATTCTATTCACACTGGTGTGCTGCAATAGAAACACTGTTAAGGTTAAGGAGTTTAAAGTGTATTTATTATCATCTCTTGATTAAGAGAATTTGTCAAACATGGCAGTTTTCTCATGTGAAAGTGAGGAGATCAAAATGGTTGATTTTTAAACAGCTTTATTGAGTGATAATCTGCATACAATAAGCTGCATATGCTTAATGCACATCATTTGACAAATTTAGATGTGTACATACACCTTGAAACCATCACCTCACTCAAGGTAAAAATTGTGGATGAATTTGTTGTGACTAAAAGCATTAAAATCAGAAAAATGAAGTTGTAAACACTTATCCTTTAAATATAAAATGAAATAAAGTTTTAGTTTTCAATTTTAAGCTACTTTTATATTCTAGAAAAACTACCATTAAAAATGCGTATAAACATATTTCAGATGCCTTATTTTTCCTTTTACCTTAAGCTCCATCACAGTACAGCCTGACACTGACAGTTGTATAGCTCTATTTCTATTTGGTGTCATTTTCCTTCTGCCTCCAGGACATCTTTTAAAATTTCTGGTGGTATAAAGGATTCACTGGTGATAGATTGCTTAAGGCTTCATGTGTTTTTATTTCTTCTTGGCTTTGCAAGATAACATTTTTGCAGGGCATAGAATTCTTGGTTGGTAACTCTTTCTGTCAGCCCAATGTAGATGGTGCTCCACTCATTCCTTGTCTGATTTTTTTTCCCAAAGAGAAATGGGTTTTCAGCCTTATTTTTTATTATTCCATATATGGAACTTCTTCCCACAGTGGTTGCTTTTAAGATTTTCTCTTTATCCAAGCCAATTAATTTATGATAAGCTTGGGTGTTTCTTGTGTGGAAATATTATGAACTTTTATGGATCTGTAGATTTATGTCTTTCAACAAATTTGAAATTCTTATTATCTCTATTTTTTCATATAGTTTTCTGTTCCTCCTGTGTCTTGAGAGTTCTGTTGATAAGCATATTAGCCTACTTGACATTACCTTGTTGCTCAATGATGCTCTTTAGTTTATCTCCTTCTTTTTTCTTTCACTTTCATTCTTTTAGTTCATTCTGCAAAAATACCTTCAAATGCACTTATCTTTTTTTCTTCAATGTTAAACCAAATATGAATCAAGTCCCTCTCCATACATTTATCTCAGATGTCACAATTTTCCATCTTAGGCTTAATTCATGTTTTTTTCCTACCTTCTGAGTTGCTACTTACTTTTTGAGCATATGAAGTAGCCACAATAGCTCCTGTCACTGTGTTTGTCTGCTGACACTAACATTTTTGCCAATTTGTAATTCTTTAAAAATGATTGACTTTTATAAATAACTATGGGCTGGATTTTCTTGCTTTTTTGCTTAGATGCCAGATACTGTAAATTTTATTGTGTTCAGTGTTGTATATTTTTATGTTCTTATAAATAATATTTGCTTTATTCTCTGACAGAGTAAATTGCGAGTAAACAGTTTCATCTGTTTATTGCTTTTGAAATTGTTTAAGTAGAATCAAATCAATGTTCTAAGTACAGTAGGCCCTACTAGGGAAGCAAGAGCCCTCTGTGAATCTACAATAGCCCCCCCCCCCCAATCATGAGGTTTTTCCAGTCAGCCTGGAAGGAAGGGCCAATATCCTGTGCCTTTTGTGAATAATAGGGATTTTTTCCTTCTAATAAATTAGAGTGGTTCTTTCTCTTTTTAGAGCCTGTTTCTTGGTTCTCCAGACTTTCTGGAGATCTCTGGGTTTGCTAGGGACACACTCTTGTCCAGTCCTGACCCGTGAGCTCTAATCCTTGGTTTTATGTGTCAGGCTCAGAGCAGCGACATCCTCAGCGTTGTCCCAGTTCCCAGTATGCACAAGAGAAAGGCAGGTCCTTCATATATATCTGGAGGATATATATCTGGACTTGCCAGCCCAGGCTAGCTCTCCTTGTTCCCTGAACTTGGTTAGATTTTGGGAAACAGGAACGGGGCATTCAGGGACTTGGTGGCTCACTGTCCCCATTCTTTAAGGTCAATACACAAGTCACACCAGATTGTTTTCACTTCCTAAGGGCTCAAAAGTGGAGGAATCCACACGGAGGAGTTCAAACTAGAGGGATCAATATGCACAGTTACAGTGCCTGAATGGTACTGCTTCTTAAAAGAGTCAAAATTCACTGAGTTGTAGAATATAATTTCTTCTAAGTTATCTAAGAATATTATGAAAGTAAATGTTTAACTCTCAAGCTATTGAGACAATTTCAAGGCATATTATTACTTTTAATTCAAAAAAGACATGTCATATTAATACAGTAGAACTCCTTTCAGTGAATGCCACTCATTGGAAGGGCTCAGACTTACTTCCAGTGCAGCACGGCTCCCTGACTCTGCTTTTGACTGGTCTCTTCTTTTAATTGCTTTACAGGAAGAGTTATGTCCTCTGCAAAGATTAACAAAAAGATTTTTTTTTAAAGCTCTTAAAGAAGGCTTTTCCTTCTTTTTACCATTAACTCAGGTGACAAACTATTCACAAATAAATCACCTCCCAAGGATATTTTCAGTTTCATTTTGGGGTCAGTCAGTGGAGGAATTTTAGTAAAACGGAAAGACACCAGAAAGTAATGACAGTAGAAAATAAAGCTGTTCGAAGTTACCATAAGAATGTCTTTAACTCCAAAATCGCCCAGTTAATCAATCATGAGCTTTCAGGAACCTGCACTGTTTTGGCATAAATGCAGATTTCACCTCATTTACAATTCCAACAATTTTCACTTTATAGGCAGAATAGATAGAATCAACTCATTCCCACCGAAAAGTAACAGGAAAATGATTTTGCTTCTAGTTCAGACATTCTTCACACTAGTTCATGTTTCCACAGAAGAAAATCATGAACATGATATGGTTCACTCAATGTCTGGTAAAAGGTTCACTTGTTAATACTCATAACTTTATTTTGAATCAGACTAGCTTTAATTCACATCATGTTAACACACTTTAGCTATAAATATAAATCCTGACTATGTCCTCATATTTGGTAAATGTCCTCAAGATGAAAACTCTGAGCATATAATTTAATGTGTTTTTTTTTTCCAGTTGAAAGTCATGGGGATTAAAACAAACTTTTATATCATGGACAGAAGCACATTATTCAAAAATATTCATTTGAAGGCTTCTGGGTGAAAATTAACATCAGAAGTTCTTTTTCTTGCTTATGACAAATATGTTGTCCCAGGCAATAGAGCACATGGAGCTGTGCTGTGTGCTCAGTATGAAAAGGTCCACTGAGAATGTTAGGAGACACATGTTGGATCAACTGGGATTTTTCAAAGGATGTGGGTATATTCTACTTTAAAGCATCATACACTGCTTGCTTATGAAGGTACTATTTAAGTGGGAGTAATTAAAAGAGCCGTAGCTATGAAGAAAACTGTCTTTGGAGACAGAGCAAACCAATTTTTAGATTGCTTTATAAGTGGACCTTACCATCAAGATTTATATAAATTCATTGAACTCATCACCTTGCAAAAGTATGCTGCACTGTGGTTTTTATAAGCTTATCACCTCTCTTTGTGGAGAACAATCTCAACAGCAATTATGAAATTAGTGTCATGTGTCATAGAGAGCTTCCCCCTTCAAATAAATAGCCTTTTCATGTCTAATGTTCTATTTACTTTTGCAAATAAGCAATGTCCCTGTAAAGGAAAATGATATTATCCCTAATTTATGAAAGAAAGTAACAAAAGCATGAAGAGGTTAAGTGACTTGTACACCTTCAAATACTAAAACTAAAGATTTTTTCTTAGTTCTTACTTTTAAATAATTAGACATTCATTGAAAGTTGCAAAGAATACCTTTACCCCATTTCCTCCAATAATAATATCCTGCACAGCCATAGGTCAACACCAGGAAATTGATGCTGGTATTTTATGTAGAACATATGCATATTTTGCCAGTTTTACACACAAGCCTGTGCATGTGAATGTGTGCGCAATTTCTGTGCAATGCTTCTCCATGTGTAGGTCCTAGTAACACCACACACAAGGATACAGAGATGCTTTTCACCAAAAGACTCCTGAGGTCATTCATTGTTATTCCCAACCTCAGAAACCATTCCTCCGCTCTCCATCTCTATAATTCATGTGGGTGGAATAAGTGACTGATATATGGCTTTTGAGATGAGCTTTCTCCATGCAGCATGATAAGCATGAGGTCTACACACAGTTTTTGTAGCTCATCAGTCATTCATTTATTTATGGTGCTGAAAAATTCCATGCTATGATGTACCATGCTTCCTTCAACTATTCGCTTATTCAGAGTAATTTTGGTTCTTTCCAGTTTTTGACATTTTCAAATGAACTTTTTTATTTAGAAGACTTGGAATAAAATAAGTTTTCATTTCTCTGAGATAAATGACAAAAATTCCATGTTCTGAACTGGGCATGGTGTTGGATACTTAATAATACTAGTGACTCAGGAGGCTGAGGCAGGAGGATCATAAGTTCAAAACCAGCCTCAGCAACTTAATGAGGCCCTAAGCAACTTATAAGACCCTGTCTCAAAATAAAATGTAAAAAGGGGCTAGGGATGCAGCTCTGTTGGAAAAGTGCTCCTGGATCCAATCCCTAGTACTACCATTACCACCACTACCAACAACAACAATTGTATTTTGTGGATCATAGGATAAGCAAATGAGAAGAGAAAATAGACAAGAGTTCAGAGTGACCACATGGCATATTGGAAAAAGAAGTGTTTTCTCTGATTCAAACATCTTGGTTTTAAATATAAGCTTTCCAACTTAATAACCAAAAGACCTTCACTGATAAGAAGGAGATTTTAATGATAATGATGGCTGATTGAGTTGGGTATTTTATAACTAGTTCTAAGAACCATATCTGACAAACATCCTTTTAAAAAATAATAGTGATATGATAATTTATGTGACCTTAACAACCACTAAGATTGAACATTTTAACCTTTATTTGTTAACTTGTTGAATTTCTTCTCTTGCTTGAATATATTGACACTGTGTAATTGTTTTCATTATTGATTTGTTTTATTTTTATAGAGTTTTAGAATTAAAATATTGTTTCAATCAATATTCAAGTAGAAAATACCATCTACCAATCAATAATAAAACAAACTTTTCTGGGAATGTTATCTTTGATATAATATTACACTTTTAAGTTTGAAAAAGCTAGCCAAACTGTTGAGGGAGGATTTTAATGAGCCAGTGAATATGGGGACCAAAGTGGGGTGCCTAAGTTTCCTTATGTCTGCACAATTTAATGGCAAAATGTCAAAATTAACCAAACTTGTTTCTCTTTAATACTCTGGTTGTATTCAAATAATTTAAGTTCTGGCTCCAGATAGAATATAAAGCTGTGTTGAATATAAGGAAAAAGGAAACCTCAAAACCTACTTCCAAACATATTGAAATCTTAAAACATTTCTGAACTTTTAAAGGGTCTCAAGAGGAGACAACAAAGTCTGGGGATAGCGCCTTGAAATGAGCAGACAAGAGCTCTCATGCCACAGTCCCTCAGGTCAAATAAACCGTGTGATTTGACCCAGGGAACCATTTCTACTTTTTATTTTGCATAACTCTAGTGCATTTAATAAAATGTAACAATAAATGTTTGCTTCAGTGAACTTTTTTTCTACACAGTCCACCCAGCTAATGTATTCACCGAAAAACCTGTGTTGTTATGGTACAATTATTGTGAGTTTGAATTTCTCATTCATTCATTCATTCATTCATTCATTCATTCAACACAGAAAATGAGATTGCTATATCCATGACACTGACCTGGCCACAAAGATCATAGAGATGATCAATAGAAACAAAGACTCTTTTCACAAGAATTGTTCCACTAGGGATATTGACAGCTTTAATGATAAACCAGTAAAGGAACATGAGATGAAATTTCAGGTAATGATATGGGCACTGAAGGGTAAAAAGGTTGGGTCAGGCCATGAACAGTAGCAGATGTTCAATTAGAGTTGTTCGGGGGGGTCCTCATTGACAGGTAATGGGAGAGAAACAGCCCAGATAAATGGGTGACTAAGGCTGCAATTATTTTTTCAAAAGTTTTTCAACCTGCTTCTAAGAAGGTGAATTAGGATGAGTGAATGTCTCTCTTAATGATAAGATTATGCATGGATTATTATAGTGTGTAGTTTTAAGAATGTGAAAACACACATGTGCAAGAAGCAGAGTTTCGTAAGGGGGACTCACATTCTTTCTGATCTTCCCATTAAATGCCTGGAGAGCCCCAGAACTAAAGAGCTATGCCCTAAGACATTGCGCTCATTGCTCACACATCTGTCTTTCCCACTAACATGCACAAACCTCCAAATCAAAAATGGTTGTTGCTCATCTTAATGTCCAGAAGATCCCAGATATGTGTGGGATAGGTCAAGGATAAGATCAACATCCACTGAATAAAATACCTCCCAGTCCCTGAGATTCAGTGGATCACTTTGTTCTGGAGAACCAAATGGAGCCCATATTGGAACCTAGTGTTACATGCAGAGTATCTGTCCATTCTAAGAAGATAAACCAGCTACATTTATTTTGATAGTTTTTCTCTTCTTAATTTCTTCTCCTTGACCATACTGTCACCAAACCTCAGGAGCTAATGACTTTCTTTACCTAAAAACAGAAGGGAAGAGAAAAGTTTTTATGCTAGTGTTGTTTAATTCTGTGTCATGAAACTACTTAATGAACCTAATCATAATTTCCTGAGTGTCTATTAAAACTTACCTATTAAGGGCCTATTATGTGGAAAATGCACAAGGTGCTGAGAATATGCAATGATGATGCCATATGTAAATTATGAAAATACAATCCAGGAGGATTGAATAAATGACAGCCCAGGTATTTACTATGGCACAGATGGTATCAGGAAGGAATCATGCACGGTAACAGTCTAGAGAGTGACTGCACAGTAGATGCCTCCTGTAGACAGATATTTAATTAATAAGGGGTTTATTAAGCCAAAAATGCACATAGAAAAATGTAGGGTGATCATTAAAATAACAATTACAAAATCCATGCTTTTCAAAGAGTAGCAGCAATAAAAGTTACACAGTAAAAATTGGTCAATTAGATAGAAAATAGACAACAAAAATAACCAAATGCAATAAAGATGGTAAATAGGAAATGTAAAATAATTTAATAAGTAAAACCCCAAATATATCCATCATCACAAAGGATGAAAATTCTATTTTAGGTGATCTGAATACTCAGGCTGAATTAAAATCAAATATAGAGGAAATCTAACAAAGGTTTGAAAATGTTCATATATAAACACTCATATGAATATTATTTGAATACTTATTCTAGGAAACATTTTAGGAAATTAATAAAATCCTTGTGTCATAGCATTAATATCAGACCTAAATAGAGTAATACATAAAAAGTATTTGAAGGAAAATGATAACTGTTGCATAGGAATACAATAAAAAATAAGGACGATAGAACACAGAATTTTGCAATAGATTTTTTGAGAATAACTGGATTATGCAGTTCATCCTTAGGATATGGCTTGGTTTCCTCGGAGTGGGGATTCGCCATCCTAAGCCACATTAGTGGCATTTTTCTTATACATTTCCTGGGGGAGATTCTATCTCATTGCTGTGTTAGCTTCTCTTCACTGGGACCAAAGAACCTGACTTAACTTAATGGGCATCTCTGATCCTTTATAGTAAAACTGTAAAAGTCCAAACATAGCAAAGTATCTACTGAACTTACATGATTTTCATTGCTTCATCTTAACATGAAGTACCTATTAGTCTTGAGGGGGAATATTAATTTATTTAGGACTTTAGTAAAATCTTTTATTTATTAGAAACTAGAGTCTGAGTGCCTTCTTGGATTTAGCAGAGGTATCTGGGAGGCACCAGTGGGTAGAACAAACACCTCCTTGCCCTCAGTGCATATATGGTTTAGGACATTTACTGTGCCTGTTGTCACAGTTAATCTGAAAGGTCAACTTGATGAGTTAAGAGATGCCTAAGATTAAGAGGATTCTGGGTGTCTCAGTGAAGATGTATCTAGGAATGACGGGTGTGTGGTACAGCAAACTGCGGCAGAGAACTACCTTAAATGGGGACCACATAGTCCTACAAGTTGGGGGCTTGGATGGAACAGAAGTTGGAAGAACTCAGAAGCAGTAGCAGACTTGAGCTCCATACTTCTTGAGTGGAATTTGATGGCTACTGCCATCATCACACTGCAGCTCCTTCATTCTCCCAAATGGACTCTGTACCAAGACCCTTCAGGGAGTTTCCAGGCCTTCCATCCCAGACTGGGGTGCCTCGCGAACCCTCTTGTTCTGAGGCTTCAGCTTCTTGGACTACACAGCTACTGGTTCCTCCAGCTCTGCAGCCTGCAGACAGCCTCCAGTTGTGTAAGCCAATCTAATAAATCCCCTTTATATAATCACACCTGTACACCTATCCTGTCACTCCTGCTCCTCAAGAGAACCCTGCCTAACACACACGTCTATACACACTAAACTCTGTACTCCATCCTCCACTCTGCACTGAAAAATACTGCTTAAATCTTAATTTTTAGAGTATTCTTTTTAGCTATTATCATGCCTTTACATGTTTAATACTTCCAATGCATCTCTGTCTTTTTAGGAAAACAAGGCAGAAGTTCTGATTTAGTTGTGTGTCTCATAAACACAATATAAATGAGTCAGAGTTGGAAATTATTAGTCATGCAAAACATAGACCCTTTAATCTTAATTGGATGCTCAGTGAACTTCAGCCAATAAATCATACGGTTAATTGTGAATAAAAAGAACAAAAAATGTCAAAATGACTTTTTTAGTCCATGTGTTGCAAGGAATTGACTTTTGGTTTAATATAGATAGACTCAGTCTTATGATATGTACCTTGAAGTCCTGACCCCCATGTGACAATATTTGGAGATGGGAATGTTGGGAGGTAATTAGAATTAGATGAGGTCCTAGGAATGAGGCCATCACTGTGGGATACTCCATTCCAGAAGCAAAGGAGACTTCCAATCAAACCTTCCAGGTTCTTGACCTCCATGCAGAAAAAAATAAGGACATGTCAGGTTTTAGCAAAGAGAAGAAAAACTTTTTTTAAAAAAATAGCAAAAGGCTTGAGAGTGAGATGCACAGTCAAAATTTAAGGTCTATTTCTGTTTGGGTACACCATGAGGTGGAATATGTCTGACCCAAAGGGGGTACGCTTCTCTCATGGCTAGGAAATATCCAACAAGATTCTGCCACAGTAAGTGGCAGCTGTGTACAAGCCAAGAAAAGGAGGCAGTGACATTTTCCTATTTTACACATTTTTTTATTTATGTTTTTCAGAAGCAGTCTGACTTTGCTTGTTGGGAAATGATAAACTTGCCAGGAATCATGATTAGCTAGACAGGAGATCCTGAGCACCTCAGGGGACACTGAGGAATGTAAAGCCAGAGCAGTGGCTCATGGGGAGCTGACCACAGACCCTGGATTCTTCTCCATTAACACCATTTCTATGGCATTTCAGCTTCATGATTGCCCCATGGCCACCCATCTCCCAGTTTTTGTTAGCCTAAAGGCAGTAAATAGAGGAAATGAAAAAAAAAAAAAAAAAAGT
>NW_025999932.1:7536814-7571705 GCF_001458135.2 Marmota marmota marmota | reverse complement strand
AAAAAAAAAAAAAAAAAAAAACACTAAAGGTATGTGACAGTTAAGACCATTTTCCTCAAAAAGCAGCAACTTATGAGTGACCCCGGCCCTGTTAAATTGCACTTATATTGCACTGAGCAACACTGGGTCGTGTAATCATTCCTAGCCTAAAGCTAATCTGAGAGCTGGTTGTACTGCTGACTGGGTGTGCTGCCACTGTGGACAACTAGGGCTCTCAGAGAAAGGAAGAAGGGGGGATGCATACAAAGTGGGAGGCTCCCCCCACAGCTGCCATCCACACACATTTCCTTATGTAGCTCATGTGTGGTGCCAGGAATTACATTCAGGATGAAATTTTGTATAAATATCAGCTTCTTTTTAAAAGAATCCTCCTCTTAGACCACATAACCACATTTTTTTTTTCCCCCGGTGTAGGTTGGCTATGCTCCAAATAGGTTATTCTGTCTGTTTCATGAATAGAATGATGAACCTCTAGGAAAATGCAATAAAAATTAGGGAAACAAGAAATCTGAAAGTAAGCCAAGTTATTCTATTAGCTTCTCATCGAGGTATATGTATGTATTCATATCCCATAGGATAAATCACAACCTCTGGGTATAGAGCCCTATTTTTAGCCCTTTTTATAAAAATTGCAGTCAGTTTCATAAGGAAGCGTCATTGGTACCAATATGTGAATGAAGTTGGGACAACTAACAGTGCTTTCCTGTACTTTTAGCAAGCTCTGGCTGGACTTTTTTTTATACAGTTCAGTTTGCAGAGGCACACAAAGTAGCAGCTATTTCGTAATTCCAAGACAGTTTCATTTTGACATTCTGGAGAGCCCAATTAAAATTTTGCGTAAGCACTGGCAAGTGAAGGCATTCGAAGAATAAAAAAAAAAAATGGTTCTTTCTGGTTTCCCAGTTGGAATTATGTTCAAGTTGAATTACTGAGTCTTCCAAAAAGCCAGGTTTTTGAGTATTAATTTTATTAATCTCCTTAGGTCTATTTCTCTGTAAGAATATACTCTTTTTCATGCTAATTATTTATTATTTTTATGCAGGAAAAGTTGGCCAAATTCACTTAGTTAATATGCTTAGCATTATGTTCGTTTTAGCAAGGGTATCATCGTTTGAATCCTTACACATGATACATGTCTTTACCATATGAAAAAATAAGCAAAATTAACTTGACCTGGAAGTTAAACAGTATCACTGTTTACTCCTTTATGATTGTTCATTGTACTTCCCTTAGTTCATTATTGCGATTTAATTTATTTTTATTTTATGCAGGATCCAAAAACATGCATCAGGGAGGAGACAATTTGATGCATTTAAATCAGGTTCACTTGGTTCAGTAACACCCAAAAGCCTGGAGGCCATAGAAGTGTATCTGGATAATATGATAATCAATTCATAAATTATGTACACCTGCACCCTTTCCACCCTAGGCAGTTTTGGGATGTCCAAAAATACACCAAACTTAGCACACTAACATCAATGATTTTAGGCATCCTAATGGCCAATTAGGATCACTGCAGAAATAGTCCAATCTATTATACATAGTTGATGATTAACAGTAAAATAATATCTCAAAGGATTTTAAGCCCAATGTATAAATATACCTTTTGACTTTTTGGCTTTAAACTTCTAATTATTTACTATTGTCTGGGAGTATTTTTACCAAAGATAGTTTGATTTATCTTCTCAATGAAGAGAGAAACAGATTCATGCTTCCATGACCTTTGCAATAACAGAATATTACTGGAAGACAGATGGCAAATTTTAAAAATGCACTGTAAAGGAAGCTTTGGTATATTGTGGCCAATGAGATGAAAACAACCCTGGTCAAGAATTCCAATGATTTCACACATTACATTTGTCTCACAGAAAAAGGAATCAGGAAGTTTCCATACGAAGTGCATCACCCCACTGCTGAAGCCTAAGTGTGTTTGGTCAATAATAGTCGCAAATACTTTTTCTTGTGACTACATAATTTACAATGGATGTTACTAAATTTTTAAAAATTTTAATTGATCTTAGTTGTTGTAAAGTTTCTAGTGCTCAAGAACAATTTATTGGAGAATTATTTTCTCATTATTTAGCATAGCTACTAAGACTCTTTAAGAATTGAAATGGACATGGCTTTATATAAAGCAAATTTTCAGAAAAAAATGAAATGTTTATGAAAGTGAATACAATCACAGAAAAAAAAATAAGGCAAGATATTAGAATTGTCTGTTGCTCAAATCAATGAAATTTGAAACATTAATGAGGCTTATTATTGAATGATTTCTGGTAATGACAACTCATTACTTTTTTAGGAAGTATATTCAATTTTTCATAGCTTGAAATATGGCAAAATCACTAATTTGGTCTTTCACTCACAATTCCCAGTTGCTCATTTACTATGTGGTAACGACTGTATACTGCTTTGTATTTGGCTGCTAATTTTTTTTTGCCCCATTTTTTAAGTGTTAGAACAAAAATATTGCTTTATATTTCCTCAGGGAAAACATAAAATAGTTGAAATTATTCATCATGTTTTTTTTTCTTCAAAAATTTTCTTTCTTGCAGTCAACCATGTCTTTCAGGTGATTTTCCTATAAAATGCTATCTCTAACCCTCCACCTCCTGTTCTCATATCAAGCCCAGGATTTCAGATATTTCTCTTTAACATTCCAGAAGGAAGCTATGCTTTCCATAATTTTGTATACTCCATTTTTATTCATGCAACATATGCTTCTATTCTCCACATCGCATCGTCTCTGCACGGTTGGTGATTATTGAGTTATAGCCAAGTCAGATCTCATAACCATGAACTAACTACTGGCTACTATTCACGACTTTGCATGCCGTTTTTTTTTTTTTTTTTTCATTTCAAACCAAAGAATGACTTGAAAGTCATCTTTAACAAACTCCGTGTTCTTGATATTCAGCAAGCATACCAGTCTTCTGAGATAACCTGAATCTCTATTTTGTCATCAACTTCTATATTATTTATTCCTCTCAGTTTTGAATCATCTCAAATTTGGAAGGTGCCACGCTCCACCTTGTTCATAATCTACACCCTGTCTCTTCCTCACAGCTGGGGCCAATTGATCCATGTCAGTAGGCAGAGACTATTGCCTAACTCCAAGAGCTATCTTTCCCCAACAGGAAATACTGAAACTGTTTCAGCCAAATTTTTTACAGAAATCTTCCACAGTATCATGTGTATATGATATAGAAACACAGACTGAATTTTGGTGCCATTATGTGGATATTAAAGAGATTTACTTTTTATACCTAAATTTCAATGCATGCTATGTGAAATATTAGACTGGAAAAAAAAGGAAATCATGATATTTTCATATGGAGTTGTAAATAGTCAAGGCAAATGAAAATATTAGTTTACTAGTTTTACTATGTTTGTTAAAAATGAATGACCTGAAGATCAAATGCTACATTTTTAAATGAAATTGAAAGCAGAAAACAAAGAAGCAAATTGTACTTCTCTCTAAAATTAGGACCTACCTTCAGATTTTCCTAGAATTTACTAAGACCATCAGACTCAAAGAGGCTGTCTGCTATTGAAGTGATTAATTTGCTGCAGTATCCTGTTTAGCAAGTGTAATTCCTCTCTGGTTCTGTTTGTTCCAGATTTGAAACAGTTTCTAAAGATATTTATAGAATCATTTTATACTAGAAAATATTTGTGCAATAATGCATGTGCACTGGTGAAAACGTGGTGAGCTTCCAAGGAAATCTATGGGATTTCAAACTGAGCTTGAGAAGGTTATGGCAAGAGGGTGTGCTGGGGAGGTGCTTTTTTCCAGCAAGGGGCTGATTTAGGGCAACTGCCCTTCCCTCTTTTGCCCTTGCTCCTGGACTGCCCAAGGAGAAGCCAGCACAGCTCTGATGAGTCTGAGGAGAAGGTGGGACCACGCTGCTGGGTCTGCTCTTGCTGGCACTCTCAGTGGGCCCAGGCCCTTATCCTCTCTTTGTTCAATTATGTAAAATCAGAGAGGAATAGCTAATTCTTTAGTGGTTACTAGACAACCCACCTTTCCAACATGAAACTTTTCAGTAATGTAAATATCAGTATACATTTTTTTTTTTTTTGCAGTATATGAGTTTCTATTGGTTTAATCCCTGGGATTATCTCTAATTGAGAAACAATTTCTATAGTACCCTGGATGACTTCATTTATTTAATTATTTATTCTCACATCATTTAACTTTTAGTTTTGTAAGAAAAATTTAACATGAGATTGATCCTCTTCAGGCAAGTGTTTGGGGGTGTATAACATCTTATTGTTGGCTATGAACGCAATGATTATAGTAGATAGCTAGAGCCTTCTTATCTTGCTTAGCTGAAACTTCTGCCCCTTGATTAAATAAAACAAAATTTTGGCATAAAATTTTGGTATATATGTTTGAAAAAGTGTTATACATTTAAGCAAATGAAGACTCTTCCCATACCTCTGACTTCCAAGCCTCCTCGCCATCTGTAATCAACTCACTGGAGCAGCAGTTGGGATGTAGGAATGAGGGTTGCACGCTGGATACTGGGAGCATACTTGGCCTCTCTTTGGAATAGATAAGCATTTTATATAATGTCCATAGCATTCTCTATAATTTTCCTTCAGTTTAAACTTTAACTGCAAAACCAAAAATCCCTAGGATTGAGAGCTAGGTCTGAAATACCAATTAATTTGTTACTTTCTTGTACAAAGGTGAACATCTGAACAGTGATCTAGATGGAAACGTCATCTTTGATAGATTTTAAGAGTATGGTCTTTTAATTCATGCTTTGTAAATGTGCAGAAAGGTGAAATACAAGATGCTGCATTTATGTATGTTCATAGCATAGTTTGGTCAGTTTCATTCCAGTGTTCCTCCCTCCTCCCATTCCTCCTCTCTCCCCCTCAATTCCCATCCTCTTCTCCACTGATCTCTCTAGTTTCATGGAATCACTCCCCACCATATTTTTTTCCTCCCCTTAGCTTCCACATAGAAGAGAAAACATTCACCCTTGAGTTTCTGGGTCTGGCTTATTTCACTGAGCATGATATTCTCCTGTTCCATCCACTTATCAGCGAATGACTTCATTTCATTCTTTCTTTTGTTTGAGTAAAACTCGAGTGTGTGTGAGTGTGTGTGTGAGTGTGTGTGTGTGTGTATCACATTTTCATTTTTTACTCATTCATATGTTAACAGTCACCTGAGCTCTTTCTATAATATAGACTTTTTTCCCCAAACGGATCATAATTGTATTAATCTCAAAATAACAGTTAGGTTGTTTTCACCTAATATACCCTCAAACTGTTATATAATATAGGTTTTTTAGGATGTGTTGAGATGATGCTGAGACCTGAGTCCTTTACAAATACCTAGATAAATAATTTTGATAAGGATAAAAATTGTTCATGCTGTTAATAACCAATTCTAGTACTAGCCAAGCAAATGTTCATTTTTATCCCTTTGCTATACATAATGTTAAGCACATAATTTTATATAGATTTATTTTATTGTCTTTTCCAAGGTCCTTTTACAAATATGATTTGTCATGAGAAGATAAAAGATTTTTTCTGTTTCAATTCCATTTATACTTCTGTAATTTCTAGCATTTATCATCAACATATTAGGCTACTTTGATGCTCTGTAGTGCTCTCAGGTTCTTTGGATAGCAGGGACTATTATATTAGATCTTTATTTAGCCCAAGATAAGCTATCTTTTTTTCCATTTTCAATAGTAATAATATGTAATCTTCATGTACCAAAACTTGACATCACAGTTACTTTTATGCTCCATAAACTAAGGTATAGTGTATATTCTGAAAAATCAGATTTGCTAAAGAATTTTGTGAAATACTAATGTTTTCTTACCCTTACTTAAAAAAATGACTAATGAATAATCACAATTAATAATTGAACACCAATAATTTTTAATTCTCTATCATTTTTACTAAGGTTACTTTGAGCTTTATTTTGTTTTATTTACCATCATAATGTTAAAAAGTAGAAGTTCAGAAATGTTGAATTAGAACTCCATCATCTTACCACTCTGTAAGCAAAAGGTGTATCTGGGGTTGCATGAACGAACAAATAACTCCAATACACATTATTGACAAAAATGAAAATAATCTAAATCATTAAGTACATTATCTTTCTAAAGGAAAATATAATAAAAATTTAACATTAGGAGCTATACTCTGCATCACTCCAGCAAAATAAAATCTTTCAATGAAGACACTTTAGATTAAATAGCTGTTAATTAGAAAGCTGCATGCTTCACTTTTTCCCCCTAATGATTGATAAACTTATCAATCATTACTACCTTCATCTTTTTTTGACATTGAGCAAGATTTATTTATTTATATTTTTATTTTTTAAGTATACATGACAGTAGAGGGTATTTTGGCATACTTATGCAAACAGGGAGTACATCTTATTCCAATTAGTATCCCAGCCTTGTAGTTCTACATGAAGTGGAGATTGACTATGTTATATTCATATATGTACATAGGAAAGTTAGAACTTCCATCCTTATTTAGGAAAATAAATTATTTACAAAAAGTTGTAGTAAAACTAAATGAAATAATAACATTACTTTCATATAGAAAATCAATGAAAAGGAGGGATTTTATATCCATTCTATGGATACAACTTCCTAGCAGTTAAGACAAGAAGAGAAGGAATTGGTATTTTCCTTCCGTTTTTATAAATTGAATTAATATTTTCCACAGAGGTGTCCAATCTACTTGAATCTCAAATCCTCTCACATTCAGGTGGGTTCCGGAAATTATGTGAAAGTGTCTTTGGATCTTTGTGTGCCCTGGGCTGTCAGGTCTGCAGCAGGGATCAGCAGCACCCGGGACGCTCTGCCTGATGCCTGCCAGTGCAGGGGCAGAGCCCTGGGGCTGAGCTCCTCCTGCTCCCTGGTGGCTCGCGGGAGCCCTCCAGCGCGGCCGTTGAACCTCTCTGGACACTAGGGAGCACACTTTCCCCAGGAATTGTCCTGGGCAAGTACGACAGGAGGCTTCCCCTCTGCACGCCAGCTTCAGGCAGGGTGCCAGCCGCGCTGTGCTGTGGGGAATGACAAGGCACACAAATATGACAGCGGTAATGGTAAACAATGACAGTTCTGTCAGGAATCTGAGAGGCTTTCATACTTCTGCATGTGCCGAAAAAGAAGCAGAGTTACTTTATTTGTGGCATATAAAAATGACGGCTTGAACTCTTCACCCCCCCCCCTTTTTTTTCTTCTTTAAACAAATCAAAATTAGAAGAGTGTTAGCAGCTTTATGGTTGTGGGAATGGAAAGTGGGAGGTTTTAGGAATTTTGAAATTAGATTTTTTTTTTCTTAAATGAAAATATCAGCACACATTAGTTGATTCTTTATGTAAATGACCTTATGTTTGTGATGCTCTTTACAATGAGGTGTTCTGTTGTCTTGGGGACATGCTAATGCCACCTAGAGGATATAGGTGCATTGTAGATGCAGGTGCACATAGAGGATGTCACACTCTTTGTAGACATAGAGATGCAGAATCTGACAAGTGCTCAATAGAAGGGAAGGTGGGTGAGCAGGGGATCACTCCCAACCTAAAGTATATCCTGTGTTTCACCGAGTTCATTCGAGTTCATTATATATTCAAAGTAGGCAAAACATTGCCTTAAAAATTTTAGAAGATGAAAACAATGAGACAAGATCTTTGCTTTGGGTAGTTGGCCATTTCTCAGGGAAGCTGATGAACATATATAGTGTGTGGTATGTGAAAAAAAAAAGCACAACCATCAGTTGTATATTAAGGGCTTCTTTTGTTCAGGGTGTTGAATGCTAGATATTGAGTGCTAGTCATACTGGGTATTGAGTAACAGGAAGGTGAAAAAAGGTATGAATGCAAATTGCAAGAAGTGATGACATAATGGAGGGAATAAGTTAGACACAGATGATAATAGATAATTTCTGTTAGAAATTAAAAAGCATGATATGAGAGGCTGGGGTTGTGGCTCAGTGGTAGAGTGCTTGCCTAGCATGTGTGAGACACTAGGTTTGATTCTCAGACCACATAAAAATAAATAAACAAAATAAAGGCATTGTGTCCATCTACAACTAAAAAAATACTTAAAAAAGAAAAAAGAAAGAAATATATGAATCTGCTGTTGTTTGTCAATTGANTATATATATATATATATATATATATATATATATATTAAAGTATGATATGTCTCATGATATGAGACACCAAGAGGAATGAAGGAGTGGGAATACTGATACCATTAATAGCAATGCATTTAAGCTCTGAGAGCAACCATTTCAAGTCACTTAAAGAAATTGTACTTTGTCTCCCCCCAAAATTTATTTTATAGATAAGACAATCAAAGTTGAGGGAAGTAACTGGTGTATCACAGAATGAAGGTGCAAACACTCACACATAAATACAATGATTTTTTTGTTGTCGTTGTTGCTATCATATAACTATTTGATCCTGTGGCCCTTTTTGTTTTGTTTGTCCCAAAGAAAGGCCTTTTTCCATTTCTGATGAAAACCTTTGTTGATTGTGGTTCTGAGGGGTTTCAGGGATGGTCGTACTCTGTCTCTCTGGATGGAAGCATGGAAATATGACCTAAGCCTGCAAGCCACTGTAACTAGACCAGAAATGTAGAAACGCAAAGCTAGGTCAATAAAATTCTGTCCTTGCAGCTCTTGATGCTGGCTTTGGGAGAAGGATCACCTCTCTCTTCTGGGATTTCTGTGTTTAATAACATATGCTAATACTCTGCTACTGTGTCCCTGGTCTCTTGCTGCATGAAAGATCTATGCAGTTGAGAGCAAAAGAGCCTAGAGCCCAGTGAGGTGGTAGCTATGACTCACTCCATTCATGCTGGAGTCTTCTTTTATCTGATGACCACCAAGGAAGTTAATTTCAGCTGTTTCTGTCACTTGCAAATAATAACAACAAAAAGCCTAATTAATGCACGAGTGCTTGGAAAAGAAAAATACAAGAAAAGTGACATTTATGGGAAGATCTGAAGTGTGAATAGGATTCCAATGAAGAGCATTCCAGAGACAGGTAGGATCGATTTGCACAAGTAGAAAATTACAGAGCAAGATAAAAATGATGTATCATGTTGACTATATATATCCCAGTTTGCCTGGGGCAGACTTCATTTATGCTTCATATTCCTATTTTCCACTCATTGTTTTTCTCAATAGTTTACTAAGCTTTGTAATAACTCATATTGTATAGTCGCCCTACTTACATGTGAAAACGGAAACAAACAGCACATACATAGTACATATAATTTCAAATTTAAGTTTGAACCAGACTGTGAAGTCCCATTGGTATTATATTTAAGACTTGGATATTATATTAAGGGTATAAGTGGTTATGTGTATCAGAGGGAGGGTATGATCATAACTTGCACATAGTAGCCAGTGGTGTTAAATACGAATCGGAATATTGGTCTGGTTTTGTTGTTACAAGAGACAGGCTACCTGATAAAGAAGAGGCTTATTGTGGCCTGTGGCCCTGAAAGTCCAAGGTTGAGGGGTCAATGATGGCCAGAACATTTTTGCTGGTAGAGTCCTCAGGTGGTATGTGGCATCATGTGACAAGAGAAAGTGTGTTTGTGTGTGTGAGAGAGAGATGGGGTGGGTAAGGAGAAAGAGAGAGGAGAGAGAGAGAATGAAAACCATCAGGATTCAATCAGAGAGGCTCCACCTTAATGACTCTATCTGATCCTAATCATTTCCTAAAGGTCCCCCCACTAAACATCATAGTCAGATATTTTCCACCTTCTAAATACCTCACAGTGGGGATAAATTTCACACATGAAGCCTCAGGGGACACCAAACCCATATCTAAACCATAGTGATTAGTAAGAAATGCAATTAGGAGATTATTTCTGAAGTCTGTGTGAGACACAATAAAACCAAAAATTAGAGGCACAGAAAGGAAAACCAGGGGGGTGATCTTTGAATTCAGAGAGTTGAACAGGGTGGGTTTTCTCTGTGGGTTAGAATGCAGCAGGCAATGAGGTGAAGAGCAGAGTCCAGCTACCCCTTCCTCCACCAGAGAGGGTTGAAGAACTGGAAAATGGTCTTGTGTCAAACTAGATTTATATTCAGCAAATTTCAACGTAAACGCTGTCCAGAAGGTTTACAAATCCCTGGCAGTTAATGAAAGTCATGGTTTCCGGTTATCTAGGTCTTTTTTTTTTTTTTTTTTTAGGCACATTCTATTCTGAGATGATGGGATCACCAAAAAGTCAGAATTGGCGTGGTCTGAGATGGTCTGGAAGTGGAACCAAGGGGAGATCCATGCCGTATGGAGGTCAAAAGAGAGGGAGACCTTGGTGTGAGTGATTCTGTCCTCTGTTCTAAATGATCCATAGATACTAATTCCTTCTAGCCCCATGGGAAAGCAGGACAGACATGCTCGTAAAGAAAATGGTGGTGACAATGATAAGATCAGGTTCAATTGGAGTCTGAGATGATAGCTAATCCTAGTGGAACTTATCACAATGTACTTTAAAAACCATTGATATAGGAAGGCCATATATTATTCTTGCAAAGAAAGGAAAGAAAAGAAACATAAGATCTCTGAGGAAAGAGATGAGATGTAACTGAATGCAGAAACATCACTTTCCTAAAGGAACAGGTGATCTATAATGTCAACTAACTTTGCAAGTCAAGGAGAATGAAATGCATTTACTAAGGTGAGATGATGTTTGAGGAAACACAATTTCAATACAAGGAAAACACTTGTAAGAAATTAAGACATGAAAGCGGTCAGTTATTGGGTAACATTGAAAAACCGTAAAGCAAACTGCATTAGGAAAAAGTGATGGTGAAAGGGAAGTAGCAGCTCACATACGCAGAAATCTATGGGGAAGACTTTGTAGAGAGAATTAGCAAGAGTGACCTAAGTTGTGCTTCAGTAACAATTCAATTGACAAACAACAGCAGATTCATATATTTCTTTCTTTTTTCTTTTTTAAGTATTTTTTTAGTTGTAGATGGACACAATGCCTTTATTTTGTTTATTTATTTTTTTTAATATGGTGCTAAGTATCCAACCCAGTGCCTCACACATGTAAAGCAAGCACTCTACCGCTGAGCCGCAACCCCAGCACCTCTTATATATATATTTTTTTTGGATTCATGCAGCGTCTGCAGAGAATTGAGTGACTACTAGGATGACTCTCATACATGGAATAGAGCAGATTTCTTCCAGTCAGCTCAACCCCAGCATAATGGCCTCCAAGATCATCATGGGAGAGTACAGGCTCATACAGAACTCACACCAGCTCTTCTCTGCTTTTGCTTGGAAATGATGCTCATTGTTCCCATTTACCCCCCTTTGCCACAACCTGCCACCTTGACGCGGGTAATTCCAAACAGCTGGGAAATGAAAGGAGACTAAAGATGTTTAATGATCACCAAGTGGTCATATTAGTACTTGAGAAAAAAGCAAAATGAAGGCAGGGTCACATTGGGCACCAAAAATAACTACAGTATAATAAGAATGCTATAACTTTAAGGAATAAAATTATTTTGCATGAAATACTTGTTCAAACTTGCCGGCTATTTAGATGTCAAACTCTATCACTTGCCACAAAGGTCAGTCATTTATTTCCTCTGTTTAGTGAATGCCACTCTGTAAAATGAATATTTCACAAGAGATGATCTCTAAAATACATTGCAGCTGCAAAATTTTAAAATTCAAAGACATTTATGGCCTGAAATCCAAAGTCGTTTCACCTTTAATAATCATTTAGTATTCAAACAACTATTGACATTTACAATTGTTCAAAACTATTTGATCTCTGTAGGGTTTAGAGATTGGAGTGAAAAAATAACTGGGAAAATATATGAATCCTGTCAGCTTTCTTTTTCTATTAAATGTTTCTGTATGCAGTAAAGGCATTTTTTATTCTTTCTGTAAAATTCTCACTTCACCACTTGGCTAATTTTGTTATATTCACAACCTTTTTGTTTACCATTGAGTTTCCTTGTTTGTCTTTTTCTTTCAAATTTGCCAACTTTTTGTTTCTGAAGAAGTTGTTAATAAAATAGGCAAAGTAGTAGCAATAATCATCTGGTATCAGAGCAGACGAAGAAATGAATGCTTCAGCATTTATTTTTTATGGCCTAGTTAACATCACAGGATTTATAGAGCTGCCAGAATTTAACCTTTTTATTGCTGATACAAATTGAAATTTACTCCATAAACTACACAACTGATTACTTAGGAAACAAGATGAAAAGTATGAGAAGACTTGATATGATTCCTGTGTACATGATACATATTAAAACATAAGATTAAAACAGATGAAATAATATGAATATAAATAGTAAATAATATAAATAATATAAATTTTGTGGGAATTTTGAATGAATAAATACAGGTTACCAAAATTATTACAATGAACAGGAAGATAGTTCAATCCAAAAGATGTTTAATTACCCTATGTGGGATAAAATTTGGTTCAGAATAGTAAAAACTATTAATTTTTTAATTAATTGATTGATTAGAAAAAATATTACTTAATGTAAAGTGTCCCCAAAATGAATTTGAGACTTTTTTTCTATTAAAAGACAGGAAGTTTAGACATGCTATGGCCTTATATGTTAAAAATATTCACTTCATACACTAAGGGTTGAATCTATAGACAATCGATTTATATTATTTCTTGTGTGCATTTAAAACCAGATATTAAAATGTAAAGGGAATAAATTTGAAAACGTAATTAAAATATTTTTATTTTTAAAGTGTTATTGACTTCTATTTCTTAAATTTGAAAAATTTGTGATTGTTTTAAAGACTGACTCTTTATGACAACAGATTTTAAAAGTATTAATAAAGAAATGTACTATAAATTCTCATTCTGGATAGATAAAATATGTGTTTATTGCTTGTGAAATACTATCTCATGCAACTACATTTCAGAATTGTGTTCTTACTTCAGTTTTTAAATTTATTTGTAGGGTCCAATACTATGAAATTTGATATGAGCACTTAAGATTTTTTTATTTTAATTTTTTAGAAATTGTTTCCTGCTTTTTTTAATTGAATTTTTATTTATATATGACAGTGGAAGGCATTACAATTCTTATTACCCATATAGAGCACAATTTTTCATATATCTTGTTATATATAAAGTATATTCACACCAATTTGTGTCTTCATACATGTACTTTAGATAATAATGTCCATCACATTTCTGCCCCCTCTCTTTCTTTCCCACCCCTCTGCCCTGAGTTCGTCTATTTCTCCTATACTCCTGCTCCCTACCCCACTATGTATCAGCCTCCTTATATCAGAGAAAACATTCCACATTTGATTTTTTGGGATTGGCTAACTTCACTTAGCATTATCTTCTCTAACTCCATCCATTTACCTGTAAATGCCATGATTTTATTCTCTGTTATTAGTGAGTAATATTCCATTGTGTATATATGCCACATTTTTTAATCCATTTATCTATTGAAGGACAACTAGTTTGGTTCCACAATTTAGTTATTGTGAATTGTGCTGCTATAAACATTGATGTGGCTGTGTCCCTGTAGTATGCTATTTTTAAGTCCTTTGGGTATAGACTGAGGAGAAGGATAGCTGGGTCAAATGGTGGTTCCATTTCCAATTTTCCAAGAAATTTGCATACTGCTTTCCACATTGGCTGCACCAATTTGCAGTTCCAGCAGCTGTGTATGAGTGAACCTTTTTCCCCACATCTTTGCCAATGCTTATTGTTATTTGTGTTCTTAGTAGCTGCCATTCTGACTGGAGTGAGATGAAATCTTAGAGTAGTTTTGATTTGCATTTCTCTAATTGCTAGAAATGATGAACATTTTTTCATATATGTGTTTATTAATTGTATATCCTCTTCTGAGAAGTGTCTGTTCAGGTCCTTGGCCCATTTATTGATTGGGTTATTTGTTTTTTTGATGCTTAACTTTTTGAGTTCTTTATATACACTAGAGATTAGTGCTCTATCTGATGTGTGAGGGGTAAAGATTTGCTCCCAAGATGTAGGCTCCCTATTCACCTCACAGATTTAGTTTCTTTTGCTGAGAACAAACTTTTTAGTTTGAATCCATCCCATTTATTGATTCTTGATTCTAATTCTTTCTATTTTATTGGAGTACAAGTTTTCAAAATAATTTCTAATTATCTTCTGTATTTCTGTAGTGTTTGTCATGATATTTTCTTTTTCATCACGTATGTTACTAATTTGAGTTTTCTCTCACCTTCTCTTCATTAGCATGGCTAAGTGTCTGTCAATTTTATTTACTCTTCCAAAGAACTAACTTTCGGTTCTTCTGTTTTTTTCAATTATTTCTTTTGTTTCAATTATTTCTTGTGTTTCAATTTCATTGATTTCAGCTCTGACTTTAATTATTTCTTGTCTCCTACTGCTTTGGGTTTAGATTTGTTTTTTTCTTTCTCAAGGACTTTGAGATATAATGTTGTCATTTATTTGTTGTCTTTTTTCTTCTTTTAAGGAATGAACTCCATGCAATGAACTTTCCTCTTAGAACTGCCTTCACAGTATCCCAGAGATTTTAATATGTTGTATCTGTGTTCTCATTCACCTCTAAAAATTTTGTCTTCTCCTCCTTGATGTCTTCTGCAACCCATTGTTCATTCAGTAGCATATTATTTAGTCTCCAGGTGTTGGAGTAGCTTTTCTTATTTTATCATTGATTTCTAATTTTATTCCATTATGATCTGATAGAATGCAGGGTAGTATCTCTACTTTTTTATATTTGCTAAGAGTTGCTTTGTGGCATAATACATGGTCTATTTTAAAGAAGGATCCAGGTGCTACTGAGAAGAAGGTCTATTCTCTCATTAAAGGATGAAAATATTCCATATATATCAGTTAAGTCTAAGTATTGATTGTATCATTGAGTTCTATAGTTTTGTTGTTCAGCTTTTACTTGGATTATCTATTAGTGACCAAAGAGGTGTGTTAAAGTCACCCAAAATTATTGTTTTGTGGTTTATTTGACTCTTGAACTTGAGAAGAGTTTGTTTGAAGAACATAGATGCTGCATTGTTTGGGGCATACATATTTATAATTGTGAAGTCTTGTTGGTGTATGATTTCCTTGAGCAGTATGTAGGGCTCTTCTTTATCCCTTTTAATTATCTTTAGATTTATTTGGTATGAGGATGGAAATCCCTGCTTGCTTCCACAGTCTGTATGAGTGTATGATTTTTTCTGAACCCTTCACCTTCAGTGTGTTGGTGTCTTCCTATGAGAGGAGTCTTTTGGAGGCAGCACATTGTTGTTTTTCTTTTTTTTTTTAATCAAATTTGTTAGTCTATATCTTTTGATTGGTGAGGTTAGGCCATTAATTTTCAGGGTTATTATTGAGACATGATTTGTATTCCCACCCATTTTTGTTTATTTTTGGTATTTAATGTGGCTTGGTTTCTCCTCTGATTAGATTTTCCTTCAGTGTAATACTTCCCTCTGTTGATTTTCAACATTGTGTTTCATTTCCTCTTTGTGGAATATTTTGCTGAGGGAGTTCTATGGTGAAGGCTTTTGAGTTATAAATTCTTTTAACTTTTGTTTATTTTGGAAGGTTTTTATTTCATCATCAAATCTAAAGCTTAATTTTGCTTAGATAAAAGATTTTTGGTTGGCATCCATTTTCTTTCAGCACTTGGTATATGTTGTTCCATGATCTCCTGGCTTAGAGGGTCTGTGTTGAAAAATCTGCTGAGATAGGAATTGGTCCCCCACTATATGTGATCTGATTTCTCTCTTTTGCAGCTTTTAAGATTCTATTCTTATTCTGTATGCTAGGCATTTTCATTATAATATGCTTTGGTGTAGATTTGTTATAATTTTGTATATCTGGTGTATTGTAAGGCTCTTGTATTTGGTTTTCCAATTCATTCTTCATGCTTGAGAAATTTTCTGATAATATCTCATTGAAGAGATTGTGCATTCCATTGGTTTGAAACTCTGTGCCTTCCTCTATCCCAATAACTCTTAGATGCCTTTTGATTCTGTCCATAGTTCTTGGATGTTCTGTTCATGGTTTCTTACTATCTTCACTATGTGATCAACTTTATTTTCCAGATTGTATATTTTGTCTTCATTATTTGACATTCTTTCTTTCAAGTAATCTAGTCTGTTGGTTATACTTTCCTTTGAGTTTTTTATTTGGTGTATTTTATCCTTCATTTCAAGGATTTCTGACTTTTTTTGTTTTCAGAGTCTCCATCTCTCTCTTGAAGTAATCTTTTGCTACTTGTTTTTGCTCTCTTCTCTTTGTTGGAGTGATCAATTTTTGCCTGTATTTGCTCATTTAGGTCATTCTTTTATTCACCATTCATTTTAATTATGAACCTTCTGAACTCCTTCTTTGATATTTAATCAAATTCGCTGTCCATGGGTTCTGTTATTTTAGTATCCTGGTTTGTTTGGGGCACTTTCCTCCCTTGTATTTTCATGTTGTGTATGTGTCTTCCTTTCTTGTTAAGGTCTGTAAACAAGTCAGGATGGCGCCTGGCAAATGTTAGAGTCTGTAAACAAGTCTGGATGGCGCCTGGCATTTTGCCAGAGGGAGTGGTTTGTGAAGTAACTCCAGCAAGCCATTAAGTGTGGAGATTCCTTATTGGTTGACTGATGTATCTAGTTTATGCTAATTAAGATAAGCTGTGTGGAATGTATAAATACCCCTCCTGTCCTACAATAAACGGCTCCTACTCCTGCTATATCAATCTACACAAGTTGTTCATCACCCCCCCTGTTATTTTGCTGCAGCCGGACTGCGGCACTTTCTTGCAGTGTGGACCTGTGACATTGCAGTTTCTATCCTATATTCTCGGAGTACCCCTGCAGATTGTCTGTACCTCACCTTGATGTTGGGCTTCCAGACACTGCTGGTGTCCCTCAGTGTATGCTACTGCAATTAAAGTGGTGGCGGCAAAAGCCAAGGTAACTTGAGCTAATAGGTGAGGTGCCACAAGATGGATTCTATGTCTTACAGAGCTAGGGCTGAGAGTGTGGGCCTCACACTCTCTTTGGGATGTCTGCTCTGAGATTCAGCTGTGTCTAGGCTCTGTCTGTTGTCAAAAAGTTAGGGACTACTGTGTTGGGAAGGCTATGGTGATGACTGCAGTTTCCCAAGATAGAAGTGGGTTAGGCTTAGGCTCCCAGTTGTGTGGGGGGTCAACTCAGACCTACCGTGGACCTGGGTCCTGTGCAAGTAGGTGTAGGTGAAAGCTGGGCTCCAATGGGTGTCACCTGGTGGAGTGACCTGGGCCTACAGTGAGCGTGGGTCCCTCACAGGCCAGTGAGGGTGGATCTGGGCTAGGCATGGTCTCCTGAGGTAGTCTGCTAGAGCACTTAAGATATATTGATTCTCATAGTAAAAGCAAAAATGAAAGACAATCTGTAAGAGAAGAGGAGTTTGGTTATGTTGATCATGCTTATAGGGGCTATCTTTTCTCTTGTTAATATATTCTGTTCCATTAGTTTGGGAAGTATTTATATAAATAAAAATATGGTCTTCTAATTCCTTTGAGTTTGTGCAGACTTTTGCTTTTGGGGGAAAATACCTATGCAAAACTTTCAGATATCGATTTTGTAAGTAAAATATCAATGATGGATATAAAAGTTCTCTTCTAATATATTGGACTGACTCCTGAGGATGAATTGGGGATAGCACACAGGACAATTTAGATTGAAATAGTGCCAGTTGACTCATTCAGATTATTAGTAAGTGGACAGAATGTTTTTAGTGTACCATTGCACATGTTATTTTCATCTTAATTTATTCCTATTATTATCATTATCATTATTATTATAAACATTTCTATATGAATGCCCATGATGGTTTTTTTCCAGGTAATACAGTTTTGAGATCTGTTTCCTTAATTGTTAGAGCCCTTACTACAGTAATTGCAAGTTAAAAAGTTAAAAAAAAAATACCAAATGTTGTAGTTGATCCTAAATTACCCTTTTTGTATTTCATAATCTTATCAACATGGTTTTAATAATGGTGGAGGCAATTATACATTCTTCTTTTTTTCTTTAAAAAATAATATTCTTAGGTTAAACTTTATCTCCATTGTCTAATGGATGATAAAATGGAAGAATGAATATTATGGCTGAAATTAGCTCCTGAACTATCTCAGGAGAGACTTGTCCAGGTGTCAGCACGCAGCATTTTAGTAGCAGAGTTAGGAGCAAGTCGGGTTTTCAGTTGTGTTTCTAATGGAGAAAGAATTGCTGTGGGATGAGTACTGATAGGAATTTTGGCCTCCTTACTACCTACATTTGAGTTCCTAAGGTCTCATTTCCTAATAAGTTAAGAGCAGGGATTGCTATTCATAGGCTGTTTGTTAGTATTTAAGTAAATCATTTTCATTTAATAGTTTATTTTAGTTATGCTAACATAATGCATAAGGTAATCATTATACTCACTTATGCTATGCTGGAATTTTTTATGTAAACTCAGCCTTTGTTTTCAGGGTAATTTATTGAATCACATAGAGGGCTCTCAGACTTATTGGTACATTACAAGCAATTTTAGTTGGTTTTCCCTTTTGTACTTTTTTTATGAGGATTGGTTTTATTTCATTTAGGGAAAGCATTAAGTTTGTCTAGAAGGACTATTAAAATAGAGTGAAATGAGCATTAGATCTGAGATATGGTTTGGACGATCAACCTCGGTCAGCATGCCTTCTAGACTTTCTTTGTGATGCTTATATTAACATGTGTGTGTGTGCCACATGAAAATTGAGTTGAAGCTCTCCAAAAATTCAATATCACTTCCCTGGATAGTGAGCTAAATGGTACAATCCCTGAAACATAATTAATTTTCCTTTGTTTTCATCTACTTTATACAGTCAAACATTTGGCTGCATACAAGGAAAGGCTTTTTTGTTTTCATTACGATCACATGATCACATCTTATGTGTGTGTTCTCACTCTTGCTGAACTTCTAGACTATATATCAATAACAGAGGAGAGAGGAAATGGGAAGTTGAGAACTCTCCCCTTTTTGATCTTATCCTAATGATCTTCAATGTATTGCAAAACTGGTTTAAAAAAGAAGTCATTTGTTTAAACTTTTAACTCATATTTATGCAAATGATAATGTAGTGAAGGTCAAAAATCAAATCTGGTATAGTTTATGAATTTTTCTTTTATGTTTATAGAAGTCATGTAATCCTTCCTGTAAGACTCCATTTCATGTAAGTAGAGAAGTAGTGTAGCTTTACCCCTTACTTTTACCTTGCCTTTATCTTATTTAAAAAGCTCGTTCAGGTTATATGTTCCATTAATTCTAAATCCAATTTCTAGACAGGAAGTTTTAATGTTTTCTCATATTCAAGGTGAAGTAGGGGAAGTCTGATCATATTTCCTGGAAAGAAAATAAGGGTAACTATCCTTAGCTCTGTCCTAGTCTGATACTTGTCATTGAACATTGGGTTGAATTGGACTCTGCCTTCATGGCTGAGATAAATGGCTTCCTCCATTTCTTGCTGAGTGCTTCTGTCTCTCAACCCCACCACCCCACCTGGACTCCTCCAAGGGAGTGTTTCTTGGTGGAGGTGCTTGTGTCCTCCCCAGGGTACACAGAGATTTCTTGATTTTCTGAATGCCCAGTACAATTTGTAGGGAACTACATCATCAGTTATCTGGTAAATTCTCTCCTTTGCCATCTGAACCTAATACCACACCTAATGTGACTCAAAGGAACTTTCATCTGGAGGGCTACTAAAGCAAGAAGTGCTTTCTGGGATTGTCTCATGCTTAGTTGGGTGTTTCTATGTTCCACTGTCTCCTCAATGTCCCCACTCTGCATATATCTCCTCTACATATATTCTGCATATACCTGCCTCCTATTCTTCCACCCAGAGCAGGCTCTCTGGTAAATTCCTTCTAATTTGACCAGGACCATATTCTTTTTTGCTACCTTCATTATTCCTTGATTCACCAAGTATCCAGCTAAAGCTCATTGACACAAAGAAGATCCTTGATATCTTCCGAAAAAAGAGCTATTATCTTTAGCCCAACACAGCGGGTTGACAATTCAAGAAAGTCAGCACTTAGATGCTTTGATTTTCATGATACAAAATGAGTATCTTTTCAATCTTTCCAAATATTAAATAGCTTATAGAAACTTGAAGGCAATATCCTGACCCTTTCTTAAAAGTACATGGACTTAGATCTGATTAATTCATACCATGTAGAAAACTACAAAGTCAAAGCAGAAGAAATTGTCATTTTCCCATGTATAAAGCAGAGAAAATTGTCAATGCAGGTCCAATTATTTTAAATTTTCCTTTCCATCTTTCTGTGATGATTAATTTTGGGAATCTTTGAATAAATTACATACAGAGACACACACAGACACATATAATATTGCCTTTCTTAGTTATGTCTTGACCTACTACACAAAAAGATTGACTTGCTGCTACATCTTAACTTTCTATTTGATTGATCAATTTAATTATCTACTTGAATAATTACATCATGATATGTTTCCTCCTTTTATATTAAAAAAAATACAGATGTGCATCCTGTATATATAAATATAACATGTAATATATGTGAGTTTTGTTCAATACTCAAATATGTGCTAGGATCACATCTGATTTCTTGGAAAGTTTATTTGAGCAGTTTTGTTTGTTGTCCTTTCTCTTAATCTTTTTGTGATCAAAATATTCAATTTCAGTATTCTTTAAACTTTTAGGCACACTAATAAATCTATGCATTCTACACACAACCTTTCTCAACATAGAGTGGTTGGTTTCCAAACTCTTGAACATAAGTCTTCCTTGGACTTCTCATTAATTACTCCCTGAATATGGTATATTATTTTCTAGACATGATGTCCTCCTCTTATTTCATGTGTCGTAAGAACATCCTGAAGTAAAATACTAAGAAATGACACACAAAGTTTAAATGTGAAAGTCACTGTTTATATAAAAATATTATTACTCTCCTGTGACTTCTTCTTCCTGCATTCCAGGTAGAAGGTGCTGTCTCAGATGGAAGGTGCTTCCTCTTTGTATTGTTCTACCTGCATTTTCTGCCTAAAGGTCCACTTGCAGTTTTATTCCTTATCCTTTGGAGATTACCTCCTCTTGAAGCCATGTGGATTATTTCCCTGGGGCTTCTGTAACAAAGAACTGCAAAGTAGGTGGCTTGAAACAAGATGAATTTACTCTTCTGTAGTTCTAGAGGGCAGCACTGTGAAATCCAGGTGTTGACTGAACCACGTTCCCTCTGAAGGCTCCAGGGAGTCTCTTTCATTGCCTCTTCCTGTCCCCAGGGCAGTTCCCCACCCTTGGTATTCTCTGGATCCTGAATGCATATCTCCACACTTGTCATCACCTGGCATTCTTTCCATGTGTCTATGAATCTCTGTGCCTCAGTCCCTCTTAGAAAGAAATCAGTTATTGGCTTAGGACCACCCTAAACCAGTATGAACACATTTTATCTTGATTACTTCAACAGAGATGCTATTTCCATACATGGCCATGTGCAAGGTGCATGAGAGGCAAGAACTGAACATAGCTTTGGGTGAATGCATTCCAATCCATACTAGCCTAGAAGTTTTAATTTATTTATTTTTCATCTGGTTATATCATAGTTTGCAATTAATTGTGTATCTGAGTATATCTTTCTTTGTAAATTTAATAAGCCTCATGAAATTTGAAAACGTCTGTGCCATTTTGACTGAATAATTTTGTTATATTTATTAGTGACTTTCTTTATTTTTGCTGTGACCTCTTTCTGGAACTTGTGGGTATTGGGCCATCCATCCCCTTGTTTTATGATTTATGGTAATTGTGTTTCCTTTCACCTTTTTTTTCTTTTTGGTGGTGCTGGGGATTGAACCCAAGGCCTTGTGCAAGTGAGGCAAGCAATCTACATCCTAATCTACATCCCTAACCCTCCTTTTACATTTTAAGACTCCTTTTTATTGAGCAAATCAAAGAAATTTTCCAAACTTTAGATTCTAAAATTTATGTTGAGATTTATAAGATTATCTTCTATCCCAAAACATCTTCTGTTTTAATCTTTCTTACACCAATTATGCTTTTATTTGATTAATATTTTATCTATTTTGCTTTGGAGGAAAATATTATTTAAGCACATTTTAAGAATGTCTCTTCTCTTTCTAAATCTCTTCTTCTTTATTTCAGGCTTTCCTGAAATGCATGGCTTGCCTTGTTTACCTGTAAATATTTTATAACATAGTCACAGAAATATTATAAAATATTATAATATTTTATAAACTTGTAACTCTGACTATGGATAGGGCTAATCATCTGTATTCCTGAAATGGAGCTCAGAACCATTGGGCTGAAGACCACTTAGAACCAAGAATGAATGAGATTTTGGGGGTTATCAGTACTATTCATAGGTACTCCAGTGTGTCACAATCTTGCATCTGTTTGTCAAAGAAATCTCCTTTTTTTTTTCCCCAAGGGACAATAACCTAGCTGCAGAATTTCTGCTTAGAGAAATGTCAGTTTAACTGAGGTGGCTTGTTCTACACACAGCCCTTCACTTAAAAGATACTTGTAAAGCCACAGCATTTGGGGTTCTTGCACCTGCTTTCAGAGCCCTGAGATCACATTAATTGTTTGTCAGCTTTGCCTCATTTATTTATTATTACCATCAGGTTAACTTCTTACAAAAGCTGTTGAAATTTGTCTTCTGTAGAAGTCTGCCCTATGCCTTTGTTGTCGGGAGATTATGTATGTATCATTTCCTTCTGTTAACTTGGTCTCAAGAAGAAGAATTTCTGTAAAGCTGTGGGAAATCTGCCATAAATCTCCTAAGTAAATTGTTCAAGTTGATACACTCTTGAGAGTAAATTCTATTAATGATATCACTAGGACAGCTGGTGTAGATGGGGATTGACTTGAGGAAACCAGGACATAAGTTTATTGGGTTTCACAAGAATATTACATCTGAACTGCAGGGCTGCAAGAAGTAAGAACATTTCAGTAGAGGTGAGTGTGGGAGTGTGGTCAACTCAGGAAATGGGGCCCGGGAAGATGGACAATCTAGAAGGTTAAAACTTGAGTGCAGTGAAAAAGAGGAGGAAAGCTATGGTGTAATGTTCTTACTTGTGCTAACAATATTTTATGGATGTGGAAACTTAACCTCATTCAATTTAATCTTCGTTGAAATGTTGGGAAAACATCAGTGAGATACACATTGGAGAAGTCCAGGGTTGCACATGGCCTTGTGGTAGGGATCATTGTAAGGGAATTCAAGTCTATTTCTATCTGGTGCCATTTCAGGGCAATTTTCATAATCCAGGGATGACTCCCAGAAAGACGGTGTCCCTGCAGAGTCCTCTTGCTAATGTCGAGCAGGGTGATCCCATCTTCCTGATGAATAGCTGCAGAGAATTGGTTTCTGTGTGAAAATATTCAAATAACATAGCTGCTCAGCAAAGGTAAAAGAGATCCTCTACATTATTACCAAGGTAGGATAAAAATAAAGTTACAAACGTGGCTTTCTATGAAACTATGAACCTATAGGCCCAGATTAAAGAAAAATAATGTAGATAACCTTTGTAAATATTTATGGAATATGATTCAAACTTAAAGGAGAAAATTGTGTCATTGGCAGCAACATGGATCAAACTAGGGAACATTCAGTAAAATAAGTCAAGGATATGAAGACAAATACTGTAGAGTCTCACTTATATGTGGAATCTAATAAAGTTGAACTTGGTTATGGTTTGGATCTGAGATATCTCTCCAAATCTTGATTATACTGTGAGAAATATAACCAGTCAGTCCATTCTCATTTGAATGGACTAACTGGGTGGTAACTGGAGGCAGGTGGGGTACAGCTGGAGGAGGTGGGTCACTGGGGGTGTACTTTGGAAGGGTTCATCTACCCCAGGGCCCCTCCCTCTTGCTCTCTGCTTCCCACCATGTCCTGAGCAGGTTCCCTCTGACAGCCCTTCCGCCATGATGTGCTGACTCACCCTGGACCCAGAGCAATGGGGTGAGGCATCCATGTGATCACAGCAAATAAAACCTAACACAAACTTGTAGAAGCAGAGGTGGGTGGTGGATTTCATAGACTGGGAGGGCACAGGAGAAGGAGGAAAGGTGAAAAGAGCAACTGGTTGTCTGTGGACACGAAGCCACAGTCACAAGGAGGGATATGCTCTGGGTGCTATTGCACAGCAAGCTGACCATAGTTCATAAAAATGCATTTTAAATTTCAAAATAGTAAAAGGCAGTTTGAAAACTTTCTCCACCAAGAATTGATAAATATCTGAAGTGACAGATGTGTATTACTATGATTTGATCATTGCACAATATGTACATGTATCAATATATCAGTCTGTACCCTATTAAATATACAATTATCACTTTACAATTAAAGCAGATTAAAATGTAAAAAGGAAACCTACTCTATTTTGTTACACTTCATTTAACTTTTTACTCTTCATATTTATTTATGTCTTTTCTTACTGCCTTCTTTGTTTCCTCTGTCTTTCCCAGTGACCTTCAGCTCACCACAAACCATACTCACTTAGTCCTTTATCTTAGCTCTCCTCTGGCCAGAAAGCCCTCTGCCGGCCTTGCTCCCCCAGGCAGCCTCTCTCAGTGGTGGAGTGGAGTGTTGCCGTGTTTGGCTCCAGGTCCCCAGGGATCCCACATCACCTTCTCCCTAACTGGACACAAAATACACCTGTTTCAAATACACTCATGGTGCTTATTTACAACTCCTGTATACTATACCTTTGAAAAGAACATAAAACTTTGTTTGGATGATTGATGGGCAGTAAATATATGGATTTATAAATATCAAAAGTGGAATGTATATAAAGAAAATACATATATTTAGAGACTAAAATATAATCTATTAATCCTGCTTCAATAGATCTTATATTTCACAATTTCCTTTCCCATTTGTCCTATCCCACCTACCAACTTAAAATCATTTTTTAAGATCTTTGGATATTTTTAAGAGACCTCAAATATTCCTTGATGGTTCAAATATAAAATAAATAGATAAAATAAATCTAAATAAGAGAAAATATATTTACTGTAGAACAACCTGCAAATAATGAGGACAAAGTGACTCATAGGTAATTTTCTCTACATAAATAAGTAGCTAACTTAGAAAGAAGTAAATAAGCTAACCACAAGATTATTATGTGCTGGTGATAGTGTAGTGTACTAACTCCAGAGTCAAAAGTTCCCTTCTGAAATTGCTCTTCTCCCCCGAATCAAAGGCAGGCAGGTGTGAGGGTAGGGACAGAAATGAGAGGACACCACTCTTTCCAAGAATTTTCCTGGCTAGATGGGCGTTCTTGTCTGCACCCCCTTCACATGTCTCTCACCCATGCTGACCCTCCTCACTCCTCCTGGGCACGTTCAGTTGTCCTCCCCCAGGTCCCTTTGCCACCATCCTCATCACAGTGCCATGGCCCACATGCACATGAGCACCCTGCAGTACAACACATTTGTCAGCCGACTCCTTTTATTCTGTTACTAATTTTTGAGGATGCTTCATACTGTCTTCCATAATAGCTGTGTAATTTATATCCTGATCAATAGTGTACAAGGCTTCCTTTTCCTCTACATCCTTGCTGGCATGCTAGCACATGTTAATTCTGACTTTTTTTTATAACAGTCATCCTAACAGTTAGTTGTTCAGTTCGTTTTTTAAATTTATGTTTTCCTGATGCTTAATGCCATTGAGCATTTTTCCTTATCCCACTTGGCCTTTCATGTCTTGTTTTGGTAAATGGTTACTTAGGTTGTTTGCTCACTTTTAATCAGGGTCTTTTTTTCTTTCTTTTTCCTCCTTCCTTTCTTCCTTTATTTTTTTTCTCTTGCTCTTCGGTTGTTTAAGTTCCTTATATATTTTGGATATTGTCCTTGGATTGCAAGTCTTTTCTCCCTTTCTGTACCTTGTCTTTTCACCACTCTGCTGATTATTTTCTCTGTTGTACAGAAATAATTTTTCATTTAAATGTACACACACAAACTTACATATGTAATCATTTGCATGTAGCAAAATAATTGCCAGTTTTATGCATATGACATAATTTTCTGAACTTAAAACATAAAAAAAACCTTGTAATAACAAACACTGAGACTGATTATACTTTCTCCATGTAAAACTTTACAATTCATCAATAAGTCATGAGTAAAGCATGATTTAAATGTCTGTAATTTAGGCAAATGTCACATTGCTAGATAAGTCTTGCAGATGTCATGCATTTAAGCAAGGAATTTAGAGGTCACTAACCATTATATTTTTTTTCAAATCCTTTTAGAACCATTTGTAAATGAGAATGTTTAGAAACTCTATGAGCACATATGAAAGACTCCACAGTCTTACATGATGGTCGAATACTTCCCTCCCTGCAAAGGAAAATGAATGAGCACCACTTTCTCTAAACCTCCTCCTGAGCTGGCAGTGCCCATTTTCCAGTGATCCCTGTTTGACTTGTCACTTGCAAGACAAATTTGCTCATATATCATGACAGCCAGAATCCCTTTTCAGCGACTGTATCAGTAATTAGCTATACCTTTTCAGTGCCCAAGGCATGTGTAACTGTCACTTTGATGAAAAAGGACTAGTATTGTTGTTGGTGTTGTTTTCCTCTCAAGTAGCATGTGAGCCTCTCAGCATCAGAAAATCAACACAGAGCCTCAATATTGATTAACCTCTCACTGATGACGTTCTACAATACCTATAATGCTCAAGACAATACAAACAAGTATATTTTACCACCCTCAGGAACATTAAGATTTGAAAAGAAAATTGCTGATATTTATAATCATTAGAAAACATTTCCCTAAATTCTTTGTGTAATTATTTTTCTGAAGCGTTAAGCTACGTGAAGTGAAGTGTCTTTTGTAGAATTTCCTGGGAAATATTAATTGACGAAATGGATATACATATTATCTACCATAAAACATGGATTGATTAAAAGGATCTCATTTCCATTGGGTGATAAATGTCATTTCAGGCACCATTCATTCAATGTTTAGAAAAGATAAAAAGGTAGATGTGGAATCATATTTGTCACATTTTCAACATAAAATAATCAACAAAATCACATGTAGCAGTGATTTTTTTAAATCTACATTTTCAGAAAATAAATTACTGAACTAATTTATGTAAGTAATAAAAAAAGGAACCACAAGCAATGTAAAGAGGCCAGAAAGCTAAACTATTTGAAAAAAATGTAAAAGCCATATTTATTGTTTATATTTTCTAAATATTTACTATATAATTGCAATTTTATGAATAAATAAGGTACTGATATTAAAAGTTTGCAACATTTATGAACAGGGAATTTAGAAGAAGCACAAATGGCAAATTAATATCTAACATTACATCCAAGCTCATTTATGATCAGGGAAATCAAAGTTTTAACAATATAATTTCTCATTTTGTTCTTCACATTTGCAAAATTCAATACATGTTTATAAGATCACGAGTAATTCTAGCCATTCAGGGAATAAGAAGTTTAATAACATCATCAACTGTTGTTGAAATTTTTATTTTATCAGCTTTGAAAAGAAGCAGTAAAATAGCTAGTTGATATTGTAGGTCTCATCATAAAATAAGCAATACTATTCTGTTTATCTCTGTATCCTTGCATTACATAAAAATCATGACTAAAACTAACCAACATATTATTGATTCTCAAATATAATCCATAAAATTATTATTTGCCTCTGTGACCCAGTTATCTCGCTTCTAAAATCAGCCATATAGAAAGCATAACATGAATGATTAATATGTGTGAGATTGTCCATTGTAACATTGCTTTCTTGGAAAGATAATCCAGGTGAATGTGAATCAATTAAAAAAGGGGAAAAAAGAAAGTAGGTCTCATATGATTTGGAAAGATATCTAACTAATTAAGATAAAAAAACACAGTAAATTTTCAATGTGTGAATGGCATGGCTGTGGATTATCTGACATGTTCGAGGAAATTAGTGAGCATCTTTAACAGATATGTTGGTGCATTTTAGAATTGAGGGGTAGAAATTAAAACCAGACATAAAAATAATTAAACAGAAACAAATGAATAAATTGTTAACTCTCCAAAAGCCAATGAAAAGGAAACATCATAGTAATTATCCTGTCCTTGACTCAGTTATAAATTATTAATTATTTATATAAAGATCCAGCTATCTTTAAAATGGGTTCTTGTAGGCAAGACAGGAGAAGCTGCAAGAGACCGATTGTTCAATCCCCATCAGAGGTAGTAGGAGCTCTTGTCTGTAATTAATTACCAAGAATTTGTAACTAATTATAACATTAAGAAAAATGTAAATATGAAAAAAAAAACATTTAAAAGAAAGGCAATCATTTTGATGGAATTTAAGGGAAAATGATTACGTAAGATTCTGTGGATTTTTATTATGAATCTCTAGTACAATTAATTTTAAGGTTCATGTCCATTTGAATAAGCTTCTGTTTGATTATTTGTTTATTTTTAATTTTTAGCAGGGCTAAGTTAAAGATTCTTAATATTTTATTAAGAGATTCAGACAACTCAACTACCTCACCTGTATTTTCAATATTTCTTCTCTAATTTCTTGTGTGAAAAGAGAAATTGGTGGCTCTTTGTGGTTATGAAGGAAAAAGAGTATTAAAACCATAACAAATACCCTTGCGGTATAACAGGAGATATCAACACATGGAATACAGTTGACTCTTTTGGAGTAAGAAGCCTACTGATTTTAGTGACGGGGCAGTTTTTATTACAATATTTTATAGATTTGATTTGATAAAATAAATTGCTCAATTTTTCCTGTGGATTTTATTGTATTATATCAAGATGTAAACTAGCAATAGTTTGGAAATCAAGCTCACAACCTTGTAGTATTCAAAAAGAAATAAATTATCTATTATTTCAGAAGGCAAAAAGGTTTTCCATGACAAGATATTTTCTGCTTAAGGTCAATTATATATTCACCCAGAATACATTTAGTGCCAATTGGGAAATAATATCATTTTTGGCATGTATTTTAAGAATAATTCCTTAAGAGCTAAAGTTGGGTGATTTATTAATCAATTTGAATGTCAGTTAGATATCTAGGAAATGTAATATACATGAGGAAAATCTAAGACAAGCATTTCATTTCATCTTATCATTTCTTCATAATTTAGTAGGCATCTCTATCTAGATATACAAATTTAATATTTGATGTTTTAGAAATAAGAAAACAGCAACATTTTCATTTGGCATTGACAACTGTCAAGTACATAAAACCAGCTATAAAAAATTCTCAAAAACACTCTTGACTAATTATCTTTATTTGCCTGATAATATTAGATTAAAGATCACCAAACATATGTTTTCTAGGGCTTTTATATAATACTCATTTTTTATTTTGTTTCAAAATTAAGGAACCAAAGAGACAGCCCTATCCAAATCATAATCAACTCATAGTGACATAGTGGCATCAGCTTCAGCCACACCATATGCCTCCGTGTAAAATTGGCAATCACTGTGTGCCCCCTGGATGGTAGATAGCTGTTTTACTACTACATATTAATGAACATTAATGGAGAATTACATAAAAGTTCAGATATATTCTTCCAGCACATCTCAAGAACAATGGTGGATTTACAGTGAAACATATGAGTTGCTACAGCTCACAGTTCAAATAATTTAAGAAAAACACATATACAAACTAGCAAAACATTCAAAGAAAATTTGGACTTCTAATTTTTGTTTTGAGGTAAATTCATTTCTATAAAAACAAATCACTGTTATGCTTAAGTCTGAGCAGCAAGTGTTAATAAATCATTTTGTAACATTTTTCAGTGTATGGATCACAATTTGGTGAAATTAATACAGTAAGTATATGCATACTCAAATGCGTATTTCAACAAAGCTCCTGAAATTACAGTGTAATTTCCTGATATACAGCATCACATTCTTTGAACTAGATAAGTATCTCTGATAATTATTTCCCCTTTGATATACATTAGTATTAAGACAGAGCTAAGGAAAATTGTGAAACAAATACCTTATAGTATCTTAGCTTTCTTCTGTAATGACCTATAATAGTATACAATAAACTTCACATATTTAAAATGTAAAATTTTATAAATTTTGACATATGTATTTTCACACAAAACCATATGCATACAAAACATGGACCTATTACCAAAAGCAAGATAATGACCATATCAACCACTCCTGATAGTTTGCTTTTGTTCCTTTGTAATTCTCTCTTCTGCAGTTTCCCTGCCAACCACCCATTTCCAAGCAACCAATCTGAAGATTAATTAATATTTTCTCGAGTTTTATATAAGTTGAATTATATTGTCAACATTCTTTCATTTTTGGCCTTTTCCATTCAGAATAATTCTAAGTTGTGTGTATTCATCATTCATTCCTTTTTATTGCTGAGTTGTAGTCTATCGTTTTGGGAATTCTTAATATATTCTCTGTAAGTAGCAGATATTTAGCCCTTAGTAAATAACTAGTCTGTTCATACAGAAAAGATTATGTAACTATACATAAGAGTAGATTGCATGGCTTGGTAATGAGAGGTGAGATGATTAATTACCTGAATACCTCTCCATTATCTTTCAAACAACAGAGTTCCGATTTCTGTAGAACCTGTTCCATGAATATATTCTGTTATGGAATGAAATTTGGGGATTATATTTAAGAAATCTACATAATGCTGTGTTGCAACAAAAATGTTCTCTGTTTTCTTCTAGTTGCTTTACAGTTTGAGAATTTAAAGTTTTCAGTTTAGGTCTCTCCTTCATTTTGAAGTAATTTTGGCAGAAAGGATGACATAAGTTATTTTCCAAAGGTTTTTTTTTCTTTTTTGCATATGAATATCTAATTTTTCAGCACATTTGTTGAAAAGTCTCTCCTTTCTCCACTAGATTATTTTATAACTTTCTTGAAAATGTATTAACTATATGTGTGGATGTATTTTAAACTATAAACTGTTCCATCGACATATTTGTCCAATTTTATACCAAAATCATACTGTCTTGAATACAGTAACTTTGGAATAAATTTTGAAGTCAAGAAGTGTAAGACTTAAAAATTTATATTTGTTTTTCAAATCACTTGGTTATTATATGTATTTTAAATTTAAATACAAATTTTATTATTAGCTTGTAAGTGTCTACAAAAAAGATTGAAGTTTTTATTAGTAATGAGTGGAATCTACAGATAAATTTGTGAAGTTTGATACATTTTAATAATAGTGTATCTTCTCATACATGAAGAAAAATCATTATTTTCTGTTTAAGTTTTCATTAACTTATGGTATTTTTGGTTTTAATCACAGGTCTTGTATACTTTTTTCAGACTAATCTTCATATTATTTCTTATTTTTGATGCTATTGAAAATGGTATTTTTACTATCTAATTTCTGACTGTTCCTTGTAGCACACAGAAATACAATGACTTTGACATATTAGTCTTATAACTACTTACATTTTATTGTTAAATTCATTTATTTGATTTAGCAACTTTTTTTGTAGACTCCATAGAATTTTTATTAGAGAACTATATTGTCTGTAAAAAAAAAATTGTGTATTTCTTTCTCTCTAATTTGCCTAATTTGGGTATCATCTTAAACCCTTCAGGCTGCTGTAAAAATGATCTTGAGTAGCTTATAAACAACTGGAACTTTTTTCTCACAGTTATGGAGGCTCAGATATCTAAGGTCAGATTCAGTTTTTAGTGAAGGTCTAAAATCTGCTTCATGGAGTGTGCCTCTCACTGTGTCCTCATATGGTAGAAGGAGTGAAGGCCTCTCTGGGATCTCTCTTATAAGGGCATCCTTGTATTCATGAGGGCAGGACCTAATCATCTCCCAGAAACCCCCACCATCTAATACCATCACCTTGGGGGTTAGAATGGACTTGTGAGGAACAGAAGCTTTCAGGCCATGATAGTTATTTTTTTTTTCCTTTTTCTTGCCTTATTACACTGGTTGGTACTCTCAATAAAATGTAGGATAGAATTGGTTAAAACTGATAAGTTGCCCTTGTTCTGGAGCTTATTGAGAAAACATGCAGTTTTTTTAAACTTCATATGATATTAGCTGTATAGTTTTATATATATATTTTATTATTTTGAGAAAATTCACCTCCCCATTTTCAATTTGATGAGTTTTTATCAATAATAGGTGGTACATTTTATTGATGATTCTTCCATGTCTACAGGGATTATCTCATATTTCTTTAATTCTCTGTTAATATGGTATACTATGTTGATTGGTTTTGAAGGTTGAAACAAACTTGCATCATTAGATAAAAATCTATTTGTTTGTGAACTATACATTTAACATGGATTGGAATATGGATTGCTAAAATTTATATATTTACACATATATTTATGTGATTTTCACTAGTGATATTAATCTGAAATGTCTTCTCTTAAAATGAATTTAGTTTTAGGTAAAGGCTGTACTCATTTTCCAGAAGAATTTTTATAGAATTAGTACTTTGTTCCTTAAATGATAGGTTGAATTCATCAGTGAAGTAGTCTGCCTTTGCATAAGGATTTTGGTTAAAATTCTAATTTGATACATGCAGTTATATTCTGGGTAACTTTTTTTTTTCTTGCATGAACTTTGACAGCATTTGTCTTTCAAAAAATATGCTCTTTTTAAATCAGAGTTGTCAGAATTATTTGCATGAAGGTGTTCATAATATTTCCTCAACATCTGTTGAAACACTTATGAGGCAGCTTCCTAAATTTGAATAATGACAATTTGTTTATTTTTTCCCAATTATTTTGTTTGTAGCTCTTACCAAATAACTAGTATTTGATTACTTTGATATTTTTCCTATATTTTTAAATTTTAGAATGTGTAGGTTTCTACTCTGATTAATGTATTCCTTATCTTTTGAGTTTTATATAATTTTTCTTTTTGAGGATATTAAGCTGCAATAGGAGGTTATTGATTAGAGATGTCTTTCCTATTCTCATATGTATAAGCATAGATTTTGTTTCCAGATTATGGATGCATCTTGATATTAATGATCACTTAAAATCTGTACTAATTATGACAATATGGCATTGTGAATGAATAGAAAAATGATCTATGACACAGAATATAAACTAGAACAAAAACAATTCATAAGTATTTCTCAAGTCACCTGAAGTTTATATCACACTTCACAGAAGAGTGGTGAGAATATGCCTTCCATATACTGCTGAGTTGATCAGATATTACATATCTCAAATGAATATAATTTCATGATTTCATCCAGATGCTTTTGCAAAAGGAATACTCAAAAGTCAGAAATGTGGTAGATCTTCCTATTATGAAGTTTGCAAATATTTCTCAATAGAAGGGAAGTAATTAACTATAAAGGGAAACATGATGAATTGAACTACATTAAAATCTGAAATTTCTGTTCATTAGAAAACATTAAAGAGAGATTAAAAAGGTAACATGCAATGAATGAGGGCAAATAAAAACATCCCAATTGCATTTGTTCAAGCAATATACATTCCCAAAATAGATAGATAAATTCTCAAATAATAAGAAAAGCGTAGATAACTTAATAGAAAAATATCCTAAAAAAAACAATAGAAAAAGAGACATAAGCAGAGACTTTAGGAAAGGTACAAATATAATCAATAAATATAAACATATATTCTTATTCATCAAGGAAAACTAAATTAAAAACACAATCCAACATGTCACGTACCATTGAATGTCCAAAAATAGATGCAACAAAGAACAACAAATTTTTTTAGAAATAAGTTTAGAAGCTTATAAAATGTATAGAGTTAGCAAGATGTGGAAAACCTGAAAGTGTCTAACACTAAAGGTAGAAATAATAGTTTGCCAAAACCCCTTTTGAAATACTTTGGAAAACTCAATGACCTTGTCTATTGAAACAAGTTTCAAGCACCATCAATGCCAGTCCTACAAAACCAACCCACAGAAAGGCACACATAAATACATGTGCTCTCATGACCCTAATGTTTACACTGGCAATAATCCTGGTGGAAACTTCCCTTTGCCCACCATCAGTAAAATGGTGCATAAAAACTTTGGAATGCAAGATGGTCATGAGAATGAAGACCTTCAACCATCTACACCCACAGGAATGAAGCAGATGCCCAAGAATACTCACTGATGATTGTTTAGGTAAAGAAAACCCCAGCAAAACAACTCTTCTGGAGGGATAGTGACTGAGAGGGCACAAAGGGGTACCTGTGTATTGGGCATGATTCTCTTCCTTGGCTTTCTGGAGCTTGTTGTTCAGGTGTGTTCACTGGGAGAACATTCATGAAGCTCTACAATGATACCTTGCCCCCCCCCTTTTTTTTTGAATATATGAAACTTGAAATAAATACAAACCACAAATCAAGTTGAAAACAAAGTTATTCTGGAGACTCTCTAAGAAAGCTCATCCCATGTCATATTTAATTGCTCAAAAGAATGGTCAGTTTTGCATTTTCCTAACCTTTCTCTTGGAACACTCTAGGAGAGAGATACCATTGCACATTCCAGAGGGAATCTGGCTTGTGGTTCCCTGACTTATATAGTTTGGTGGTTTTTCAGCCATGTAGTCAAATTGTCACTGCATTGAATGTGTTTCTATTTATTTTGAGGGAGAAAGAAAATTCTTCTCTTAAGTAATATGAGACGTCTCCGAGTTAAGCTTTTGGGTTTTTTTTGTTTGTTTGTTTATTTTTTATAAAAGATTATTTTCTTGGGGCTGGGATTGTGCCCAGTGTTAGAGCGCTGGCCTATAGTGTGCAAGACATTGGGTTCGATCCTCAGCACCACATAAAAATAAATAAATAAAATAAAGATATTGTGTCCAACTACAACTAAAAACAACAACAAAATATATATATATATATATATATATATATATATATATACACACACATATATATATATATATATA
>NW_025999932.1:7505934-7536802 GCF_001458135.2 Marmota marmota marmota | reverse complement strand
CACATATATATATATATATATATATATATATATATATATATATATAAAACAAAGGGAACAGATTGTCTCTATCAATTCTATTCTCAAATTTTAAGAGGGAAAGATGTAAAAGTAGATATTATCATAAATGAATGTAAGTAAGGGGTAATAGGAGAGACTTCCATAAGTGCCACTAGAGATGGCTCATCTGATTCTTGTCTCTATAAAAGCTGTGAGTATATTCTGGCATCAGTGTCCACACAGAGACATCATTGATTATGATCAGGATGGGGACAGAGAAAGTTGAAACTGAAACAGAATCACTGGAGAATCCTGGATCTATTGGGGCAGCACAGCCCGAGACCCTGACTTCCCACCTTGTTCAGCTTGGAAGTCAGTGGAACAAAGGAAGGAGAAGGTGAGGATTCAGGCTGTGGATGGGCTTCGTCTTTTAGACTACATTTTTTCTGAAAGGTGTTTAATAAAAAACTCAACTCTTGAAAAAAATTGGAAAAGAGCATTCCCAATCCTATGATGCAGAAAAACCATAGCATCTCATAGCAACTCCGGGAGCTTTGTCAAATACTTACCTAATAAACATGCCCTGGGGTTTCTGCATAAGCCAGACCACACCAGCTCACCCTGCTCATTTGCTGCTGTAAAGCAGGCTGTTCCATCAACAGGCAAGTGACATTTGGAGGTTAACATCCATTTACGTGCTTATAATAAATGCTTTATTTACCCCAAACCCATCCTGAACACTAGCATTTCCTCAAATTACAGTTTTTATAACCTTGGCAAGACATTAGGTTCATTTGCTTTTACAAAGAATTGTGGATAATATTTAGAAATAGACGCCTAACTTCTTGACTTATGTGTCCAATGTAATAATAGGAAAGAAGACATCAAATAAAACTAGTCTCTCTCTCTCTCTCTCTCTCTCTCTCTCTCTCTCTCTCTGTGTGTGTGTGTGAAAGAGAGAGAGAGAGAGAGAGAGAGAGAGAGAGAGAGAGAAACTAAATTGCTCATGAATGTCTGTTATTTATCACTTTCCTAATAAAGCTCATTGAAGAAAGATAAGGGAGATAATAGGGGCTATTTTCCGACCACAGGGAACTTCATCATTTCTTGGGATGTTGCCAGATTCCTGGAAAATGGTTGTATTTTAAAAGCTGAGAGTCCTTTTCACAAGTGAGATGACAGAACAAGGATGCTCACGCTCAGAGTTCGAGAGATTTCACCGAATCTGTGCAGTGTGGGAGCCCTGGTGAGCATTGCTTTCCTCCAAGCTTGCAATGTATTTGCGGTTCTGTCTTTTCATTTCTGTTTGAAGTGAATTATTTTATGTCACATTTCGAGATGTTCCTGTTGAGGTGAGTCAACGAGGACTTTGCAGCTTTCACTTCTTCAAGATTTTCTCCACCATTTCCAAACCCCATTTTCCAGGAAGAGTTATTTCTTAGCTGGTAGATACTAAGCCAAGCCATGTGTGAGCCAGGAGAGTTCATTCTCAGACACACTAAAAGCACTTTGGGAGTCTCTGGCATTTCTTTCAAGGGCTTGGCTGCCCGAGCTGTGTCCCCTCAACTGCACATGCTGATGTCCTAATGCCGAGAATCTCAGGATGTGAGTGGATTTGGAGATAGTACTGCTGTTGTGAGCCCTAATCTCAGTGACTAGGGTCCTTCTAAGAAGTGGGGTTGAGGACACACAGACTCAGAGGAAGGACCATGTGAAGACACAGCAAGAGGAAAGCCGTTTGCAAGCCAAGGCACAAGGCCTCAGGAAAACCCAGAGCCATACAATCTTTGTTCAGGGACTTCTGGCCCCTACCGCTATTAGGAAATAAATGCTGTTGTTTAAGACGCCCAGTCTATAGCAATTTATGTTTACCTGTCATATATACAATATCACATATAATATATTTATGTTTATATACAAAAACTTGTTTATATATAAATATACATGGACAAATATGTATTTGCTGGTTTCACTTGAAAATTGATGATTCTCTTTCCATCCATCTCTCTTCTTTTTGTGAATCTAGAAATGTTCATTAATTTTACTTAAATATTTTTTCTTCTGAGCACATTATTTTAAAATTTATTGTTTTATTATTTTTTAAAGGCCATGGAAGTATTCTGTATTAATAGTTCTGGTTACAAACTTTGTTGCTCCAAAATGCATGAAATTCCATTGAACTAATTTAATTTTAAAAAGTTATACCCAATAAAGCATTTTTTGGTTGAATTTTCAAGCAACCAAAATTCAGTGTCTTGATTTTCCAATTATATTATCCATTACCACTAAAGTTTCCAAGAAAGAGATATTATTTTTGCTAAAATTTGAAGAGAGTATATATGAGAAATATGAACACCTCACACACACACACAGTTCACAAAACTCAACTTGCTTCCAATTGTGAGGTGCGTTTTGTTATTTTTTTACTAACTTTGATGTTACTCAGGACAGCTTTTACTAATAGGATTGATTTTAAGCTTATCCATGTAAAGGGTTTTATGATGAAGATTCATGCAACTTCATAAACTCATACACACTGTTCTGTGAAGCCTCTTTATGTGTTATTTGATTCAGGTCTCTTACTGGCTCATTGTCTTCTTCAGGGTGCACCGTAATGGTGTGAATTCCTGGCACCTCTGCAGTAGGAATTACAGCCTGAGGTTCCTGTCCATGGGAATTAATTCTATTGATACATCTCCTACAGAAAGCAAAGGTGCCACAAATGGGTGAGTGCCTGTTGCATATATAATCTCGCTCGAGGTCAAGATTGTAATGACTACTAAGATCATTTGGATACAATTTCATGCACTAGATCACATTTTCCCCATACATAGAATATTTATAATCACCTTTGCTTCTTGGGTTTTTCTCTATCAACATACAATGTAAATCATTAAAAAACTGATATCTATTTTAGTCAGCTGTTTCACTGCTGTGACTGAAAAAACCTGACAAGAACAATTACAGAGGAGGAAAAGTTTATTTGTGGGCTCACAATTTCAGAGGCCTCAGTCCATGGACAGCCAGCTCCATTCTTCGGGGCTTGAGGTGAGGGAGAACATCATGGTAGAAGAATGTGGTGCAGGGAAGCAGCTCACATGATGATCAGGAAGCAGAAAGGGAGTCTTCACTCCCCAGATACAAAATATATATCTCATAGGCAAGCCCTCAGGGACCCACCTTCTCTAGCCACATCCTACCTGCCTTCCATTACCACTCAGTTAATCTGCCAGAGGTTTCATTCACTGATTGGTTTAAGGCTTTTGTAACTTAATCATTCCTTCAAACCTTCCTGCATTGTTTCACTTATGAGCTTTTTGGGGACACCTCACATCCAAACCATAAGGGTATCTAGGTAATTTTGCAATACTTTTTAAGAATGTGTCGATTTGTCTCTGATTATGTCATTAATTTGCTCTTTGATTGTATCTTACCATAAATTTAGAAAATCGCTGACCTATGAGAAAAGATAAGGTGTCATGTTGCTTCCACAAAGGCCAGCCAGCCCCGGGAAGTTCAAGGATTTTTACAAGACTTTTGGGAAGCACAAAAACTCTAGAGCAAAAGTTATTCCTGAAAGAGAAGGTTCAGATGGAAGGAATTATGTCTGTTGCTGACTTGACTCTTACTCTCATTTGCTAGACCTCTGTCATCATTTCTCAGACCCTGGAAGGCAACTAGTAGCCTGGGGCATGTTAATTTGACAGACTTTCTACCTGTGTTGCAGGGGTTCTAACACTTTCTGTCCCAGAGTCCACCAACACCAAAGAAGCGCACACAATCACAAAAATATAGAAGATAAGAACTGCAGGAAGTAAGTTCACAATTCAAATGGAGTGTCTCTGCACTTAAATGATGATTGATACGTATTTAATAGCATGATTTCTGACTCTGAAACCCTCCTGGTCTATTTCAGAATGGCAAAGCCATTATTCTGCAATTATCTTGGAAGGGGATGACCTTTACAAACATCCTCTTGTTCACATGCATATCCCTTTCTCTTTGTGGAAAACCCATTTTAGCACTTTAGCCTTAAACCAACCAAAGACCTAAAAATCAATTGTACTGTACACAGTTAGGCAATAAATCAATGGCATTTTCAAAGTCCTTTGCATATTTTAAGATCAAAATCAACAATTATGACATATTGAGCTTCAGTTTTTCACATAGTATCATTTTTCTTCAAATTCTTACAATAGGCAAGGTTAAAGTTTGCATAAAATCTATGACATTTTCTGAAGAGTACATATAGTACTTCCAGAAAAAACATGACAGTGCAAATGATATTGAAAGATTCTTTACAGGGTCACATGATCATGGGTAAATATTTCTGACATAGTGCAAGTAAGCATGCTTTGTTTGTATTGTTGTTAGCATAATAGAAGATTGTCTTAGACAACTATATCTGGAACATAGTTAAGGCTCATTTAATGTTTCTTGAATGAATATACAAATGAAATGGAATACTGTACTTCTACCATAGGGATGTTTGTATCTGAAATTTACAGACTATTAACTTGTGACCTTCAAAGCTTAATAGTACAGTGTGTGTGTGTGTGAGTGTTCTCAAAGTAAGTAATGGGAGTGCCTTCAAAAATATTAACTGAAATTGACAACAAGTATCAACATGAAAGTTTAAACATCACCATTAACTTACTGATTTAGTGGCATAAATTGTTTAAAATATGTGAATCATTTATAACATACTTTCTAAACCTTTATATTTCCAAATTCTGCATAAAAATCTTGTGATTACATAATTATTAGTGTAATTAAATGGAGAAAATATCCATCTCACTCACAGGAGAATGGTAAGCAATGAGAAAGTGATTTCAAAATCAAGGGATATTGGCATTGCTGTGCAAACAATTCAAGTAATTTTCTGCTGTAAAACTAGAAAGAAAATTCAATTAGATGGCAATCTAAAGTATATAGTCCTTCAAAATCTAAGAAGATATTTCAATCTACCTTCTAATTTGTTTTGGAAAACAGACTAGAAGTCATTCTAAATAAAACTGCCATCTGTAGGAAGAATGTTTCTTATTTTAATTGATTTCAATAGAGTTGGCAAAGAGCAAAAGAAAGCAACTTGTAAGCGAGGAAGACCTGGATTGGAATATAGGTTTTAATCTGTGCAGCCTGTATAAATTGAACAAGTCATTTATTTGTCATTTATCTTATTTGTGAATTAAAACTTTAAGTTGTATTATTGGCTCTCAAATTTTAATGTAGCATACAATCATCTGGGGAGAATTGAAAAATACTTATGTTGAGAAAGTTTCAGAGATTCAGATTTAATATTTCTAGAGTGCAGCTTGACACCAAGAATTGCTCAAATCTTCCCAGGGTATACTAACATGTTGTTTTGAGGAGCCTTGAATTATAAAATCTCCAATTTTTCTCTCAACATTAGCATTTATTCCATTTATCATTCTATTCTGCCCTATTGACAAAGTGGAAGAGAATTAGGATACACAAATAAGATATCTAATATACAACACAAGGGTTACACTTGATAAATTGTACTGTATTAGGGATTCCTGATAAATGGCTTTTGCTGCTTTTTCTATGAAAAAAATAACTATATGACTATGTGAAATGGACATATTACTTGTTTCACTATTGTAACCACTTGACTACCTATATGTATCTCATAACATCATGCCATATACATCAAATATGTAAAATAAAATTTAATGTAAAAATTTAGGGAGGATAAGTTGTTTTAAGTACAGCTTTAAAAATAGGTAAAAAGAAAGTTTGCATCCTCTAATACACAAAATTGTTCTCACAATGAATTACTCTTATGTTAAATAGGGAAGCCTTTTCCGGGATTTAGTGTGTAGTCCAACAACTAATATGATTCTAGGTGATCATTGTGCTGGTTGCTTCTTTCTCCTATCAGATTGTTTCTCCCATAAGGTGTTTCTATCTGAGAGTGCCTGACTGATTCGACCCCTATTACGTCTACCCAAGTGAGAAGTGAAACGATTATTTGTGTATTTTCTTTTGTGCTCTCTTTATCCAAGCAGATAGCAATGATTATTCTATTTCTTATACAATGATTCATCCTGTCATTTTTTTTTGATAGGATGAATAGGTTTTGAAAAAATATTTAATTCTCTCATGATATGAGGAGTCCAAAAATTGTAGGGTGAAGGAAAAGGACTGTGGTCTTGAGGTAATAATAGATGCTTTAAGTTAGGAGAAGGAAGAGACACCTACAGTTCTCACAAGTTACTTGGCATCTAGGTCCACAGGCAAGATCTCAAGAGAGTAGCTGTGTAGCACAGTAGGAAAGCTGGAACCTAGGCATGGGGCTGCCCATCCTTGTCATAAAATCCCATGATCACAAGTGGCCTGGGTACGAAAAGACTAGGAACTGTTGGCAACAAGTGTCATAGGAGAAGTGGCCTCTCATAGTTACTAGTGTACTCAAAAAAAAAAAAAAATTCCCTGATGCTTTAGCACCAGAAGGACACAGGAATCTACAGAGCAAGGGCAGAGAGCGACACCAATGAGTGGGATGAATTCACGTCATCGGTGGACTTTCAGGGCTATATTTAATTAAATAAATACATACATGGATGTGTGTGCATTGAATTTTCTGGCACACATGAGCTAGTGGATGTGTTTGTCCTGAACATAGGGTGAATTGAATCTATTTAGAGTACAGCAGAAAATGCCATGTGTCCTTGCACAAGGGGTGATTAATGGCTTGGCAATGAGAAGTGACATGACTAAACATCCTAATTTTAAGTATTTCTATCAGATATGTTTCATATAAATACCTCATTTCTTGGCTACTTAGAAAATTGCATAATTTAAGTAATTTTACATTATATAATTATGAAAATTTCATCTCTTGATGAAAGTGTGCATGTGTGGTTGCGTCTGTGTTTCATGCTTGTTCAGGAATTAATGTCAGAAGACAAAGCCAGGCACCATAAGGAAAAGGCCTTAGAGATGAGAGGAGCTGATTCTAGGACGAACCTACCAAGAATTATTCTTATTGTTTTTATGTATTAACTTTGTATTTGTGGCTCCCCATTATTGCCTTTTCAAGATTACTTTTGTACAGCTGGTCATATACATTCTTTTCTGTTCAGTCTTAAAAGTTGAAGTTTAAAAAACACAATAAAACAATACCATATGAAACATTCATAAAGATTAGAAGTCCCCAATGTTCCTAATTTTTATTAGGCAAGGGAAATAATGTAAAATTCTTTGAGCTAGCTAAAACCACACACCAGCTTTTGACATAATTATGTATTTTTGTGTTAATAGACTAGAGAGTTTCCAAAATGTAACTTAGTTTACCAAAGAAAAGAATTTGTTGTAAAATGGGAATCCTTGCCTTCATAGAACCTAGCTGACCATCAGAGGTGACACTTGTGTTCAGTGTCCAGGCAGAGTTAACCTCCACAGGTAAGCAGGCACACCGCTGGATGATTCACTGGGGTAAGAGAATCATTTTGCATTTTAAAACAATTTTAGGAATGTCGAACAGTAGCAGAGATAATATGGAGGTGCCTTGCATCCTTAACATAGTTTTCTTCAATGCTGACATCTGATACATAATCATAGCGCAGCCATCAAGGGTGTGTTTTCATTTGTCCAATTCTGTTAGCTGATTACAGATTCACTGAAGGTCATCCATTTTTCTGCTCATATCCTTCATGTGTGAAGGGTGTCTTTCCAGTCTCCAACTGTGACGGATGATTCCTAAGACTTCTCTTTCTCATGGCTTTGACAGGTAGGCATTCCTAAGACTTAGAAGGATGTTTAACTAGGGCTTGTTTTATTTTTATGATTAGACTGTGATTATGCATTGGAGGAAAGAATAACACAGAGATGATATGCTTCTCTAAGTGCATAAGGGAATGCATTATGCCAATATGGTTGATTATTTGTGATGTCAGTTTTGAACACTTAATTGAGATAGTGTCTCAATTGAGATAGGGTTTTTTTTTTTCACTCTAAAATGACAATTCTTCCTTTCTAACTTAATAGATTGAGGACCATACAATTCAACCACATAACTATTCTTTCTTCTCAGTTTTTTTCCATTGACCCTATCATCCATCAGATATTCTTTCCTAGAGCAAGAAAAATCTTAAGACTGTCTAACAGTGTTTTTCTATTTCCCTCATTCTTTCTATGTTTGTTGTTTGGAATGTCTACATGGAAAAAAAAATTCTTGCTTTTCTCTCAGTCATTTATTCATACCCACATGAAATTTAAAATATTTTTTTCTTGAAGTTTCAATTCATATATGTCTTAAAAATAGAAAAAAAATGAATCAATTTCTCTAACCTTAATGGGAATTACATTGACACCCTCATTAAGTGTAAATGTAACACACACAGTTAGTAATGACACTAACATTCACTCATTCGCTCATATGTAAATTCATAATATATTTACTGAGCACCTAATATGTATCAATCATGTTTTAGGATGGAGTGTACCTACTAAATAAATCAGGACAATTTCACCTCACATGGAGGACCAGAGTAAGTCAAGGAAGAAGAGAGTATTCAATAAGGAGATTAAAGAGACAAATTAGTATCCTTTCTGATGAAGTGGCCTCATCAGAGGTTACCAGGAACTATTGTATTAAGGCCCTACATTTTGTTATGATTTCAAAGGTAAGGTTTTGGCCGATAATAGGTAAAGAAGAAGAATATTTTAAAAAGAGTAAATGATATAACACAGCTGAAAGCCTTAAACCCAAGAATGATCTGGGAGAAATGATGGAGATTTGTTCTAGAAAGGTAGTAACTAAAATGGTCAGATTTGGAATTTATTTTTTATTATCTGAATAGGCTGCTCCATTTTCGGTTATTAAAGGAGAAGTGTCAAGGATGCCTTCAAAGCACTGGACCGAGTAAACATGGTTTCATTATCTTATGAAGGACAAGACTGAACGGGGGGCCTCAGTAGAAATGGAGCAGAGAGAATTCTAGTTGTCAGTGAAGTGGGGAAGTCCAGATGTTGGTCCTGATGAGTCTGGGGTTCTGACTCGTTGTGTACACAAAAACGTCAAGCCAGGGTGCACGCTAAGGCTGACACTGAAGAGCTCGACAGGGAATCTGGCAAACAAACCTAGGAAAAATAGAGAATGATACAGAGAACTAACCAAAAGTCTGCGGTAACCTTAAAAGAAGGAGAAAAAAAATTCAGAAAGGATACTAATGTGTCTCAAAGATGAAAACTGAGAATTTGGCCTTCATTTGGCAGGGATGATGTCAGTGTTAACCTTTACAAGAGCAGTTGCCATGAGGGAATGGGAGAACAACCCACGGAAGTGGACTTTTTAAATAATGAGGAAAGAGGGATTAAGCGATAGTGAGAACTGAGGACTCTGAGAAATTGTGCTGCAATGTGATGTAATAAACAGCCACCTCTGGTGGCATCTAGAGGTGGGACTTGATGATGAAATGCTGTTGATATTGAGGAAAAGAGAATGGTTGAGTCAAGGAGTAAATAAGCGCTTAAAGTTACTTTTATCCTTTATTCCAATGGTGTTTCAGAACTTCGCTGGCAGCAAGCATCACTAGGTCAAAGACATATTCAGAGTCTAGCTCCTTCTCAGTGCACCTCAATATTTCAATCCTACTTTTATTTCACTTGTTTTAGAAACCTTAGTTTTATTAAAGATTATAATACAACAAATACAGAGAGTGGCTGAGGGAGAGCAGGAAGACCTTATGTCTTGCAGTATTTACTGGGATCTTTTTCTCAGTTTCAAAACTTTTCTGGTCTTGGGAGTCAACTGTGAGATTCTGTGGTTAGGTTATGTGAGAGAGTCACATTGGGACTGCTGATGTTTCTGCTGTGCCTTAGGGAAGTAGGGACTTATGTGGGGATGATTTCATTTTTCATGGAGCACTTTACCTGTGTTAAATCAGCAGATCTGTATATAAAATAAGTTGAGATAGCAATGATACAGCTGATTTACAGGAGAAAAATTGTATTCAAAAGTATCAATGCACACTTAGTTATAACAATCTGGTGAAGACAAAATAATTTATTTGTGGTTTCTGAGGCTGCAGTAATGCAGTTTTATTTCATACTGGTAGAACTATGCTCAGGACAGTTTTTGAAAATGTTTTAGTATAGCAAAAAGGGAACTAGATCAGGATTGAGTAAGCTGGATTCAAATGACAATTCTGCTTTTTTGGGGGAGAGCCTTTGGCAAGCCACTTGAACTCTGAACTTCAGGATCTTTACCTAAGAATATGTACTTCATAAATACATAGGTACTTACCAGGACTTTGCTATGCATCTAGACAATAAAAGCAATTTGCAACCCAAAATGTAAAATGTAAAAGTGATTCATAATGGTCGTATTCCTTAGTCTATTTTAGAAAGCTCATGTGTTGTCATGTGATCACACAGCAGTTTGCATATTGTATGGGAAAAAGGTCTTGCTCCCTTACATATTAAAGGATAGAGGAAAATGGTTGCAGGCTTTAAGCAAGTGAACAGCTTAATTATGGTCAGAAGCTATAGGTGTAGACTGCACAAAATATCATTTCCTATGTGTTTGCCTATTACATAAATCAGTTCCAGACCAATGGGGGGAGTTTCAAATACACAGACTAATGTTACCAAACACTATGAAGTCATCAGTAGATTAGCATGTTAGTAATAAATACATTTATAAATCATTTCAACCCCCCCACCTTAAGGATGGGGGAATTGAGTCATAGAGAATATAATCACGATGACACTCAGAAACATGTCATTCATCTCATTTAAAATTATATCGAGCACTAATTCTGGGTTTTAGAAATATAACTACCAGTCAGGAAGTTCAGAGTCTGTTTTTAGAAGAAGAACAGACAGATGAACAGGTCACTAAACTCCTGCACAGTGAGGGCTTATACAGCCATAACAGAGAACTCACAAGTGACATTTCACCCAGTCATTCCACCAGCAGTAAATTCCCAGAATTTTACCTTCACACACCTCAAACAATTGCACCATGACCTGAACCTCATTTTTTTGCAGCACACAATTCTGTGTAAAAAATAGTTAAAAAAACAAAACAAAACAGGATATGTCTGGAGATGTATGATGTACAAAATCTCACTTCTGTTCAGCAGCATAATTACCCAGGATATGCAAAGGTTTGCAATATGAGTCAAATACTTAATTTTATTGTGCCTTTAGAACAAAGGATGGTTATGAACTCTTTCTGTGTCTACAGAATTTCTGTTTTCCTGACTGCACTTTTTTTCCCTTCTCCTCCCCTTTTTTCTATTAACCTCCTTTGATTCCTGCCCTTTAATCACCCAACTCCTTCCTTCCTCCCAGCCACATCTAGGGTGCCATACATTTATATAATTTACTTAATTCCCCATCTGTTTTTCCTCTCTGTTGTACTGGGTAACAATTGTTCCTCCTGCTGTCCTCTCTCAGTGGTCATAGCTCATGTACTTTTAATCACTAGACATCTCTGATTAGACATATATGCCTTTTAATATTTTCATATTATCCTCAACTTCCAAAATCTAAACCACTTATTTAACATAATCTCTAATTTTCATAAATGTTTTATATTAATCTGATAATACTCATTAAAATAGTATTTTTCAATACTATTAAAGAAAACCTAATTTAAAATGAGTAGAAAGCAAAAATGATATTTAATCAGCTAACAAAGTAATGACACTTGTTGTAATTTAATATATTTAGTTCACCTCTTTATGCTGTTCAAACACACATGCATGCTAATCTGAAAAATGTGGGCTGGGGATGTGGCTCAAGCGGTAGCGCGATCGCCTGGCATGCGTGCGGCCCAGGTTCGATCCTCAGCACCACATACAAACAAAGATGTTGTGTCCGCCAAGAACTAAAAAATAAATAAATAAATATTTTAAAAAATTCTCTCTCTCTCTCTCTCTCTCTCTCTCTCTTTAAAAAAATGTAACAAATTGTTAATTATATACATAGACTGACTTTTCTGAAAAAATGCATGTGAACTTATCCCAATCGCACTAAGTATTCTAATTCTTCTAAATTACTGCCTACTAATCTATTGTGTAGATGTTCATAATGATGATCTCATTGTTGGTTATTATATATCACTTCTAATACCTTACAATTAAAATAATGCTGTGATCAACATTCTTATGTTATCAAATCCTTGAGCCCATCCACAACAAATTCTTTGGCATACATTGCCAGAGATAATGTTAAATTGAGCAAGCAAAAGACTAAATTTAAAATGAAAGATTAGGAAGATATTCACAAGAAAGTAAACTACACTCATCTGCTATGTAATGTTCCAGGCAACAATTGTCTCATACAGCAGGACTCCCTCAAAATGATAGAGTTGAAAAGACACAGAATGGCCAATAGGTGTATGAAAAACACTCACCACCATCAATCAGCAGGAAAATGAAAATCAAAGGCATTCGGATATCACCTGGCTCCAGTAGGAAGGGCTATTATTAGAAAGACAAAAAAAAAATAGCAAGCACTGGCAGGGATGTGGAGAGAGGAGAATGCTCACACACCATTGGTAGGAATGCAAATTAGTAGAAACATAGAAAGGTTCCTTAAAATACACAAAATAGTACTACCACATGACCCAGCAGTCCCAGTCCTGGGTATATATCCAGAGGAAATGCAATCATTATGCCCAAGAGTCACCTGCATGCTCCTGCCCGTTGCAGCCCTGTTCATGAGGTTGGGGAAGGGAAACAACCCAGGTGTACATTGACTGATGGATGCATTAAGAACATATGGCATGCATATACAACAGAACAGTATTCGGATACAAGAGAATGGGATCCTGTCATTTTCAACAACAGGACTGGAACTGGAGATCTTGCTAAGTGAAATAAGCTAGGCATAGAAAAACAAAGACCACATGACATCGTTCATATGCAAAATCTAAGAAAGGTGATCTTCTGCAAGTGGAGAACAGCAAGCTGGCTAGCAGAGGCTGGGCAAAGAGGGAGGGAGTGGTGGGGAAGGTTGATCAGGGAACATGGAGTTACAGGGGGCAGAAGTAAGCAACTCTGGTATGCTAGGGCCCAGGAGGTGACTAGACAACAGTTACATTCCACAAATCTCAAAAAGCTAGAAGGAAGGATTTTGAATGTTTTCACCACAAAGAAAGGATGAATGTTTGTGGGGCTAGATATGATGGACATGATTTAAATGTTCAGTGTATGCAGGAATCAAAATACCACATGGTATTCAATTAATGTGTATAATACTTAGTTTTTATATGCCTATTAAAATGTAAATTTAATTTTAAAATTCCTTTTGCCCATTGATGTCAAAACTGGCATAACATCAAAACACAAAGCATTCTGCACAGGTTAGTGTTGCTGCTGGTGTAAATATGCTGACTGTACTGCCAGTCCCATACAAGCATAGTGTATACAACCATCTACATATGATGCCTGATGCTGGCTAGTGCACAATTTTGTTGCTGGTTTAGGTATTTATTGTACTACACATATTTTGGCAGTGCTGAGGTTTAAACCCAGGTCTCCTGCATGCAAGGCAAGTGAGTCAGACCACAGCCCTGCTATGCTGCGTTATTATTTCAGAGTGTACTCATATTCCCTAAAAACATTGAGAGTGAACCCTTGTGCTGTGTTACACAGGCAGCAACCTTGTATGTCTTGTTTATGGTGTCTCTTGTTTGTATCAAGAGGCCACATTCCGTGATTGACCTGTGCCATCTAGGTTTATGTGTTTTGGGGGATTGACTTGGAGGACTGAAGAACTGGGAATGGAACCACCATTTGACCTGCCATCCCACTCTACATAATGGAATATTACTCAGCATTAAAAGAGAATAAAATCATGGCATTTGCAAGTAAATTGACGGAGTTGGAGAGTATAATGCTAAGTGAAGCAAGTCAATCTCCCAAAATCAAATTTTTAATATTTTCTCTGATATAAGAATGCTGATTCATAATGGGAATGTGAGGAGGAGCATGGGAGGAATAGATGAACTCTAGATAGGAAAAGGGGGAAGGAAAGATGGTGGAATGAGATGAACATTACTCTAAGTACATTTATGAAGACACAAGTGGTATGTCTCTATGTTGTGTACAACCAGAGATATGAAAAATTGTGCTCTATATGTGTAATATGAATTGAAAAGCATTCTGCTATAATATATAACAAATTAGAATATATATACATACATATATATATATATATATATATATATATATATATATATATATATATATATATATATGAAAGTCAAGGCTAGCAGAGGTGAGCAGGTAGGTGAGCAGGTAGATGGGAAAAGAGATATTGTAAAAATTGTATATTCAGAAAACAGGAAATACTGCTTAAAACTTAAAAACAACTTTGACGTTTGAAAAATAGATGAATATTTTAAAAAAAAAAACTAGAGGAAAATTACAAAAGAATGCTAAGGATCTGGACATCATGTCACATGCCTGTAATCCCAGGGATTTCAGAGGCCAAGGCAGCAGTATCTCAATTGAGGTCAGCTTTTTAGTTTGAGAATCTGTTTCAAAATAAAAAATAAAAAGGTCTAGGGCTATAGCTCATGATAGAGCACCCTTGGGTTCAATCCCTGGTACAAATAAAATGCTAAGAGAAAAATATAACAAATTAAATATAAGGCATCAAACATCTAATGTTTAAGAATTAGTCTTAGGCAAAGACAAAAAGGAATAAAGAAAGAAGGGAAAGAATATTATTTTTTAAAAAATCATAGCAAACTCTCTCCTTTAACTGAAGGCACTTCAATCTGCATTCTCTCCCATGATAATGTACATAAATCACTTTAAAGTAGCTGTACCTTCATGCAATTGTTATAATCATTTGATGCATGCTGGAAATATTTTTTTTTAAAAAATATAAAGCAAAAATAAGAACAGTAACCCCCAACATGGTGGAATTCAAACATTGCAAATCAGGAATATTGGTAAAATGTGTAGTTTAGTAAATTTAAATGTTGGAAAAAAATCTACTGCATTAATATGCTTAGTAAAAACTAGAACCCCACATTTGGGAGAGTTTGGAAAAGTCAGCAGCAGTCTAAATTCATTCTAAGGATGACAACAGGTGGCTTGAGCTTCTGTTGAAACTGTCTGCCTTGTTCACAAGTTGCTCTTTGTCTTCTGAAGTCAGAGAATTGATAATTGGTCTTTCCCAAGGACCTAATGAGGGTCTCTTCTGGCTCAGGGCTTTCTGGGTGGGTCATTGTAATTTAGGTTTGTGTAGATCTTGCTGCAAGTTCAGCATGATTACTTCTTGCCTGTGAGCGTTCTATTATTCTATCATCTCTGTATAAATGACCAGCCTATTGTCAATAGAGGTGAGTGGGATTAAGCTAGTAAATAATCACTTAAGGATTGTATTTTATTCTAGTGAAATTGGAGAAGGTAGATAAACTACTTATTTTACATTTTTTTTTCTTTTAAATTTGAACCTGAGTGTGCCAGTAATAGCTAAGTCATTTTCATTTTTGTTGTTGTTGTTGTTGTTGATTTATGATTCATAATTTTAAAAATTTTGTTTAGGTAGTTGAAAAAAATTATACCACATGGATGTCCTTGTAGACAGGAAACTTGGAAACTGATGAAAAGTTTGCTTGAAGGTCATCAGGTCAGTTATGTCCACAGATTGTAGGATGCTGTGAATGAGACTGAACTCTCACACACCATTCCCACCAGGGCCAGGTAGCTCCTCCCTGGGTACTGAATGCCCTTCACAGGGACCAGATTTTGAGAGCTGGAAGCTGCTGATTCTAAGTGCAGAAAGAGGAGAGTGGATGAGTGGACCAATTACAGTTCACCACTGCTGGTGGGAATGATTACCAAAGGCATGAGTGGAGAACATTGTCTTTGCTATTTTGATATGTTGTGTAATGCCAACTCAGCGTTGATTGGAAGTCTAAATCCTTCATGGAAGTGTAGGAAACTTATTCAAATTAGAGTTATTTAGAAAGCCATAATGAAAATTATGATTCCAAATGAAGTAAATATCTAGTATAAGAAAATTGCCCAAGAGGCAAAAAGCTGCACATTGACTATTATTCCACTAATAATATTATCATTTTTTATCTTACAGAAACATAATCAATTCTATTCTCATACCTTAATTAAAAACACAGCAAAATGTTATGCTGTGATCATAATTTACCATAAACATGATACACATTTTTTTCTAGTAGTCATTTCTTTTAAATTACATGTAAGAAATACCGGCATGTGACTTTATGTCCTTGAACAGTGAATTATTAAATTCATCTTCTGTTTGGGTAGAATTAATGGACCCCTCCTTCCTTTAAATGCCCCTAGAACTTTGTTCATAGACATAACGCTCTTTAGACTTTTACCACTATCTCATAAAATGTATCCGTTTGCAAGGCTGCTTTTTTCATTTGTCTGCTTTTTTCTCCTAGATTGTGACTTCGGGCTCCCCTTCCTTATAGAACAACTAGAGGATCCAGAGCCTCCTGCCTTGAGCTATTCCTTCCCTACTTTGTGCAGTGAAGACTTAGCAGGAGAGATGCAGCCGGAAGCGTGGATCAGGCCTTGGTCCAGTTAGCAGTTCCCTAGCACACAAGCATGCTCTGTAACCACGACATGAATACTCACAGATTTTGATTTTCCTACACGAAATCTGGAAAAAAAAGGAACTTCACTTGCAATGAACCTGTATCTTGACCATCATAAATTCCCGAACTGTGTCACTGACACTTCTCACATACAAAATCACATGCAAAATAATGTGACTTTCCTGAGGTGTCATGCTCAATGACATGTGTATTATTTAGTGATCAGAAAACACAATTTATATTATAATAACAAATGGTCTTACTTATTTCCTCTCTGTATGTAACATATCAGCATTGAATCTTCCAAAATTTAAGCTCACAAAATGCTTAATCATCAATGCAAATATTGAAATGTAATGAACTTTCTCCTTTAGCAATGGTATTATGTTTCCATGCCTTTGTCAGTTCTCATAATACATATAACAAGTTTCAAAGGCCACTTATTAAGTTCTACTTTTACTATTGGTAGAATTAAATGGCATGGTCTTTACCTGCTAGACCCATCTGGTTCTCTAAAAATATGGTATGACACATTAAACCCCAGAAAGAGAATCAGGTGTCCTGGATTATATCTGCAGATGCTCAGCATTTTCGACTTATAACTTGGGGAAAACTAATCAACTGGTGAATTAACCTAAGCATATTTCATGGCTTAAGGAAAATTAAACTAATTAAGCAACAAAATATTTAAATATATTTTAAGTGTAAGATGTAATAAATAAGTTCATATTCACAGTCATGCTACACGTTCATCTATATATGAACCCATCACAGTTTGTTTACATTTTTAGGTATTCAAGTTACCTAGGACTGTGTTCAAAAACTCCTATGAGGATTCAGAAGTTAGATTTCCCAAATGGCCATGCAAGAATGTACAAATTGACAGAATTTTCATAGGGCAACAGGGCCATTTACCCAATTTCAAAGAATGTGTCTGGATTTGCTCTCTGTGCTGTCCAGCAGGCAGACGGTGTAGAACAACCTTTGACTGCATAAGGAGGATCATTCTTTATATTGCAAACAAAAATGCAGTTCTACTGATTGAACAAAAGAGCTTCAGAGAAAAAAGCAAAAAAAAAAAAATCAAAACACATATCTTATTTCTTACTTGCTTTTTTGTGAAAGAAATAATGATGTTCACTGATGAAAGTCACCTCCAAATCAACACAGACATTCAATTATTGCTCTAGGGTGAGGATTTTTTTCCCCCTTGTCTGAGAGCAGAGTATGAAATGGTTTTAGATGTCAAGGAATAGAATAGCGGAAATGAGGTGATTACTCATTTAAGCCAAATGGAAAACTGTGTCTAATTGTCTAACTGCTCCATTGACTTCGAATGGTCTGCAAACGGTCACAGATTCCTGATATGTTTAATGCCTCCACAAGGAGTTGAACAGACCTTCTGCGATATTGAGTTTCTGTGGGAATTCAAAACATGACTCCTATCGATCTGTCTATCCATGTCATTCTCAGGGCTAATATGTTTTTTTAACCACACAAATTTCTTAGTTACTAGTTCCCTTTGTTTCTTAGAAATGGTGAGAGAAAAACAAAAGCCTTTTGTAATAATGTCACTTTTTGTTATTTTTTATCATAATAAGACTGATTTACATCTTAAATTACACAATGACTATTATCAGCACTATTTATATCATCATTCATAAATATTTCTTTAATAGATGCTTTTTTAACTTTCTAACAGAGTTAGTCTTTTTACCTGCTCTGACAATATTTCATGAAATTTTAGTATTTACTTTTTTGATATTATATCAACTGAAGTAAAAGATTAGTTATCCAGCAGTTAATACATCAAAGAAAAATAATTTACATAAGATGCAGTCCTAAACAATTACAGAAAATTCTGAAAAAGATGCAAAAACATTCAGTCAAAACTTCCTAAAACTTGCCATAAAATGGCTTAATTTATACAACATTTTTTTTTAATCATGGTATCATGGCAATCCAAAACAGGGGTATTATTAGTCTACCTTTAGTTTAGCATTTTATATACATTTATCCATATATTTAGACTTTAAAACAACTAGAATATAAAATAATAAAACTAAGCTCAGCTTTCAAATTATAAATCAATTTTGTCTTCTATTAAAATAGTAATCTTGGAAGAAAGAGAAATATTTTATATAAAAATGGAAAATAAACTTACGGAAATTATAATGGAATCCTTGGTATAGGTAAGATCAAAATATAGATACCATAATATATGTTTAAAATTAATTCATGGAAATTATACTTTTGTTTCCAAAAATTAATGACACCTGAGTTCATGATTGACTCCAATGAAGTAATATATTCCTAGTCTTTCAAAATACTTTGAGGATCAATGTGAGAAGCAATTATGGTTCCACCCAGATGACTTGCTCAGGAGCTGAATGTTGTCATGGAGCAGCAAAGGGACAATATCTGAGCATAGCAGGGTGTGGAGATTCATTTGGCCTATGACTGAATAAGCCAAAAAGCACCTGAAGAATTTTATTTTCTGGAGTCCAGGAGTGAATGTAAACTGGGCATTATGAAAATGGCTCACATTGAAATTAAGAGTGTAAGAAAATATATTTGCTGAACATTTTAATTTTAGAAAGAGGCTTTACATTGAAAAAATAATTAGAACATTGGAATTTATGGCCCAGACTTGGACTATTGTGATCATAGGACCCAAGTAGAATAGTAACAGTGTGAAGGTCTTGGAGATCCCCTGCCTCTGGGCCACCTAAGGGTTATCTATACATTTGTATCTCCACACGTATAATTTGGTAGAACTCTGCAGAACTTACCTGACTAAAATGGGGCTGTGGTTTTTTTGACAGTGAGTTAGATTAGTAGAAGTATGTGATGGATAGGAATGGCCAAGCAACTCTGCAAGATCATTGCTTTTCTTTTTAAAATAATAGTCAGATTGCTAGGTTTCTAAAGTCCATACCTATTTTCTCCCAATAGGTCTCTCCTTTCTTTTGCGTTAATTTTATTTGGGTGCCAAAATAGTTCATGAGTGCACATGGCAGGAACTCCAGTTACATCCTAAGCATTTAGCTTGCTTTGGTTTTTCAGTTACATGGTATGTGCAGAAAACACATTGGTAAACTGGGAGAGGTGCTCCAGGTAATATATAAAACATTTCTTGTTTCATGTTGTTCACTATTTACTGGGCCCTGATCATCTGCTGATAAATTAGCTCAACATAAATATTAAATGATTACATGCCTAAATATCTCCATTCTTTCAATAAAAATGCAAAGAGAAGCAAATCAATAAATGTCGTTACTTTTCTTAGTTTCTTTTTCCTCAAAAATTACTTTATTATTTCCTTCAGCCCTTTCTTTTCCCACTTTGCTAATAAATTTTCACCATCAGTGTGAAGGTTTGATTTTTTCAAATGCTTTTTGCATATTAATTGATATGATTGTATGTGTTACCTTTAGTCCATTGATAATGAATTTCAAGTTTGATGAGCTAGTAATTAAATAATTTCAGGAATTATGCCAGATGTGTTCTCCCTATATCAGTTTTTTTTTCTTTTTTCTTTTTTTTTCAAAATTACATATCTCCCTCTATTATATTCCTTAAAGAAATGTGTGTGTCGGTGAAAAGAGGCCTCTGGTTGTTGCATTGAAGGTCATGTCCCATTCTATCTGTAGACTCACTTCACATCTTAGAGTGCACTGGGAGGAATGAAGGCAGTACAATTAGCACCCAGGAACTTCCTCTGTGGGGGTCTCCATGAACTGAGAAAACAAGGTGATGAGAGAATAAATGGAGCTGTCAGTCACTTCTCCATTTCATAATGGAAAATAATTAAGTACAAATGTACTCATTCTGTAACTGTTCAGAATTGTTGAGCCAAAGGCCAGGAGAATCTAGAGTATAGCAGTGAGAGATCAAATGTGAAATTCCGGGTCAAATGTGGCTTGCCCCACATCCAGATGGAAGACCATTTCTTAAGGTGTGAGATGCATTTTGATCCATTTCCCTGCTTCTCTCTTCTCTGCCTGAATATGTCCATTTTCTAACCTCCATAATTTAAATCTACTAACAAATTTCTGAAAACCCCCATCTTTAGTGCTGTTGCTCCAGGATCTGTTTAATTCTCCTCCGTAGTTAATTTCCATAAATCTGATCTACTCAGTCTCAAATGGCGACCAAGGTTAGCTAGCAGAGAAATACATACTGACATTTCCAGACTTTGGCCAGATGAGACGGTAATATGAGAAGAATCCTGGATTGCTTCAAGGTCTCAACACTGTCTGGCTTACATAGAGAATTGCTTTCACTGCTAGTTGTCTCTGGATAGCTGTTTGATCAGGCAGACACAAACTCAAGGACAAGTGTTGATTAATGTGACAAAATAGTACAAGGAGAAGAAGAGGAAGCTACAACTTTCAAAGCATCTTCCTAGTAATAGAATAATTAGCCATTTTAATGTGGAGTATTCCCATAGCTGGTTTTGTACATGTACAGTCCTAATTCCATGGCTTGGGCCTTTTAGTAATTAAGAAAGAGGATGGTTTCCATAACTCCTATGCTAGGAAAAGAGCGAATAAAAATTTTATAATATCTACATATTACTTAAATGAAGTCAGGTATTCAAAAAAAATATATATATATTCTATATATATATATATTCTATCTGTAGAATATATATACATATATATATATATATATATATATNTATAACTTTAAAGACTATAATTAAGCCCAAGTACAATGCACCTCCATAATTACTTAATAATATTTAACTTTATAGAGGAAAATGATACCCTGTTATCTTTCATAGTCAAGATGAACAAATCAAATAATCCTAAAGGGATATTTTAAAGCCCTCTAAATAAATGTTTTTCAGACTAATGATAAGAGTTTGGGGATGCTGGAAGTGGAAAGATAATATTATACATTCATTTCATTGTAATATTAATAAGATATGAATCTTTTAAAGGCTGGGATAAGACTAATTCTGCAGCTCTCTTTTTCCATTTAGTTCCTTTGAATACCACCATGTTTCATACAGAAGAATTTTAAAAGAATATTTTCTTTCAAATACTTATCTATCATAATTATAAAGAAGTTCTTTGCTAGAAAACAAAAACAGACCCAAAAAATAGGAAGGGAGGAAGACACTGTATGAATCTAACTAAAGATATCATTTTAAAAAATCTACATTTTTTGTTGATAGTCTATATCTTAAAAATGGAAAATTTAGTTACTATTGTGTATTTAGAGGGAATAGTTTCAACTACCTGAAAAATGAACACTGTTAAATAGCAAAGTCTCTCACTTGCTTAGGTCAAGGAAAAGAATGCTTGTGCCATTAACTGGATGCCCATGGTTTAAAAAAAATCTAGGAAATACTGGAGGGGTCAATGTGGTAGAAAGTTTAGGGTAACGATTTAGAGTGTATTTTCCTGTCAAACAGACTGTGACTATGCTGCTATATCATTTATTAGTGGTGTGAACTGAGACAGATTATCTTATCACTGACATTTGGATTTTATAATTGTAAAATGGAGAAAACTAAAATTAATTATTTCAAAGAACTTTTGACAATAGTAAATGAGATAAAGCATACACAAAACTTAATCCACAAACTTACGTATTGTGAAAATTCAACCACAAACTTCTAAAAGTAATAAATATAATAGAGTTTCAGTATACAAAATCAATAATAAAAAACTAGCATTTCTATAAATTGATAAAAAAAATTTAAAAATGAAATCAAGATAACAATCCCATTTACAATAGCTATTTAAAAATTAGAAATAAATTTAATGAAGGACACAAAAGACTTACCCATTGAAACTTTAAAACATTAATTGGAGAAATCTAAGACAAAAAAAAATATTGAAAGTTGTCCTATGTTCATAAATTGGAAGAACTAATATTTTTAGAATGATCAGGCTACCTGACAGATCTAAATATGCAGTGAGATCAACTTCAAAATTTCAAGGTCATTTCTCATAGAAAAAGAAAATCTATCCTAATATTCATGTAGAACAACAGCAGCAACAACAAAAACAAAGTAGTCAAGATAAGTACTAATGAACAAAAAAGAACAAAGATGGAAACTTTAACTCTCTAATTTCAAAACATGCTACCAAGCAACAGTAATCAAAACAGCAATATACACTGGCATAAAAATAGGCTCATCAACCAGTGGAACAAAATAGAAAGCCCAGAAACGTACCCACACATGTAAAATCAATTGATTCTTGTCTAAATTTTCTAAGAACACAAAATGGGGAAAGGATAGTCTGCCAACAAATGTTGTTAATAAAACTGGAATTTCACATGAAATAAATGAAATAAATTAAATTAGACCCTCATCACACTTCATATGTACAAACCAAGGCAAACGAACTAAATACTTAATGTGACACATGAAAGTGTAGAACAAATAGAAGAAAACTAAGAGGGAAAACTATATTAGTCTTGTCAATGATATTTTAAATATGATCCTCTTAGGGTCTGTAAACAAGTCAAGATGGCGCCTGGCATTTTGCCAGAGGTAGTGGTTTGTGAAGTAACGCCAGCGAGCCACTAAGTGTGGAGATTCCTTATTGGTTGACTGCTGTATCTAGTTTATGTTAATTAAGATAAGCTGTGTGTAATGTATATATACCCCTCCTGTCCTACAATAAATGGCTCCCACTCCTGCTGTATCAATCTACACAAGTTGCTCGCCATCCCCCGGTTATTTTGCTGCAGCCGAACTGTGGCATGATCCAAAAACACAGAAAAAATATTTTTAAAAAATAGACAAATGTGATCACACCAAAATAAAAATATTTTGCACAGAAAATGAATTAAACATCAGAATAAAATTATAACCTATAGATTGAGAGAAAATATTCACTAACTACTCATCCGATAAGCATTGTTTTAGTCAGCTTCTTCACTGTGGTAAACAAGAGAACTGAGGAGAACAATTTTAGGGGACAAAAAGTATGTTTGTCACTCAGTTTCAGAGGTCTCAGTCAATGGTTATCTGTCTTCATTGCTCTGGGCTCCACGTGAGGCAGAGCGTCATGGTGTAAGTGTGTTGTAGAGGAAATCAGCTCAGGACTTGATTATCAAGAAGCAGAGAAAGAGCTTCCTACACCAAGAACAAAATATATATCTCAAAGACATGCCCTTCCCCATGACCCAGCTTCTCCAGCTATACCCTACCTGCCTATATGTTCCATCCAGTTAATCTTTATTAGGGTGTTAATGCACTGAATAAGTTAAACTCTCATAACCTGATTATATCAGCTCTGAATTTTCTTGCACTGTTTCACACATGATTTTTCGGGGGAATACCACATATCTAAATCATAACAAGGATTTAATGTCCAAAAAATAGAGGAACTGAAACTACTGTATAGAAAGAAAACAAACAATCTGATTAAAACTAGCAATATACCTGAATGAATACTATGTTTAAAAGAAGGTATACAAAGAGCCAACAGATATTAGAAAATGTTTAAAGTCACTAATTATTAGAGAAATGCTGATTAATATCACAATGAGACATCACCTCACACAATGTCAGAATTAATACAAAATAGATGAAAATTAAGTAAGTGATGGGGAGGATGTGGAGAAAATGGAACCCGATATACTGATGTTGGGAATCTACAACAGTTTAGCCAAATTCTGTGGAGGTTTGTCAAAAGTCTATAAAAGAATTGTCATATGATCCAGGAACCCTATTCATGGACATTTACTCAAATTATTTGAAACCAGTATATGGAAAATATTTCTGCACTATTGTGCCCATTAGAGTATAATTCACAATATGCAAGTTATGGAATCGATGTAGGTGTCCATCAACAGATAAAAAATTTGGTGTGTATACACACAATGGAATGTTCTTCAGCTTTAACAAAGAAAGAAATTTTGCCATTTACAACAGCATGGGATGGAATTGGAGATCATTACGTTAAGTGAAATTATCCAGGAATAGAATGACAAATTCCATCTGTTCTCAAGTATATATGGAAACTAAAATAATTGAACAGAACAAGCAGAGAGTAGAATTGCTTTCACTGGAGGTGAGGTGTGAGTAGAGGAAATGTGCAGGTACCAGTATAAGGAGAGAAAGACATAATTAAACAAGTAGAATAAGTTTAATCTTTTTCTTTGTGATATATTACACATCATAATGAATATAGTAAATAATAATGAGGATGTCAAAATCACTATAGTAAAATTCATAGGTTCTCTTCATAAAAAATGAAAAGTATTGGAGGTGATGGACATGGGAATTAGTTTGATTTCATTATTCAAAACTGTGTTCATAAATTGGAACATGACTATGTACCTCATAAACATATGATTTATACTCATATGTTGCTGGTTGGGCTGAAAATTGATGCAACCCCTTTGGTAAGCAGTATGGAGATTTCTCAGAGAACTTGGAATGGACCCGATGTTTGACCCACTTATCCTACTACTTGGCATATACCCAAAGGACATAAAATTAGCATACAAGAGTGACATAGCCACATCTGTTTATAGCAGCTCAATTCACAGTAGCTAAGCTAAGGAACCTTTAGATGCCCTTCAACAGATGAATGGGTAAAGAAAATGTGGTGCATATACACATGGAATGTAAGTAAGCCTGAAAGAAGAATGAAATTATGGCATTTACTAGTCAATGGTTGGGACTGGAGAGTATAATGCTAAGTGAAATAAATGTTCTTTCCAATATTTGGATACTAACACACAATAAGGGGGAAGGAGAGAAGAATAGAAGTTCATTGGATTAGACAAAGGGGAATGAAGGGAAGGAAGGGAAGTTGTGAATAGGAAAGACAGTAGAATGAATTGGAAATTACCTTCCTATGTTCACATATGAACACACGGACAGTGTAACAACACATTATGTACAACCACAAGAATGAGAAGTTATACTCCACCTGTGTATAATATATCAAAATGCATACTACTGTTCTCTATAACTATAAATAAAAAATAAAATATGCTATACAAAAGAACCATTGACTAGAAATAAAATATAAGTTTCTATAAAAATGAATAAATGAACATATATGATTGTAATTTTATATTTGCAATTTAAAATAATAAATAAATAAGTAAAACAACCCATTAAATGCCAATAGTAAACATCCAATAAACGATATTTATTTTTATTCATAGAGAAATAAGTAAATATTTAGGCAATTCTTGTACAATTTTCCATAAGATGAATTAGAAAAAATATTTCAATTACACAGTATCTTTATTTTAAAGATTAAAACACACTTAATATTATGGTAGTGTTGGTTGAAAATAGGAGAAAACAGTATTATCATTGAGATGAAGATAACAAATTTTGAAAGATTAAGGAACATAAAATTGCTAAGGAACATGAAATCCTGAGATTTCACTAATGACCTTACATTTGGTTAAGGACTTGTGTCACTTTACAATTATGGTTTTTAATACGTATTGTTGACCAAGTCAGTGCAAAGATTTGTTACTCCTAAATCACTTTTTGTTTATGATAGGTCTTAGGATGGATCCCATTATTTATGCAGACTTATATATTTGTTAGTAGGGTACGTGAATTCCCCACATTAAGATTGTCTTCCTGTCAGAATCATATTAGACTTCTTACCTTTAACTTTTTTAGAGGTTTAATGAAATATTTCATAGAAATGATTTTCCATTTTAATAAGGAGATAGAACTTCGACCTGACTGGAGTCCTAACACGGAGGAAGCATGGGCAGATGCTTGGTTCCCTTCACATCTAACAGTGCCATGCATATATGATTTTTGTAGTATTATTAGAATAAATAAATGAAGGGGCTTGGCTAGAGAATGGTAATGAATCATATTTTATCAATTCCATATCAATTCCCTGTCAATTAATACATTCCAAAATAATTTCTGTTAAACTGGCATTCTATTAAACATCTGGAGTGTGGTAAGATTTATTTCAAAAAAATGTTCAAAGAGATCTTTCTTTGTTATTTTCTCAAATTATTAATTTCAACCTTACAATAAAACATCATGTGCTGGTAAAACTCTACTCAAGGCTGTCTTTAAGACTTGTTAAGCTTTAATCATAAAGCAAATTTTATTCTAAGTGTGTAAAGCATACTTGAATGATTTTCCTTTACACTTATCAATAAGTAACTAGATTTATAGCTAGAAGGATTTTTATATATACTATATTTATTTGTAAACCAAAACAAATGAGTTATGACACACTAAAATAATTTATTTCAATAAATTCATTTTACCAAGATGCATGATATTCAATTCAGTGAGAATGGAAATACAACAGTTTATACAATTTTATGAGTATAATATTATAGCAGCCTAAGAGTCAGATCTTTATTTTACTTCATGTTTTATCTCATTTCAAAACAAAATTTGCATTTACTATTTTTATTTCTTTTCAAAAAGTATAGCTTTGAAAGTAGCCATTTATCAGTTTATCGATAAGAAATTTTGAACTTTCTGAGTGTCCTTAAAACTATTATTATTGGGGCTGGGGATGTGGCTCAAGCAGTGGTGTGCTCGCCTGGCATGTGTGCGGCCCAGGTTCGATCCTCAGCACCACATACAAACAAGGATGTTGTGTCCGCCAAAAACTGAAAAATAAATATTAAAAATTCTCTCTCCCCCCCCTCTCTTTAAAAAAAAAAACTATTATTATTATTTAGTGGTAATTGTTTTAGATATAGCTGTGTCTGTGTTTTGTCCTTACATTAGAAACATGCATCAGAAAAATAATATATGATTCAAGTTTTGTTTGTTGTTAAAAATGTGTGAGGAAAGAAGTTATAGCAATGCATTTCAAGAAAGTTGTGTTTCTTCCCAGAATACATTAAAAATTGTAAAACTGAAGTAATTTAGTGTTCGTTTTGAAAAGATAGGTTTCTTTTCTGAGTCACAAATAACATTTGACAAGGAATGTTAAATATCCTATAAATCTTTTACTGCGATGATATTCTGCATTCTATGCTAAATTCTACTAATCATATATAGAATTAAGAAAAAAATTCCATTTTACATGTTACTCCATGAGAAATATTTCTTGAATCACTTAATATGTAATTAATACTTTTTAAATATGAACACTTAAAACATTCTGTTGCTACCAACTTATCTTATGAAAGTATTTTCACATCATTAAACTTTTTAAATTTAATATCACAGTTGAATAGTGATATGTAATTGGGTTAATTCAAAACTAATTTAATTTAAAAGCAACTTATCATAACAAAAGGGACTTCCCCTTTGGTGATTCTACAAAGGTAATTATTTTTTTTTTCTTTTTGCCATGTAGATTTTAGTGTTGCATTTAGGCAATCTAGAAATTCAATGGCTCCAACACTTTAATATAAATAAATAGACTTTCTTTCTCTACTGGGAATTTTTGTTTATCATATATGTTCAAATGTCTAAATTTACGTCAATTAGTATTCAAAAACATTTGAGTTTCACATCTGAAAGACATGCGCCTCCTTACCTGAGCAGATCACAGAATCATGACCCTAAGAAGTCACATATGAAGATGACCCTCTTTATAACTACTGTCTCAAATATTTTTCATTGAAGATTAATGAAAAATATCCTATTTAAAAATGAAAGTGCAGAAATGTCCATTACTCCCATTATTTCAAGAGCTACAACTTTGAATTTTTGACAATGTTATTTATGTTTTTTCCCCCAAAGGTAGCAGAATTGACGACTGCAAATAAAAATTCTCTGCATTCATCTACTTATTCATTTTAATATTATCTATATATCCATCTATGTATCATCTCTCAGTACCTCATCTAAAATTCAATCATCTTATTTGATTCAATGTTTCAAAGTTATTTCAATATTTCTTTCTATCTTTGTAGTTAGTAATTTACCTACATGGGATTTAAAAACTGGTATTAGCAGCATTTCCTTGGTGAATAACATAAGGCATCAAGTTCTCCCTTAACAGTTGGATATTGAATGTGCAAAGATGCAGTACAGACACCAGCACAGGTGTGGTAAGAATGATGGCCCAGCTCTTCTGCACTGAACATAATGTTGATTGGCACCTCTCACTGGTGTACAGGAGAAACAAAGTGGAGTTCTACTTCTCATCTTAACTATCCTGTTGCCTTAGTGAATATTTAACTGTCTCCTGGACCTCAGTGTTACCACCAGTGATGAGAGGACATGATCCAGATCCCACACAATGACAAAGTCCCTGAATTTCTTTAAACGCACACAGAAACAGAGTGCTGATTAGTGCACATGGACAGTCACACGTTTTAGATTATAAATAACAGTTTTCACTTGTCAACTCCTTTCCTAAAACTATCATGGATTTCTCACCTGCTGTTGTAACCCTGAATTTGTTAAATATATGTTACCGGCACATGGTTTTTCACTTGCTGGCCAGCTTGTCTCATTGTTGACTGTCAGTAATGATGTTTCCTAGCAGTTCATCTTTACTGAGTTGCCTGTTTGCTTAAGAATGCACTTATGCCATCCAAAAAAAAAATGTGAATGTGTTGACAAATTTTCAAAGATGTCAATCAGGAAAGTGATAATTGAAAATGCTGAAAGGTGGCAATTGTGATAAGATGTCAATGCCTGAGGGGAAAAGATCTGACAGTCCATGAAATGTGGTCATTGAAATGTGGTGGCTCTGGGGAGTACAAGTCATTTCTCTAACAAAGAATCAGCAACAGAAATTTGAATGAAGATCTAAAAGCAGGCAACATCAGAGAGATAATATCACTGAACTCAAAATAAAAGGTGGGGGCACCATCTACAGTTTTTCTACAAAGTCTAGTTTTTCTGCTAATCGATTTGTTTTTAACACTTTATAGATGACATAACAGGAAATAGATATGTCAAGGTACTTGTTGATTGATGGAATAAAAACTATGAGTAAACAAATATATCACGTAGATGGAAGGCTAAGAGAAAGTATCTCAGCAGCAAGGTGCAAGAGGTCAGACTTTATCATCAACAGGACGGGCATACTATCAATTTGCAGGCAATTCAAATTAAAGAATGGCAGTTCACAAATTAGCAATCAGTCATGCAGCCTGCAAAACATATTGGTTAAAAGTAATGTGATTAGGACTGTAATTCTTCAAGACATTGCATTAAAAATAAGTTATGAGCAAGAATCTAAATGGAGAAAAGTAAGCACACTGGTTGGGAAGCATTCATCTTTCAGAATGAATAAAAGAGTGAGTTGCCCCCCACAAATGTATAGAATTTTAAAAGGACAGAAGTGTAAATCAAATTGTACGTGATTTAGAATGAATAAAGTCAGTAGGTTGAACTGACCTTGAAGAATTTTTGAGATCCATGGGTAAATAGTGTGGGACCTTAGAACACTTCAATGTAATATCAGAAGCTTACTCTAAATACGTTTGAGAATGATAATCACAAAATGCATATTCAGTCCTGCTCAAATGATCCTCATGTTATTTTTAGAAACACATGTCAAATAATTTTATGGGTAGATTCACGCACCAAATTATTCCTGCTTGACCTGTTTTAATTTGGGGGCAGGGAACATTAAAATAGCCAAGCGGGTCTCCCTGCAGAGATTGTCCTGCCTAGACCACCTGCTGAAGCTCCACGGTGTGCTTCTGATCATGTTGCTCAGTTTTCAAGTTGCCATATTTTCGAAACTTCACACAGGGTTTTCTGATTTATGTCGCTTGCTATGTTGATAGCATTTAGCTTCGGGCATGGCTGTAACCATTTTCTTTATTATTTTGTCTTTTAATGGGCACCACAAAATAATTCACATTAATTAGTGCCATTTTTATTTATTACACCATTTGTCAACTCTACTACTTGTTTGACCCAAACTGAGTACTCATGAAACATGATTATTACTACCAGGACTACCACTTCCAATTCACTCTTTGTCGTGCTGATGGGAACTCAAAGGAAATAAAGAGTTTCAGCACTCTGCTCCCAGCACAGGGGGACCCATGGCAGCCACAGACAAAACTCACAGATCTCAGCCCAGGATGCCCAGTGAAACTGTCAACTGCTCCTGTGCTCCTCTCCAGAGCCAGAATATTCAGGAGTAGGAGAGCAGAGGGAAGAAATGTAGAGACAAAATCTGAAAATAGCACATGCCCAGGACTTGAGTTATGTGTCAGAACAATTTCCAGGCCAACATAGCACTTGATGACGGGTTGTAAATAGGTTGAATAGGGTTAAGTGTTCTCTGCATTGTCTCATTTATATATTAATATATACATATTGATTTGTGTATACATTATATATATATATATATATATATATATATATATATATATATATAT
>NW_025999932.1:7390116-7501438 GCF_001458135.2 Marmota marmota marmota | reverse complement strand
CAGGCACGGTCCCTAAGCCACATTGCTTGTTGTTTAATTAAACAGAAGGGGGGAGATGCTGAGAGCCACGGCCGAGTCTGTATGGCCCCTGGCATTTTGCCAACAGTATTGATTGCCAGGCGAGGCAATACTATCCACCTCTGCCGCAACTTTTGAGTTCTCTCACTATTTTGGAGTTCTCGTGGGGATTTCCTGGGATTCCCCGAGAGTTCCCATTGGTTGGGGAAGTGCAGGAGGAGGGATTTCCGGGAGAGATATTTCCAGCTGGGGGTTCCTGGACGAGCCGCGTGGCGTTCGGGAGGATTCCCCTGGAGCTGTGTGAAGTGTTTTTCTGCAGTTCAAAAATAAAGTTTGTTCCTGCTTCAGTGGCTCGTGATTTGTGCCCAGCCAGACTGCGGCAGATTTGTGTTGCTTTTTTTTATAGATTAAGGAACTGGATGTTTCCTTTATTCATGTGAAATGTATTTATACTATGATTGAAACTTATTTATTTTCCAAATTATTATGAATGTATATTTATTTTAATTTTTCAACTTTATTTTTCTTTTTGTTTGTCAACATAATCGATATTTTTCCCATTACTTCTTCTGAATTAATACTTATAAAATTCTGTCATTATTTAAGCAAAACAGTGCAAATGTTATATTGCAATCCTATTAATGTTATTATTCAAAGTAAGTAAATCAGTTCATTTATTCTGAGGTCTACGTGACTAAGGAGAGCTGGAAGGGACGTGTCTAAATCACAGGACAATTGTGTTTTTTGAGTTTATCATTGTTATTCTAACAGGGTTCTGATTTATATGTTTTGTTGCCATTCTATTTATCACATGAGCTTTCATGAGCCATTAGTCGCTGTGAAGGGGACTTTTGTCAATTTGAACCAACCCTCTCAGTCCTTGTGATGACTTTCCCTTGTGTCCTCTCTATCTGCAATGGCTTTGCCACAGGGATGCTGTTTTCTTGCTTTTCGGCTACATCATTCTTTACTGTGCTAATCAGTCAGCTTTTTGTCACTGTGACGGAACAACTTAAAGGAGCGAGGTTGATGAACAACTTAAAGGAGAGAAGTTTCTTTTGGTTCGTGGTTTCTAAGGTTTCAGTCCGTGGTCAGCTGGATCCCAGGTAGAAAATCCTGCCCCAAGAGTGTAGCAGGGGAAGACTGCTCCGCTCAAAGCAGCCTGGAGGCAGAGAGCAAGATGGAAATGGGTTGGAGGAGAGCCAGATGCAGTCTCCAGTGTGCACCTTAAAGGACCCACTCCCCAGATCTTGGCTCCATCTTCTACAGTTTCCACCACCTCTCAACAGTCCACTCAGCTTTGGGTCAATGGAAGAATTAGTTGATTTAGAGGTCAGAGCATTTATGATCCCAGCACTTTCCAAAAGTCGCACCTATGCCCAATGCTGCACGGGGGACCAAGCCTTCAACACAAGAGTCTTTGGGGGACACTTCACATCCAAACCGTGACAACTTAGTTTCAAAGTTTCACATTAAATTTCATCTTACATTCATCCTTCAGAGCCGTATTTGTGTTTAAATTCTGTGACTAATCTGAGCAGCCAAGGGGAGATCAGCCACCTTATGACTCTTCTGGAAGCCGATGCCCTTGGCCATTGGCTGTGTGGTCATGCTAAATATTATTGCTCCGTGGATATGTGTTTCCTGTCCACTTCAGGGTGAGAATGTTTTGTCTTTTCTGGACTGTTGGGTGCTGCTGGAGGGGGCTTTTATTTCTGGTTTCCTTATTTCTGATTTTTAATTTGTGTGACAGGAATATGCGATGACTCAGTTTGGGGACAAGCGGTGAGAAAGGATTTTCCTGCCGTTTGTCTTGATGCTGAGATTACAGAAGCTTTAACATGTGAGGATGACAGGAGGTCCTCATGGGCTTCCCAATGTCACATCACCCTGGTAGATGAAGGCTCTGTCTGGATTCTGTGCACCACTTTACTGCAAGTTCTAGCTTGTTTTTTCTGTAGGATTTCAATTTTTGCAAGAGTGTTGCAGACCAATGTCTTGGTATATTCATCTCTGCATCAATAGCTGTCAGCATGGACACTATTCATACCAGAAAAGAACAGGAAGTTATCAAAGAAGCAGATGAATATCTCAATTATCCATCATGAAAACATTTCTTTTTCCAGCCCAGCTTTTCTTCCTTCCTTCCTGTGTTAGTAGACCTCTATGCCCTGCTTTGGGCAGCTTCCTTTCCATTCTGGACCCCATTATCCTTGGCCTTCCTACGATCTTGCACTCTTAGCTGCATTCCCTGATTCTGGTATTTTTATGATTCCTGCTTTACTTACTCCAGTTTATCAAATTTTATGCAAAATGTAAAAATAAAAAAAAAAACCTTCTTAAAAATAATAAAAAGAAAAAGAAAAACAAAGTGTAACTTCACAACATCCCGCAGGTCTGACCTTAGATGCTTCTCCTCTTTCACACCGTGACTTCTCATTTACACTTACTCTCTCACCTTCACAGCTCACTTACTATTTAAAGGAGGTACACATCTTCATTTTAATTTCTCCAGCACCCCTTTATTTTTCTGGATGATACTCCCTCCTTATTTCAGGGAAGTTATTTTCCAATAAGGAAAAGCATGCAGTTTTGGAGAATGACAAAGGCAGTACCCCACCCGTGACTTTCAGCTGCTCCCTCCCATAACACTAAACGACCGAGTAGCCCACAATGCATGAGCTCTGACCAGCACAGTCCCCTCAGGGTGCCCACGGGTCAGACACTTGATGCTTCCAATTGCGCTGAACAGGAAGATGTGCTGCGAGGTCGAGCCTGGCTTTGCTCACCTTGCACTTGGGCTCAGGCTTCCTCTGCTTTTGCCCATGCTGTGGCTTAGCACAGATGTGTGACATTCAGGAGAGCAACAACAACAAAGAAAGACAGTTTTCAAGCTTTTACTTGTTTCACAGCCTCTGGCAGTCAGTTTTGCTAAAATTAGAGAAATTACATTGGAGAGAATAAAACTTATTTACACTAAGGTCAGGGCTGAAATTCAGCATCCTCATGACCTTCAAGCCACAGCTCGCAGTTATCCCTGAAGCCATTTGAGATGATCTTGCTAGTATCTCTCTGGGCGTCACTAGGACATTGAATCAAGTTTCTTAAACGGACATCAGTTACACTTCTCATTTACAGCACTTGGGGTCTTGGTGATCTATGTTATGCTGAAGCTGTGCCCTCTGGAATAACAGGGTCGTCCTTCTAGTCCACCCTTAGTTATTTCAGTCTGTTAGACAAATCGGCCGTGAGTGATACTATCTTATTGTAAAACTGTTAGGGCTTCCAAAGTAGCTTTCATTTGCTTCTCGTGTTGATCCCCCTTGGGTTCACTTGTAGGTGTCTCCATGTAAGCCTCCAAATTTAACACTGATGTCCTTTGTATTTCCACTTTAGCTACCGTTAATACCATTGCAATTATATCTATTCCCAATTCCAGTACAATGTAAATGAGCATAAGTGAAGAACCAATATTTCTCCATGCAGGCATTCTTAAGAAGCGAATCTGTACGTGCATCCACGCAAGTGCTAACACACTCTTCAGCACCAATATGGATGCTCACTTCTTTCCTCCAAGGGCCTAGATTTCCTGCCCAGTGTCCTTCACATGCTCAGTGTCACTGTCACTCATGAACTTGCTGAGCTTTACACTCTTCTTTGACCTCCACTGCATGATCCAATTTCTCACCAAATCTCAAAAATTCTATCCATCTACACCCCTTCTTTCAAGCCTTCCATCATTTTAAAATTTTCAGGTTATTTCTCTGTTTTTATAGGGATTACTACTACAATACTCTTTCATTTTTTTTTATTTCAGCTTAATATCTGCCAAAATATGCTCCATATTGCACGGGGATTCTATTATACTAAAAACTCTTCAGTGCTTCCATTTGCTCTGAAAGGAAGATCCTTAAGGTGCCCACTGGAGCCAAGGTAGGAGCTCCAGTCTCTGTCTTGTGAGCTCTTCCTCGTCCTTATTTACCAACACTCTCTGCTTAAGCTATTTTAAACACTCAGCAATTTCCTAAATGTGTAATGCTGTATCTTGCCTCAAATCAATTTCCATTTCCTTCCAGCCACCCTTTTGCCTTGGTAATAGTTTATATTGCACTGAAGTATTAAAGTCTTCTGGGCAAAGACGTACAAAGACTTGACTGTTCTTTGTTCTAAAAGAAGAATGAATACCATTAACAAAGATGAAAATAAATTACTTTTTATTTTAATCTACTATACTCTAACAATTAAATTTTCTGTCTTTGTGTCTTCCTTTATGGAAGAAACTGTTGAATGATTCCTCATTCAGGCCTGGCTCTTGTAGAAGAATTCAACTTCAGAAGTAGAAAGTCTGGACTTCTAAAGAATTGGTTTAAAATACCTTAACACTCTGTCTTAACCCATTGTGCTGCGATAACTGTATGCTTTAGTCTGGAAACTTTATAAACAATAGAAAGGCTTTGCTTACAGTTCTGGAGATTGGGAAGTCTGATCAAGGTGCCAGCAGATTCAGTGTCTGTTGAGGGATCTCTCTGCTAAAGGACTGGTATCATCTAGCTGTGTCCTTGAATGGCAGAAGGTCATGTCCTGGTCAACTTCCCATGGCTGTGATAAAATCCCTGGTAGAATCAACTACAGAAGCCAAGGTTTCTCTTAGCTCAGGGTTTCAGAAGTTGCAGTCCCTGGTTGCTTAGCCCCATCACTTTGGGCCTGAGGTGAGGCTAAATACCATGGCAGGGAGCAGGTGGTGAGCAAAGCTTCTCGCTGTGTGGCTACTGGGGAGCAAAGAAAGAGTGCTAGTGGTAGGGTGGGGGGAAGGGCCAGCAGCAAAACGTGCCCTTCAAATTCTTGCCCCCAGTGAACTACTTCCTCTAATTGGCCTGTCTCCTCAAGTTTCCACCATCTCCTAGTAGTCCATTAAGTATGAATCTTTCAATGGACTGATTGATTGTAAGACCTCCCTAAAGCCCCCGTTATAAGGACACTGTCACATTCATGAGGGTTTTGTTCAAGGTTACCACCTTTTTGTACTATCATGCTTGGGATAAGGATTCAACAAATGAGTTTTGAGGAGTCAAAGAAGTTCAGATCATATTCATTTTTAGCAAATAATTTTTATGTTCCTTTTAAATCATTTATGTTTACCATCAGAGAATCCAAAAGATGTATATTTACTTTTTATCTTCTATATTTTAAATAGTTTTGAGGAAAAAAAATGAATTTACTGAAATCACTAATTTGGACTATTAAAAAACACATGATGAAGGAATAACCAAGAAAAATGTTGTAAATGTAAAGACAGATCTGTGTATGGGGTGAGGGGGGGAGTTCATAACCCACTTGAATCAAAGTGTGGAATATGATATGTCAAGAAATTTGTAATGTTTTGAACAACCCACAATAAAAAAAAATTAAAAAAAAAATAAAATAAAATAAAGTCAATCTAAGTCAATATCTTTTTGAAAGCAGTTTTGATTGGTCATGCATTATAATAAATAAATTGCACAGATCGCTAGGAGCTTATGTCACTATTACTGATAAGCTGCTACACTGGGAACATAATTTTCAGTCAGCTAACCACACATGCGGTAGCTCTTATTATTGTTGCAAATGTGCTCTGTCCTTATGAGGGACTCAGAATCACTGTTCAAGCACCTCTGTGCAGGACCTACCTTGCTCCAACAAGTTAGGCTAGCTTAGCTTGCTTCAGGAAGAGAAAGCATGTCCCAGAGAAAGTGTGGTCATCTCAGAGTTGGGAGTTGGGAGAACACAGGCTTCTCCTGAGAGATTCTTGGGAGGAGTTCAGAAGCTGGGGCTGGTTCCAATTGCATTCTTTCTGGAAGCAGAAAAAAAAAAAAAAACTCAGCAATTGTGTATCTTACATATTTCATCCATAAAGAAGGGCCACTAAAGGAGGGAAAAGATTGCCATTGGTAAAAAAAAAAAAAAAGCCACAACCATCCATATTAGATGAAAGTTGAGGAAGGCTCAAACATTGTTGAGTCTTTGGTCCTCTTTGGTCTTGTCTCTTCCAAACATGCTTGCCTAATGGCCATATTTGTAGGTTATTTGTATTCAGTTTAGGAATAGCATGTCCAGAAACCAGCAGGGCAGTTATTAATTTTCTGTAAAATAATTATGTACCATGCTCACACTGCTATTATCTTGGCCATGAGTCTCAGATCAGTGATATGTGAGAAGTAATACACACCATCTACTGCATTGAGACTGCGACATTTTCCAGCAAGTCTCTCTTCTGTGATGAACACCCCGCTGTTGCAGATGGGAGTTGCTTCTCCAGATGGGGTCGTAGCCTAAAGGCAACACTGAGCAGAGTCAAGGCCCATCCTGAAGAGTGTATGTGTGCAACCAAATTTTGTTGCAGTAAACTGTTGCAACCAAATTTTGTTGCAATAAAAAGTTCATCATATTATGGAGCCATGCAATAAGACATATATAGTTACTAAAACAAGTTTTTTGTCTAATAATAAACTCTTCTTTGAAAAATTGCCTAATTTACAGTTTCTGATACCTTCCAAGTAATAGCAGGCTAGCTACCTGATTTGTCAAAATCCTGATTGTAGAGTCACTGCTTCTGCACAGAATCTGTAAGTAATGTATAGAACAAGATTGCCAACTTATTGACTTACAATGATAGACATCCCATTCCCAGATTGTTCCCTCACAAGTGGGAATCATTTACAGAGTAGGATCACTGCTAAAATAACAAGAAGATACCAAGTCCTCATTATCTGTTTATGGGCAAGTGTACAAAGGAAGATCAAACAGAATGAAACAAAAATCCTGGACAACATGAGATAATTATACAATAATATAAATTAATCATATATTGATTTGTATTATGCTAAGATGAAATTAATCTTTTAATAATGACATAGTTCAGCAGGTATAATGAAAAGGTGCTTGGTTTCTTCTCTCCTGCTCGTGTTTGGATATTGCCCATAATTTTTGCAATTGAATAGAATATTATGCTTGCAATGTAAGTCCTCATCTACCTATTCATTCCTTTATATACACAAAGGAAAATCTGCAGGTTCAAATCCTAACTTTCCATTCAGCATGCTGACTGCAAAAGATATATTTGCATACTATTGGAAGCATATTTTCCTAATGTCTTCATATATGAATTGCTAGTTTTCTTAATAGCAACATTAAACCCTCATAAACTGATTGCATATTTTTAACCATGTCTTTCCTTTGTGAAACCATAAAGTACATCCCATAGGACCACGGAACATGGATTCTTTGTGAAATGAAGCTTTTCAATCAGGCAGTTAAAAAAAAATTATTACCACCCTAGCAGATGGAACATCAGTAATTTGGTACTAATCAGCTCAACTGGTTTTACAGAATTTCTGCCTTTAATGTTCTGTGCCTTCATTGTGTCTGATTTACATCTAAACTGAGAGGAGCTTCAAAGGCCGGCAGCTGTCAATGGCTGGCTGATGCTATCTCTCTGTCATTATTCCTTCAGTTGCCAAGTGATCCTGGGATCAGGTGACCAGGAATAGCTACAGTCAAGAGCACACCTGTAAACTGAGGTCTTTTTTTTTTTTTTCTTACATGAGCCAGATTAAGATTTGGTCAAATAAATGGTGCACTGTGTGTTTCAGACCACCAAGTGACCACACCATGATTCTATCATCCATCAAGGATAACTGAGACAGATGGAGATAAAACACTTGCAGAGTCACCTCATCCAAGAAGAAAGTTCCAGAAGGTGCTACACAGGTTCAAAATTAGCTATATCTGTTTGTTTCTACATCTGTATGTTATCTTTGATTTTAATATGGTATAGATTTGGTTTTGTTTTCAAAAGTTTTTGAAAAATTACTTACCAACAGAAGTCATTCAGAAACAGTAAAACTTGCACTAGGTATGAGGCTTCGGGGAAGTTGCTGTTTTATTTTCTTGGAGTTTCATTTCAAGATGTTGTATTCCCCAATGTGATTACATTGAACAGATGTTCAATAGTTTATCCAGTTTCTTTTAAATGCCTGAATTGAAACATTTTACCCACTCTAAACTTCTCTAATTTCCTTTCAACTCCAAAAGTGGAATTTGCATTAAGTAGAATCCCAAAGGAATTTTGATTCTGTGATCTAATGCCCTGCTGTTTTGGTTTAATTTAGCTACCGTTTCTAAAGGCAAGGGGAGAATCATCTCTAATATTGATTCATAATTATTAAGAAGCATAATAATATTTTTTCTTCTGCTTCTTTTTTTTTAAGTTTTACTTTGTAAGTCCTTCTTTTTTAAAGGGGAATGAGGTTAAATTGATTTTGAACAAATACCAACTTGGTAATCTGATATCAATCTGATAGAGACAAGCTAAACCTTCATTTGATGATGGATAAAATGAAGTTAATTTTAGAAACAAAGCCATTTTAGAATGTGCCAAGTATCTCAAGAAATGTTTGCTACTTATATTATAATGGAAGTAAACAAAAGTACTGTGCAAAAGTTTCTTACAGAAATATTTTTTGTATTACTTTTCACTGTTGTTTTGATACCTAGAGCTAAATGCACACAAAACACCAAAATACTTCTTTCTTTTGAGTAGGAAGTGTACCCAAGCATAATTAGATGCCAAAAATTTAGCCCTGAACAGTTCCAAAGATACAGATGCCAAAAAAACTAGCTTCCGTAGAGATAGCAGCAGTGTATTTGCAATGTTTGGTTGGAGTAAAGGGCTAGGGAAAAGAATCTGTGGCCATATCAGTGGATTTTTTTTTGCTTGTTTTTATAATGATCATGCTGAAATAATCTGTTAGAGTTTCTCTATATTTATCCCAAAATGAATTACTGTGTAAAAATGTCATTCCCGTGTGCATAGAAATCACAGAAGCCCAGTTCATTTTTAATAGGTTACTGGGCCCTCTACATTCAAAGATTCATGGAACGAACGTAGTATTTGATTTCTACATAATGAGAAATGTGTTTTAAAACTTTGTTAATAAGGAATGCCTAATTTTAACTAAAAATAAAGAGCACCATATAATCATAGCAGATCACCATGCATCAAAAACTCCAAGCTCCTCTCTGATCTCATTTCAAGCATATCCCCCTCCCACTGCCTCAGAACCCAGGCATGTCATTTAAAAATTAATTCCAATGTGATTTTATTTGATTTAAATCTGTTTCAATTATCTCTGAAGAATGACGTTTTTAACAAAATTGTCATTATATTACTATTATTCTATATAATAATTTCCTTAGGATTCTCAAATATCTAATCAGTGTTCAAATTTTCCCATTTGTCCCCAATTGATTTTGTTCACAGTTGGTTTGAACCAGGATTCCGAAAAGCCATGCTTTATGTTGTTGATGTGACTCAAGTCTCTCCAAATCTGTAATCTCTTTAGTCTCCTCATCGTGGTTTTCCCTTGACAATGCATTTGGGATGCTGAGTAATTCACCCTGTAGACTTTTCTGTGGTCTAAATGATCCTGGTTCTATTTTTATGTTTTTCTGTAAATTAATGGTCGCATTTGAGTAGGGATTAATTTTTTTAAACAGGGGACACTATTTCATCAGTGACTACCTCTTTGTGTCAGGAGGAAGATAACACCTTATTGATGATAAATGACTGATTTTGTGCATTTTCACCCTTTTGCTTTCACTAATGCTGCCCAAACTGGAGTCCTCGGAATCTTGCAGTGGAAGTGACCTCTATAAAATTATTGGGCAATTAATTCAATAAATAGTGGAGACAAACAAGTATTAAGCACAATTCTTATTAAAGAAGACAAGAGTAAGATAAAACAATGTGTCTGCCCTCTAGCTCCAGTGGCTCTGGGCCACTGGTAGGTGGAGGGGTTTAGGACCGCCCTGCTTCCTGCATTTCTGAAAGACAATCTGGAGATCCATTCCACAGGACTCCTCAGAGGCATCACAGAGAGTTCCATTTTTGGTTGCAACAGGGATAATCATCTCATCCTTCCTACCACCTCAATGTCTATTTCCTATAAATCATTGCGTGTGAAGGCTCCTGTCAGGATCTATTCTTTGAGGGAATTCAAATTAAAATACTCATTGAACAAGCTGCATTATTTGTAGGGCCGAGTACAAAATAAAAATGCAGGGAGTAGACACCCTGGCTTAAAACAACACTGAGACTTTGAAGACAGTAAGAACCCTGCATTTGCAGGTGTCCCACATATGACGCTGAACCTGAGCACACATGATATGGTCTGAACGTGCTGAGGTGCAAAGAATTTAACGTGTTATTTTCTCTCCATATCTGCATAAGGAGCTGCTGACCCAGGCGTGGAGGAGAGTAAAATGTGTTTCACAGGAAATGATCAGTCTTCCAAATCAACCCCAAATCTGTGCTTCTAGCTCATTTAATTTTATGGAAGATAATGCCTGCACTGGAATACTGGACTATGCACAGGATTCGCCTCTTGATTTAGGAAGGTTAATTTGAGACTTCTGAGAGAAGTGTCTCTTCTCTTGCTGGAGGCAGTGGCACAGGCACACCGCCTTATGGGGGAGACTGCAGGAAGCTCAAGTGTTCTCTCAGTTAGGTTTTATTTTCTTTGAAATCGGGAGCTGGGCTAGGAAGGGTAATGAGTGACATAAAGAAAGGGAGCTGAACACAAAGCAAACTGAATAGCTGCTGTGCAGACTGGGAGCGGAATAAGCCAGCAAAGAGGCCATTTCCTGACTTTGATGGATCCCATATAATTTGGCAGGTTCAAAACACCCAAGCGGGCTTGGGAGCATTAGTTTGTTTGTTTGTTTGCCTTGCTAATTTATCATTGCTCCTGCTCCTTGTGCACAGCAGAGAATGTGGATATCTGCCTGTGTTTCTGCATTTGATCTCTCTGTACAGGGGAAAATCGGAAATTTGAAGTGTTCTTAAGATAGCTGTCAAAAGTGATGAAACCTCAGGTTGGCGACACAATTAAGAGGGGAAGTAGAGGACAGTTACTGAGGAAGAGTCAATTCCCACTGATGTTTGTTTTCTACTGAGTGTTTTTCATGTGCTGGCAGCGATTCAGTTGGAGGAGGGCAAGGGATTATTCAATAAGGTTGAAGAGATCTTGGAACTTTGTAGACGCCAGTAGCAATTAATTATGCTTTAAAGAAAAAAATAGTGAAGTGAAGAAAAATAGATGTCAATGGAGAGGTTTTGAAGGATAAAAGGCAAATTTAAAAAATCTGTGTAGAGGAACCTTGAAGGGATAATGCCTTCAACCCTCAAAGGGACAATGACGAAGGCTATCTTCTGAGGAGAGGCTTCAGTGTCAATTAAGCCAATGGAGGAGGAGAAGAATCTCTGCTCAACTCAAGGCTGTGTGTACCAGGAAGGTAAAAATCAAAACACAGTGAGAATCTTTGGCAAAAATGGTTGGCTGTAAAATTTGAATTAATGTCTGTGAATAAAATTGTGAAATACAAAATAGCACAGGAAAGACATATATTTAAAATTATACTCAAAGAATTTACAGTAAGAAGCAGGACCAGAACCACCCAGCCCTGAGATTCCACCTGGGGTTGACCAGAAATCGCTGTGGCCTGAGGTCCCTGTCTGTCCCACTTGTCTCCTAACATGTGCATCTACCTGGAGGCTGAGAGCGTGCCCCGTTTGGATGTTGCTGTGTGGTCATGAAACCTTCATGGAGCACATGCCCTGTGCCAAGTGCTATCTAGACGGAGGGCAGAGGACAAGGCTCCTGTCCCAAGGCTCAAACAAGTAAACAAGTAAACAGGGGAGAAGAAGTCATCCTGGAACACGGGGCAGTTGACAGCCTGAAACGGGCCCCAGGAACACGGATCAGACTTGACTGAGCAAACAGCCAACGTTCCTGGGACTGAAGCTTACGTGCATTTTAGGGACAAGTAGGAACCAGTAGGGTCAGTGGCTGGGATGGAGGAAGCACACACACCCGTGTTTGGACACACACAGGCACAGGAGATACTGGAGACGCTTGCACAAATCCTCAGAGACGAGAGGGAGAGTATAAGAAGCCCAGTGCTCAGTGTCCTTATGGAAAATGCAGGCCCAGCACCCAGGCAAGAGTTCGGGGAAGACAAACCCTGAGCAGCTCCAGCTCCCTGTTGGCCCTCCTTTTTGGGGGAAGGAATCTCATCTCTGTTCTGCAGAGACAAAGGTTTTGAGGAAGGGAGTGAGGGCCAGAGCTTTGTTTGTATGGAGTGCACTCTGAATATCGTGATGGGATCACTGTCTAGGTGTGTGGGGGGCTGTGAAATGCCACTTGTCCTAAGTCCGCAGTGAGACAGAGACATGCAGAAGGAATCAGAGGCAGATTGAGAGACTCCATCAGAGTTCCGCAATGCCTGGAAAGGGTTGTCGCTCTGCTGTGAGGTTTACTGTGTTTATGAGGAAAAAAAAAAGAAAGGAAAACAAGAAATATGCAACCTCAGATATGTTTCTCTTAGGAATACTGATAAATGCAAATTTTTAGAAGGAAGAAAATATGTGGATATAAAACAGAGGCATGCATAAAGACATAGTTCTTTACACTGTAATAATTTAAAGAGCCATTCTTGTCTGGAAATTTTCCATGGTGTATTAAGAAATTCAGTAAAGAACCTAATATGAAACTTATTAAATATTTAATTTTAGTTTAATTTACTACTAAAATTAGAAAAAAAAATTAATTTTATTAATATTACATGTATTAATACATATGTGTAAAAACACATAAACAAGTGTTAACTTTTTGAGTTAACAGACATTAAATTTGATTTACTACTATGATAAATAAGACAGAAGCATCAATTCCAAGTTGATACTGCTGACAATTAAATTGGAAATAGCGTTTTCCACGAATACTTTGTCCCCAAGTATTTCTAATTTCCATCAAATTTAAAAAGATACTTTATAAGTACTTTTTGTCACTGTAAACCATGAGATAGTGTAAGCTTACAAACAAATAATGATAATTTGGTAACATTTACTGAGTGCTTAATTTTTTTTAGCCACACAATTAAGCAAATTATATTTAGCCTTGTATTCAGCCTTTACAACAAAGCTATTTTGCACTGTACTTACAATAGTAATGCCTAACAGATTTCATGTGTCCATTTGTTTCACTAAATTATATTTGTCTACTATTAATTATGTGACATTGAACAAAATAAATTAAAATTATCATGGTATAGGATCATATATGCTAGCTGGGGGAGATAGAAACACAGCTAAAACCAATGAAGAGTTTAATCAGTGGTGAATCATGAGGAGTGTTGGAGAGTGATAACATACTATGGAATTTAAATAACAGACATTGGGCAAAGAGAGGTGAGGGTGGTGTGTTTGGAGAAGAGGCTGAGGGAAGCGAGTAAATTGTGAGTGATCATAGGTTTTATTAGAGAGAAGGGTCCTAGAGCTCTCCCCAGAAACATAGCAACAGCCAGCAAAGCTCTTTTGAGCAAAAGAAAGTAGTTATTGGGGAACAGCATTCTAGGTAGAAAGGGGAAGTTTCTTCCATAGGGAAGAAGGTGGTATGGGAAGGTGTGATGCAGAGCATGATGTGCTCTGAATTGTATTTTTGAGCAACCATTGTGGCCGAGGAGAACGTCTAGAGAGAGAGGGAGAGATGCTATCTGACTGCTGAAATGACATAGGGTGGAAGTGGAGTTGCTCCGGCTGCAGCCGAAGCAGTGGCAAGGCTGATGATGGAACCCTTTCCATCTGCATGTTCCAGACAGACCCATTTGGATTCCTTTACACATCATGTGCCAGTTCGGGGGGGTAAGTGTGCTTTTGAAAAAATAAAGTTAAAAACAAACAAACAAACAACAACAACAACAAAACCCAGAAACTTCAAAGTGCTTCATGCTACAGAATTGTTTGTATGAAGGAACCATGAACTTAAAAGGGAGAACTGGGTGTAGAGCAAATTTCTCAGGGTAAGTAGAGACATATCTTGGACATGGTGAGACTGAGAGTAGACATCCACATGGTTATGCATTTGTCAGTGAACAGATTAAGCTGAAGGTTGGAGAGAAACTCCGTTAGGGGAAAAAAAAGTTGGGAAGTGCTCAGCGCATACAATGACATTAATCCATGGTTTGAAGGTCACCAGGGAAGTGAGTGAAGGAGGAGGTATTTGTCCTAGGGACTGGACAGAAGGGACATAGCAGCGAGATGGTGAAGGAGTTTGAAGAGCAGAAAAGAAGACAACTTGGAAACCAGAAAAGCAAGATCTCCTTGGAGTCAAATTAATAACCTGCTTCAAGGAGGGGAAAACCAGCTGAGTCCATGCTGAGAATTCGCCATGGGATTTAGCATTCTGATGATCATGGGAGACACTGATGTGCACAGTTTTGGCGGAATAGTGGAAGCCATAGCCTGTTGGCAAGTTCTAAGCCAGGTTGAGTGGAAGACATTAGAGAAACACACAAAGACAAGCAAAGAGAGAAACAGAGTAGGTGGTTCAAGATTCTTCTGCATGCTTTATATTTTAATGAGGGACAGAGTTGTAACACCCTTGGGGATCTTTTACTAGAGTGCAAAGAAGGTTTGGTATTGGAAGAGTGGGGAATCTCTAACGTTTTGCTTTCGTGTAGGGAGATGGAAATAGGAGCCTGTGCAGAATGAGAGAGTCCCAACTGCTGGGTTTATGGATGATCCATCTGTGGTGAGATGCAGATGACAGAGGGCAGGATGCGGGGGCTGGTGGGTAGGTGGGTGTGCTGTGTAGCATCTTACACAAGGGGATCAGCTGACAGTCAGGTTGAAAGGGCATTAAAATGCTTTGACAAAATAGTAAACATTAAGGCATTATCTTGGAAAATGGGAGAGCAAATGTTGTGGGAACCTGGGGAGGGAGTAGTGATCTTGACAGCATCTAGGGCACATGTAAGTTCATTGTCAGCAACTGAAATGGAGGGTAGGCCACCTGAGGCTTGGTCCTTTCCCAGCTCCACAGGAGTCGGTGGAGTAGACAGATGTTTAGATGCAATCAACCTTGTGCTTTTGCCAAATGGAAAGTGGAGGCAGCAATGGAGTAAGGAAGATGAGGTTGCGTGTGAGAGGAGTGGAGTTTCCAAATATATCATTAAATTTAAGTGGATAAGGTGGGGAGAAGAGACATGGAGGAATCAAAAGTTGTAAGAGGATGGTAGAGTCAACATAGTGAAGACCCTGGTGCTGCTGAAAGTTGAAACAAGGGAGCATCTGGACCTGCTAGGAAGGCAGGTCCAAGAACTCGCTGTGGCAACCTGTGGAATTCAGATGGCTGGTGGCCATCGCTGCTTCAGAAGAGGTCCCCCTGCAGCCATGAGGGTAGCTGTGATGTATACTAACTGATTTTTTTAGAAGCTGAAATGATGTGGTCATCTCAAGACCAGAAGCCAGAATGATCTCAGAGTTCATATGACATTTTCTCAATTATTATTTTTTTATTTGAATTTTTTAGATTCCTATTAACTGCCTGACAATTATCACTTGGTGGTATTGTCACAAGAGAATGCAGCAAGTTCTGGCCACAGTGCGGAACAGCTTTGCATTTGTTCTGAGAGACACTGGGGTTTCAATCTGGGAGGGTCTTCCAGAGGACCTTCAGCAGCATCTGCTGCCACCAGCCAGGGATTCTCAGTCTCACCGGACGCCAGCTGAGTTTGCAGGAAATCAGCTGCTTTTCACAGTTTCACGTGGTCCCTCAACTTCTAGGAACTGTGCTGCACTTTTGTATCATTTTCAAATTCAAAATGCACATATGTTACTGATGGAGTTATCTATTGACATCTGCATTCTTTATGCAGACATGAACACTGAAGAGCTTTGTCATTCCTACAGCACAGGGCTGTTTATGTTTAAAGCCCCTTTTACTTCTCAAAGCTCAGTGTGAAATGCATATTAGTTAATGAGTGGTATTAATATTTATAATTATTTACATCCTTTTAAAAATAAAGTCATTCTTATGATTTCCAAATAACTACTACTGGAAGAAAAAGATAGAAAAGTGCATTTCTATGACTGTTGTACAAGAATGAATGCACACACATGCAAAAAAAAAACTTTTTGTAATAATTATTCCACTAAAAATCATGTGCCTCTTTCTGGCTCAATTTTCTGAATTGGGACTCATATTCAGGCCAAATATTAGTGAACGTAATCATGTGCTTCAATCTTGTAATGTCTCTTTGTTTTTTTAATAACTTAATCTTGTTTTAAGACAAAAGGTTTACTATTATAAAACAAAGGAAAAAAAATCCCCAAGTGCAGAGTTTTGGTTTTATCATCTGTTTCATGATGAAAATGTTAATTTGAAGAAGTCAATAATTATAAAGTTTGGCCAGAGAAATCAAATTTCATAGAAATTGACCTCTATTATTTTAAAAGCTTGAAGTCAAGTTTTATTATAAAGCAATGCTTTTAAGAGCATATCCCATGTTACAGATGTGGACTTTCTAAAGATAAATCAGGTATACACTTCTTTAATCTCCTTTTATATTTGGATATATCCTTCTGCATACTTACTAGTTCATATGAAGCTTTATAGAGTTTTAAGGGATCCATAAAACTGTATTCAATAGCAGAAAATTTGGCAGAAATTTAAGGTGCAATCAAGCAACTAAACACTTTTTTTCCCAAAAATGTAAAGAAAACGATAAAATACAAAGGAAAAAAAAAGAAGAAAGGAAGACAGAGAAGGCATTAACATTGGATGTTAGAGCAGTGTCAGGCATTATGAAGATTTCTGGAACCATGATACTGAGGCTAGAGAATGAAATGACAGGGAAGAGCGCATGAGTCCCCAGCTAGTGACAGGGTTGATCCAACAATGTCTATTGTGTCTCTGAGGGCGGCTGATCAGAAGGTGGCATGAAAAAGGACCCCGATGTCACAGTGACTGCACTAAGAGAAAAGCATCCCTAATGGGAACCTTCCAGGAGAACTGTGGAAGGAACAGGGAGTCTGAACAGAAGGTAGGTCTTCAACTAGGAAGAGATAGAGAAAGAAAGAAAGAAAGAAAAAGAAGGAAGGAAAGGAGGGAGGGAGGGAGGAAGGAAGGAAGGAAGGAAGGAAGGAAGGAAGGAAGGAAGGAAGGAAGGAAGGAAGGAAGGAAGCCGGGTGAGGAGGACAGTTTATGAGCAAATGTCTGTGATGGTTACTTTTACCTAAAAGTAACTTGACTGTGCTAAATGACCACTACTTGAGTCAGTGGACTGAGTAAAGGAGATCTGCCCCCCCTTTCACCTCCTGGCCATCCGGACAAAGCCAAAGGGTGGGATGAATGAAATCTCTTTGTCTTTCTTTTCTGGACCAAGACTCTGCATAAATGAGATTTTCATTGCTGTGACCGAAACACCCGAAATTAACAACTTAAAGGAATATGACTTTATTTTGGCTCATGATCTCAGAAGTTTTAGTCCAAGGTAGAAACACCATGGTGGAAAGTGAGACAGATAAAAACTGTTCATCTCATGACTGTCAAGCAAGGGTTGGGATGAGAAGGACACAGAAATACCTTTTCAGGTCACACCCAACTGACTACTTCCTCCAGCCAAGGTCTATCACCTATGCTTTCATTACCCAGTGGTCCATTCAACTATCAATGATTATCCACTAATGAGGTCAGAGTCTCATGATTCAATCATTTCCTGAGTGCCTCACCTCTGGACATTGCTGTACTGGGGCTAAGCCTTTAGCAAATGCATTTTAGGGGACATTTCATATCTGGATAACTGACCTCCCTTCTCCTGCTCTTGAGCATCAAACTTCAGGATTCCTGGTCTTTGGTCTTTGAGTTCAGGGATTACTAGCAGTGCCTCCTATGTTCTTGTGTCTTTGGTTTTAGATTGAGTGATGCACAGCAGGGTCTGGTTAAGAAATCTTGGAACTCAGACTGAGCCCTGACCCTGGCAATCCGAGGTGCCTACACTGCAAATAGCACATCATAGAATATCTCAACCTTGATAATCCCATGAGTCAATTCTCCTAGTAAATACCTTTCCATACAGCAAAACATATTCCAATGGTCTGTCTTTCCTGAGGACCTGTTACAGAGCAGTATCTAAAAGAATGGACTCCGAGAATGAAAATAAAATAATGTAAAATAATTGTGAACTCTATGAGACATGAGAAATTAGAAAAAAACACCATCAATACCCATAATTTGATTAAAGTGCATATTGTCTATAAGAATAAGTAAAGTTGTGATTATGTCGCATTAAATTCATCTCATAACAGTCAGAATGGCAATTATCAAGAATACAAGTAACAATAAATGTTGGAGAGGATGTAGGGGAAAAGGTACACTCAAACATTGCTGGTGGGATTGAAAATTGGTGCAACCACTCTAGAAAGCAATATGGCAATTCCTCAGATAACTTGAAATGGAACCACCAATTGACCCAGTTATCTTACTCCTCTGTCTATACCCAAAGGACTTTAAATCAGCATACTACAGTGATGCAGCCATATCAATATTTATAGCAGCTCAATTCACAATAGCTAAGCTATGGAACCAACTTAGGTGCCCTTCAACAGATGAATGGATAAAGAAAATGTGGTATACATACACAACAAAATATTACTCAGCCATAAAGAAGAATGAAATTATGGCATTTGCAGGTAAATGGATGAAACTGGAGACTATTATGCTAAGTGAAATAAACCAATCCCAAAAAACAAAAGGTCGAATGTTCTCTCTGATATGTGGTACTGACTCACAATAGGTATGTGTGTGAGGGGGCAGAGTGTAGCTTCACTAGGACAGGGCAGAGTTGGGGGAAGGGAGGGAGGTTGAGAATGAGAAAGACAGTAGAATGAATTGGACATAACTTTCCTATATCATATATGAATACATGACCAGTGTAACCACACACAATGTACAACCACAAAACTGGGAAGTTAGACTCCTTGCATGCATGATGTCAAAATGCATTCTACTGTCATGTATAACTAAAAAGGACAAATGAAAAATTTAAAAAAGAGATGTCACGTGAACCAGTAAACACATAAATCACTGTGATGCAATATGGCTGCATGCAGGGTGACAGTAGTTTTTACAAAGCACACAAACAAGCCATAATAAAAGAAATGCTCAGTTATGTAAATATATGCAAACATATTTTTTAAAATTGGCAAGCCCCAGGTAGAAAGTGTAGTTATCTCTGGAGAAAATACTGGTATGTGGGAAATGTGAGAAAAAGACTGACAGTTTTAGTGTTTGCAAAAATGCAGCTATGGCTGAGTGCTGGGGTCATAGTGCTTGTGTCAAACTCTGAGACACAATCTGCACAAATAGTGCAAAGAACCTTTATGTATTCAAGGTGTGCAAGAGGGAACTATAAATTATGATGTCAACTGTATGATAGAAGTAGTGGTATCTGCATCACAGTGTTGTTAAGAAGAGTAAATGATTGAACAAGATAAATGGTTGGTGCAGTTCTCAGAAGAATGCCTGGTACATGCTAGCTGCTCTATGAGAGTCTACTAAACATATAAAATATCAAATGGAACAAAAATTCCAGAATAACATACTTAACATATTAAACTGAGAGGAAGACCTGGACATCAAAGGTAAAATCTTTATTTTATTTTATTAGTTCTTTGCTATCAGGGACTGAATCAGGGGCATTCAATTACTGAGCCACATCCCCAGCCCTATTTTGTATTTTATTTAGAGACAGGGTCTCACTGAGTTGCTTAAGGTGTTGCTAAGTTGCTGACACTGGCTTTGAACTTGAGATCCTCCTGCCTCAGCCTCCTGAGCCACTGGGATTACAACATGCATGACTGCAACCAGCCAAAAGTACAATCTTTACAGAGTTATGGTTAAGAGTTTGGTCTTAGAGGCAGGCTTGCAGCTGACTCTGACTTTGCTTAGCTCTGTGATTTTGGTATGGCTTCAGGTTTCTCATCTGCAGATGGGAGTACCAACAGGAGCTATAGAGTGGTAGATTATTAAAAATAACTAAATAAATGCAGTTAGTGTAGTGGATAGCAGGACTTGGCATATACTAAATGGTGGATAAATATTAGAGATTTTTATTGACATTGTTCTGTTATTGCCAAGATTGTCTCAATGATGAGATCTATAGTAAGGGATGTGGGCACCTGATCTGGGAGATAAAGCTTAGAAATAATAGAACTTAAGGAAAGAGCAGCATGTAAGCAGAATCCAACATTAAAAAAAAAAAAGGAGAGAAGTGTCCAGGAGCTAAAGACCAATTGATCTACAGAGATGAAAAAACATTGCCTCATAGAGATGACAATTTCCACCCGGTGAAGATACTGAGCTGTAAGTATAAAGGGGAATTAGATTTTCACCATGAAGGTGTATAATGTAAAACACAAGAGGGGCCTAGTTATTTGATGTGTTATGTGGCAGAAAATTGAATAAGGTTCAAAAAATGAAGAGTTCAATAGAAAAACAGGATTTGAGCATTCTTCTTCATCTGCTCATACGTAAGGGCATCGTTCTTAGGTACCTATGCTGACCGGAAATGCAAGAATCCCATAAATCTTACTGGAAAAATAAGATTCTTAAAAGTCTTTGAAATATAAGTAAAATTTATCAGTAAGAAATTATGGTAAAAAAATACCAAACCTATCAAAGAAATATATGAATAGCAATTGAAATTTCATTAATGTTTTTAAAAATAATAATTTCAATACAAATACTAAACATTGCACTTTTCCATTAAACCAGGTTTACAAATGGCTGCAATCATTAATATGAAGGTATATAAAAATGACATATTTCATTTTCACTAGAAACTAATATTTTTTTAAAAAATTTCTATTTTGAATAATTTTGTGTTTGGGTTCTTAATAAGTATATATATATATATATATTATAATGGTGTGCTTATATATAGAATTATGAATATAATTTCTAATATGTAGATTTATACAAAATTCTGGATTTATAAATATATATATGTATATATATATATATATATATATATATATGTATATATACATATACACACACACACAAACATATACAATTATTTGCTATATCAATGTGCATGCCCAATTAAGTTGGCCGTATTATGTTAACTTTCCTATTTCATATTTAGTTATACATAAATTCCTACTTTATGACATAATTGAACAGAATTTAGACTTTTTCCCTGTCTTCTAGTACTTTTAAAATAATCTTTATATTTTATAATTTTTTTTAATTGTACATGCTACACTTTGTTGATAGATTTATTCTAAAAAATATGCTAACCAGAATTTTATATTACTGTGGTGATGTCCACATTATTCAGTATAGAATTACACAGGCACAACTTGATAGATTCACATGAATTGCAAAGTTCTGAAATTTTAAGGAGAATTCCCAAAAACCAGTTAGTTTCTTTTCACTTTGACTGCATTCTCAGATAATATATAGTGACAACCTTTCCTTAAAGCTCAAACCTCCTTCTCAATTTTTTATTTGGTGGCTAATATAACTTGGTTAGTAATATCACATTTTTAAGTATAGACTTGGCAAGGATTCCCAGTCCCTAAATATTTTGGACACCTTTACTATTCATATAAATATATTAAAATTATACTTCTTAGGACTGTTGAAGGAATAGACATGTTTGGTAGCCTCCTTTGCCTTTGAAGTTATGAAATTTCACAAATACATATGTCAATGCAATATTTCATTGATCCTGTTCCATTGTTGTGTCTTCTGTTCTGATAAATCTAGTAATTCCCAGCTTACAGAAGAGTCCTTCCATTATTCTTGAATATTCCCTCTCCATTGTGCTATGCTCAGTTCAGGAATTCTGTCCATGAACACTGGACCTTATTGATCCATCCCTTTGTCTCAATCTTTCTTTGGATTCTTTGTCTTAATCTTTCTGCCTAATATTCTGGAAAAGAGCCTGAACTTCACTTTTAAAATCAGGGCCTTGGGTTCCAGTTCTATATATTTTATTTGATTCAAATTTCCATGAAGTCATATGTTTCACTTTGTCAGTAGGAAATGAGATGTTTTGATAACCTTGTTTTCAGACTTCCTTTTCATCTCAGCCTGCCTCTTTCTTTCTTATTCTTTTTGTTTATTCTTCATTTCATGAATCCCCCATTCTTTAGGGTTTATAAGAATTATGAAAAATTCATAGTTTATTTTCAGAACTTTCTGATACATTTGCTCGTATTGATTTTGCCTTACTTTACACTGTTAGTTTTCTCTAATATTTAGTGAAACCTAGTACTGAGTTCAAAATTATGCAATGAACACATAATTATGTTTAGATATTTATATGAAAAAAGGATTTTCTCTGACTCTTGAGTATCTTCAGCCTTAATTAATCTGTCAAGGCACTTGTAAGAAAAGATTATCAATAAAAAATATTTTGTTCAAATTAAAAAAAAACATATAGTTTAAAAAAAGATTGTGTCTACATAGCACAGTTTAAAAATAGGAAAATATAAGAATTCTAAATATTTGTTTCTTTTCTTAATTTACTAAGAATTAGATAAAGTCATCCCATGATAATACTCAAAGTAACTAATATTAATTATTTCCTTAGCATTTGCCACTTACTTTACTAAATTTTTAAAACAATTCTTTCATTGACTTCAAAATAAACTATTATGGTGGGAACTTTTCGGTTGATTTTACTGATGATGGAACTGAAGAACATACAGGCAAGCTAAACTGTCAAGAGCTACAGTATTAGCTATGTATTACAGCCCTAGTCTGGTTAGAGAACCTGTTTTCTCATTTTCTTACTAACTTTGCATTCTATCTTTTCCCTAAGTTAGTAAATGTGTATGCATGTGTGTGTATGTGCACATGCGAGAACATGTGACAAAATGTTATCTCTCATGGTGAGATTGTGGGTGGGATTTTATTATCTGTCTTTGAGTTATCTGTAATATGTCTTGGTTCAATTTATAAATAGAAAAAATACCTAATGACTGTGCACAATTGAATTAAAATGGAAAATTAATATAGGAGGACTTTATCCATACATAGGCGCTCAGGCATCAATGACTGGGCAGTTCTGAGGTGACCATAAGCACATCTTCATGGTGGAAACTGCACAACTGGACTTCACATCCAGGAAATGGTGACTCATCAGGGATGTTCATACTAGTAATCCTAAAGTGTTCTGAGAAATTCCAGAGTATGGGTAAAAATAGCTGAAAAAAAGTGGACAAATCATCTAATATTCCACCCAAAATTGCAAGCTCATTTTAGGTGTAGATTGAGGCCATCAGGGTCATGGGAAGGAAGGCCACAGTGTGAACCCCAAGTGCATAAAGAGGGGTCTGACATGAGCTAATAGCTAAACTGACAACAGGAAGAGAAATATGGTATGAAAAAAATGAATGTGCAATAATAAATGTTGGGAGTTTTGTTTTATGGGAATGAGTTTATAATAAAGTGGTAAAATGATTTGGGACATCTACAGGACCAGGAATAGTAACAACACATCTTGTCAACAAGTTACATGAGCACATAAGTGTGCAAATTAATCACATCCATTGGAAAATGAAATAAACACTGAATTCTCTAAGGGACAGAAATGTTACCAGTATTATGTAAGGTACACATAATCTAAATATAATTCTGGAGTGCAGAATTTTTCTTCACAGCATGTGGAAACTAAAATTCATAAAATAAATTATGATATAAAGCAAGTAACTTGTCAAAGTTAACTTACAAATCAACTCTTCCTGAGTGCTTCATGAGAACATGGAAACCTGAAAGAAGTCTATGTTCTTTCCATTATGATAGGTCGTACCATTTGCTGAGAAACTTATAGGCACTGGAGAAGACATAATCAAAGAAAAACTGAAATACCAGGGGGAGAAAAATATAAAAAAACTGCATGAAATAGAAACTTAAAAACCAAGCTACAATGAGAGATACTTTGATGTTAAATGGATTATTTTTGGTCTTGTCATTTTAGGTTTTGCCTGCAGGATTTTGTGTCTCATGGTGCGTTAGCTTTTCATTTCTGTGACCAAAATACCTGACAAAAATAATGAACAGGAAGAAAAAATTATTTTGGACTTATGATTTAAGAAACTCTATCCATGGTGGGTCAACTCCTTTGCTGTGGACCTGAATGAGATGAGGCAGAGCATTATAACTGATGGCATCCAAGGAGGAGAAGGAGGAAGAGGAGGAAGAGGAGGAGGAGAGGGGGGAGGAGGAGGGGAGGAGGAGGAGAAGAAGAAGAAGAAAGAAGAAAGAATCCAGGGACAAGATATAGTCCAAGGTCACACCCCAGTGACCTACTTTCTCCAACTACAACCCACCTGCCTATATTAACCATCCCCTAGTCCATTCAAATTATTAACCCATCAGTTGGAGTAATCCACTGATTAGGTTACAGCTCCCATAAGCTAATCATTTCACCACAGCACATTTTTGCATTGCCTAACACCTGACTTTTCAGAAGACACATCCAAACCATAACACATGAATACAGTTTAAAACTGATACGTTTTGAGAAACTTAACTTCTTAGAGTCATGATATTAAGGCCTAAAATGGTAATCAATATCAGTATCCCATATCTGTCACCATGCTTTTACATGAATTAAATCATTCTACAGAATTATTAATTATGTAACAGAATTATCCTACATGACTGTGCAACACACACACACACACACACACAATTTTGGAGAGCTCAGCAGTAAAGAACTTTGTAACCTATGGTCACAATTTTCTTTAATTTCCTTTCAAAGGGATTATAGCCTAATTAATATTAACATCATTTACTAATTATCTTCTTATGAGGCACTATGCTAATAGTGATAACAAATATGTCAATTTTTTATCACTTAGAGGAATTTAAACACATGACTTAAGAGGTTGTGGATAATTCCCTGGAGATTGTATATAGTGTAAGATTCCATAACTGGGTTCAAATGATTCAATCCAGCACCATGATAGTGATGCTGATCACATAGATACAACGGTATCTGCATGTGCTTATTACTCCTGCCTGAGCTCCATGATCCTTCAATATGACCTTCATCTATGAAAAGATCTTTACCAAGTTGGTTTACAATTGTGTAAGTCAGGAATGACTCCCACAGAATCTGGTAAGTGTTTCTTCTTCTTTGTTTTTAGGGAAGAAAGAGTAGTAGAAATCAGGAGGAGGCAGGTCTCTTGCTACTGAGACTTTTCTGGTCTCTGAGTTCACATTATCCAACACACCGAGCCACCACACTGGAGTCTGAGCTCCAACACCTGACTGCTTCTATCTTTACCATTTTAATGACAAATATCATTAATATTTTCTGATTTTCAAAATAACACAAAACCTCAGAGAAATGTTACTGACTCAAATTTTTTAAAATTCTATTGCACTAAATTCTTTATTTAATGGGATTTAAACTTAGCATTTAGATCATTCATCCTATCTTAAGACTTTAGAAATCATGATAGTTGCCTTATTTATAACTACATCAGAGTATTTTATAAGATTATTAAAATGATAAGGCAAAACAACAGAAAGTTTGATTGGCTATATTAACATAGCACAAATTAGACTCTAAAATTACAAATATTGACAGAAATAAAGAAGACCAAAACATATTAGTAGAGAAATCAACTCACCAAGAAAATATACCAGGAACATACTTAATACTTATATATCAAATAATACATCTTAAAAACACAGAAAAAAAGGAAAAAAAACAGGGATACAGAACAGGGAAATACAAATATATATATATATATATATATATATATATATATATAGAGAGAGAGAGAGAGAGAGAGAGAGAGAGAGAGAGAGAGAGAGAAAGAAATAAAAGATACTAGAATTCCCTCAATGCCTATTTTACTTTAACTGTATGTTGAAATAATACCTGTATGAATGTAAGGTGTTAAAGAAAGAAAATATATGATTAAAATTCATTTAAAAACAGCAACACATAGATATCTCCAGTACCAGTAATTTTGTAACTGCTGATCCCATCCTTAACTCTCTCACCCCTTGTAACATTGCTTATGTCAGACTTCATAACAGGGATGTTTTAAAATGGAGTACATTTATGACAATCTTTCTGTTAGAGGTCTTCAAATTTTTACTGACAATGCTAAATGCAAGAGTTGAGATTTAGGGTACATTGGTGGTTATGGTTTCTAGAGCAGAAGCCTAACCTATTCAGGTTGGTGTGCTGCAGGTCCAGCACCAGGTTGTTTGTCTGAAATGCTGTTCTTCTTGGAGCACTGGTACTTTTTGAGGTCCAGGAGAGTCCAGGGAGCCTAGAGGTCGTGAGTAAGCAATGTCAAGGGCAAGTGTCCCTTTTTTCCTGCTGGGAGAGACTCTCTTGGACCTGGTGAGCAGCCTCATGAAAGAGCGTAATCATCACCTCCTGCTTTTTAACTATGGATACTCTTGGAAAATTATTTCCTTGGTAGGCATTTTCCAGGAATTGCAGACACACCACAAACAAGGTCACCATGGATATTCTGAGTGTTCAAGGCAAGGTGTGTACCTGTGGAATAGCATTTTTAAAAAAATTTCAGTTATTCATTTGTCATACATAATTTTTAAGATTCTTAGAGAAAATGATAGTATTATCTTATGTCAAACCTAGAGTAATATACTGAAATATTTAAAATAGATTGCCTGAAAGGTGGTTTGAAGTAAAACAAAAGAAAAACATTTTGGGGTTTTATTTTTACTCTTTCTTTCTTTTATTTTATTTTTTTTTTGGTTCATATTTATGGATTAGAAAGAACTGGAGACCAGACTTTGGGTTTCCTCATGACTGTCCAATCACTGCTAAATGTCCTTAGAGCAATTATTGTCAGCCTTTTCCTACCTTAAGGCTTTATGGTATTTGAAAACAAAAGTTTGACATCATTAAAGACATCTCAGTACTTGCCTTTAGTGCAGAGTGACAATTGAATTTCCTTAAGTATTTTCTCTTCAAAATCAATTTGAGAAGACATGTCAACTCAGTAATTTAATGCAAAGTTCTGAGTGTCCTCTATGTTTTACACTAGGTTATTAGAAATATATTGGCTATTGCCACATTGTTACAAATCCCTATTTCTGTGCCGTCTCTCTCTCTTGCTCTCTCGCTCTCTCTCAGTGTGTGTCTATTGATTTCTATTCATGGGGATTGTTATTCTCCTTCACTGTATTTCTGATTTAGTCTCCACAGATTTCAATTTCTGTCTGTCACGCAAATAAGGTGCTACCCTAAATAATCAAATTAAAATACAACATACGGACAACCAGGTGTATCTTTTCATACCAGAGTTTGAGGCTTTAGGAAAATATTTCACAAAGTCAACCCCTTTGAATAGTACTTTACCCTTGAATCACAGGAATTAGTAGAGTGTCCTTGCTAATTCTGTTTGAAAAATGACAAAGCATCTCCGCCTTCTGTTCCTAGAAATTGTCTCAAAGAAAAAAGAAGAGCAAAAACTCAAAATAAAATATTGTATTTTAAAAATAAACTAGGAGATAATTATGTGCTTCATCCAAGGAGGCAAAGGGCAAGGTTCCAGGATGTGAGAAGACACCCGTGGACAGGATCAAATGTAGGACTTGGATAATAATGATCAGCCAAGTTCCAGTCTAATACAAGCCCCAGGGTAGGCCCAGAGTTCCGACAGGCATGGACAGCTACATGGGCACAGAAGTCCTCGTCCTGTTTGCTCTAGAGAAGGACTTCAGAGGCAATGAGGACGCACAGAGAAAACCAGCATTTGTAGAAACAATTTGTCTCTGAGGAAGGGGAATGTTCTGCATCTAAAATAAAATAAAAATAAACAACAAAATAAAATATTCATACAAATTTTATTTTCACTTGAGAAAGTATTAACAAAAGGGAATGAATTAACTCATAAACTTTGAGCTGCAAGGGATCAAAAATACTTGCCTGTCCTCATCTCACAGGTGTACTCTCACACACACACACACTCACACACACTCACACACACATACACTCACTAGAAGGGGGAGAGGGAGGGAGAGCTGGAGATCCACTTGATCTAGGAACAACTTTCTGCATAAAACTGGAAAACCCAAGGAGACGAGAAAAAAATCTATTAATCTGAATTTATACGGGTATTATTCCAACTACAGAATTTGATGGCAGATAAAAAATATCTGCCTAAAAATCTAGAAGAGATGGAATAAGTAAGGATGGATCTCTTTGTGAAGACAGCAGAGTGAGACAGGGCCCAGGGAAGGAGGGGAGCCCCGAGCTGGGAGGGTGACCTTGCTCACTTTGGAGACCTGCCCAACTTTCACTCAGAGCCTGACTCAGGTGTGGCAAGCAGTGGCAGAGCTGCTGGGCTTACCTCCACAGAAGGAGGCTGAGCTCAAACAAACAAACAAACCAACACCAGAGCTTTGGCAGGGGCCTGTGGGCTCCTGCTTTGTACTGATTTTTGTTTGAAGTATATATTCTTGTATGCAGAAAATTCTTTTTCCTGGACTTTATATCTGCTTGAAATTTGAGTCTGTTATCAATTGATGTCTTCAGCAAATCTGCTTCCCTTTACTTTGCTCTCATATGCTCACTGTTGGCTTATTTGTTAACTCCACAGATGGCGTCACATGAGGTTGGCCCTGGAGCACTCTCTCCATCCATTGGCTTAACAGTGTATTCCTTGATATGCCAGAATAAAGGAGGCATCCCAAGCAAGGGATCACTGCCACTCCCCTGGCCACACCCAGTGGTGTAAGAATGCAAACTCTTTCTACTGTTAAGAACATATTCCTGGAAGTTCTAGGAGAATCATTTTCACGTAGGCAATAATGGGAGAGAGAGCTGGTAATCAGTTCCTAGGGAAGGGGAAAAGCCACCCATTCTTTGCCCCACTGACTTGGTACAAGTCCTCATGACAAAAGGCATGTGCTTGCATTACAATGTAGACATACAAGTGACACAGGAAAACTGAGCACCATCAGACTGGAAGAACTTGGGCCAGAACTTTGGAATCCTGCAGTGCCTCTGAAGGTTTTGAAACACTCCAACCATGAAGCTCTCAGATTTCAATTGTGTGTCAAAATGCACTCCTTTGTTGCTGGTGGGACTGCAAATTGGTGTAACCACTCTAGAAAGCAGTATGGAGAATCCTCAGAAAACTTGGAATGGAACCACCATTTGATCCAGTTCTCCCATATGCCCAAAGGACTTAAAATCAGCATACTATAGTGACATGATCACATCAATGTTTATAGCAGCTCAACTCAGAAGAGCTAAACTATGAAACTGATTAGATGCCCTCCAATAGAAGAATAAATAAATAAAATGTCATACACACACACACACACACACACACACATATACACAATGGAATATTACTCAGCCTTAAAGAAGAATGAAATTATGGCATTTGCTGGTAAATGGTTGGAGCTGGAGAATATCATGCTAAGTGAAGTAAGCCAATCCCAAAGAACCAAAGGCTTAATATTTTATTTGATATGCAGAAGCTAATTCACAATGGGGGTGGGGGTGCTAGGGAAGAATAGAGGTACTTTGGATTAGACAGAGAGGAGTGAAGGGAGGGGAGGAAGTATGGGAATAGGAAGAAAGAAGGATAGTAGAATGAATCGGACATTAATACCCTATGTGCATATATGACTACATGACTGATAGAATTGTACATCATGTACAACCCAAAGAATAAGAAGTTAAAGTCCATTCATATATGATGTGGCAAAGTCCATTCTACTATAATGAATAATTAGAACAACAACAGCAATAACAACAAACAATGTCAGCAACAATAATAACACTGTAGCATACTCCAAGCAGTATGATTGTAAATCTTATTTTGAAGAAACTGAAACTACTGTCTTCCCTAGCCCTTCCACGCACTTCTTCAGCCCTACTGGTTCTTGTCTTTCCAACTAGAATGGCAAATGCCACAGGCTTCTCTGCATCTGCAACTTGCAGATGTAGTTCATGCAGATTCTCAGTCTCTATAATCACCCAAACCAAATACACACAGTGCATCACATATGTGTATATAGTCCTATATATAAGATCTCTTTCTGGTTCCAGATTTCTGGGGAGTACTAATATACCCAACTACACACAGAAGGATTTATCAGATAAGTTAATAAAAAGCAACGTTAAATGCATGATAGGTCACTTATTGTTGCAGAAGGGACTTACAAATTTGGAAATGTAAAAAGTAAAATGAAATCTGTAATGTGGGACTAGGATCAGCCTGGACTCAGGCCTGTACCCATGGGTGTATACATATGTGCAAAGAGATCAGCACGGGTATATGTATTCATGTGTTATTGCTGTGTTAACTGAGTGTGCCTTCAGCTTCAATGAACACACACAATCTTGGAACTTGTCTTCCAAAAGCCATTCCCCAATGAAAGGAAGCAGGGATCCCCTTTCCAAGCTGATGCAGGAAAAGAGCTGGACAAATGTGAAACACACTGAGGTGCTACAAAGCCAGACAGCACACAGAAATGACAATGATCATCTCTCCTGATATGGAGGTGTCTCTTGGGAAAGTTTGACCAATTCGAGCACAAATATTCATTATTCTAATGATGATTTTAATCCATCAAATAAAAATTAAAATCTAATTCCTTTGAGATGTAAATAAATATGTCAGAGAATTAAAATAAATTCTGCAAGCATCAAGGTGTTTACATAATCTAATCTGATACAAAATTCTTACTGAATAATCAGGGGACTTCAGAGTTGACTTTTCAGTAGAGAAGCCTGACCAACACTACCATATGATCAAAATGAATGTCCTCAGCAATGGATGAGTGAAAATCCTGCTGTCTCTCAGGCTGCAAGGGGGAAAAATACCATCATTTCCTATCAAGGGTGCCTGATATGAGTCTTCATGTGAGGCGACATCAAACAAACCCAGGCACCACCTGGGGACACTGCCCCATCACCAACTTGTCAACAGCTTGGAGGACAGGTGAGGATTCCAGGGCTTCTCCAAAGTGAAAGATCAGGTGAGATGGAAACTAAGCACAAACTGTCCTCTTTTGTCAAAAAGACACTGGGGCATTTGTAAACTGACCAGGGTCTGAGGGCTCCTTGGCAGCAGCGTCTCCCTGCTGAGGTCTTGACTTTGCTGGCTGTCCTGTGGTCACACAGAAGGCTGTTTTTATAGGAATTAACATTAGATATTTTCAGAATAATGGGGATTCAGAAGATAATCTAATCTTGGATGATTTAGGAGAAATTACGTTCTCTATCATACATTTCCCAGTTTTTTGCATATTTGGGATTATTTCAAAATAGATTTTTTTAAAATAGAAGAAGCTAGGTAACACAAGTTTATCTTAATTATTTCATATTATCTCAATTTTTCTTGCTTTAGTCTTTTAAAAAAGTATTTTAAAAATATTTACTTCGGTAGGATGAACTTTAACTTAGAAATAAAACAGTCAGATACATAAAAATTAATCATATAGTTCAAACCAGTGTCAAGACATTGTTAATGTTTTTTGAATAATCCAATGGAATATCAATGACCAAGTTCACTGTTAATGAAAACTCATTCCTACAAATTTGCAAGACAAACAATACTAATTATTAAAAAAAAGGGAAAGCCATGAGAGGGGGATTTTTTCGTATCTTGATTATCTACAACATATTTAAGCAAAAGAAAAGCAAAATTAATTCTAAGGCAAGGTGGTTTTATTTTTTTTTCTGGAAACCAAAGTCTCGTGTGCTTGGAACCTCAACATGCACAGTATGTTAGCATAATGCAGGTTCAGTGCTGGTGGGAGGGTAACTTGTGGCATATGTATGTTCAATTATAAAAAGAACTTATATAAAGATTTATATAAGAGACCTTAGAAATGTGACACAAATATTTTGGATATTGTTAAAAATGAATATATGCATTAGATCCCTTTTGATATTTATATCCCAAGAACCAAAGTAGGTTTAGTCAGCATGCGCTGTGTTAGAGATTCTAAGTTTGAAGAGGGTGTGCTGAAAGAAGATGGAGATTCTGAAGGAGTCAAGATTAGGTGTGGCCTCCCGTGTTGTGTGTGAGGAGAAGACGGCATGGAGATGCTGCACATGGGTGGCTACATGAAGTACACAAGCCAGAGAAGCTCTAGGGCAACTTTCAGCCATTCAATGGCCGCTGTGGCAAACTCATGGGCTTTGTCTTCTTCCTAGGTCAACATCAAAGGCTGAGCTTACATGTCGTGTGCATGTTCTGCACACAGCTGTTTCCTCATGGCTTGCTAGCTACAAATACTGATAAAGTGAGGAGGTAAGAAATGTTGGTCTCCGTGCACACCACCTTGGAGAAATCTCTCTCTGCTGATCGGCTTCATCAGCTAAACACAGGTCACATCTTTTATTTCTAGTTTAGTTTTTGCTTCAATTCCTCTTGACATGCTCTTGCACTACAGTTACAGGATAGAACTCTCTAAGGCATTTTAATTCACATGATATAAGCTATGCCAGTCATACTATAAAGTGAACCTTGAGGTCAAATTAAAATGTAACAGGAAAAGGCACTCTTTGTACCAAATCAACTAACTTGGCAAAAATAATACCCTGACTTTTGCAGGAATCTGTGGCCTTCTTCCCTCAGATGATGCCCTCTGTGTGGTCAAGGAGAAGTAGGGAAACAAACACCTGGCTCTCTGTACTTTGAGTGGAGCAGTGTGGACCCTATCACCATTCTCAGGAGAAATGCATGGATCATAAAGGAAGTGGAAGCTACATTCACATGGTTTTAAGGCAGTGCAGACATTTACACTTGACCCTAGAGGAGGGGGTACCTGATACCCACTAGACCCCTTGGCGTTGTTTACTGTCATCCCTGGGCACTGCTTTCACTTGGTCACTATTCTGAATAAAGACTTGTTCAGCAGAGAGTGGCAGACCACAGGAAATCCTGCTGTCAGCTACCCCTGGGACATCTTTCCATCTTACACTTCACTGCCAGTCTCAGATGACATCTGCGTGACACTGAATCTTTTCCACGAGTTCTAAAATTGGCAGGGGAAGTGAAAATGTGTATCATCAAGATGACATGCTGGGTGGACAGGACCACTGGGCACAGGGATGACAAGGCTGCCCGAGAGAAGTGCAAATCAGCATGGCCCCCGGCCTGGGCTCCTCTGCAGGGCTTCTGTGTAGGCTGTTTACATGGCACTGGATGATTTCAAAGGATAGTGACACAGAGACCTTATTTAATAGAATGGAGCTACCTGTGGTATAATCCCTATTTTAAAATTTAAAACAAAATAAGTAAACACATAAACAAAAAAAATCAAAATTGACTGGTCTGAGGTCAACATTTTCCGTGTGGCATCTCAATTCACCTACATTTTGTTCCTTGATTCTTTCCTCTGAGACAGAGTAGTGTGTGTATGTGATTTGGCCATCATGTCATTTGGTTTTCCTTCCTTGACACGCACATGTGAACACACACTGATTGCCAGGCTCCTGTGTCAGGTCCATGTTTGTTTTCCTCCTGGGTGAAAGCATCCTCCAAGGTCTCTAGTTCTTACCTGTTTCAGAAAGATCAGTCTATGTCTCAGTGTGCCTCTCTCTATCTCAGATAGACAGCAGATTGTCTCAGGATTATAAGTCACCCTGTGCTGCTTCCACGGCTGTAAAATTGAAAAAGTGACTTAAGTTACCCATTTTTTTTCTCAGCTTGTTTGTTTTATCAGTATAAATGTCTACAGGCCAGAATCAATGATATGAGAATAAACAACACCTCTAATCTCTTTTGTTGCTATCACTTTATCATTTCAGGCTTCAAAAAGGAATCGGTTTCTTTCTCATTTCTTTTCCTCTTTAATAAAATCTTGACAGCTCAAACAATGTGTTATAAAACTTTGAAAATAGATTAAAAGTATCTATTTTTACTGAGTCCCTCCTAAGCATCATCTACAGACAAAACCATCACTAACTCTTCCTCGTTTTTACATCAAAAGTTTGAAAACTTCTTTGTACACATCTTCAAAAATCTGATGATTTTCAGTGCGGATAGGGGAAAATCCGCACTGAATTAAGGATGGGGAATCTTTGTAATAACAAATATTTCAAATATACGTGATGTGGAGTAAAATTACCTTGATTTTTATCAATTCAGGTAATAGTAACATTTCTTAGCAGACACTTGTAGAACTGTGTGCTTTAATATTCATTAGGCAAACGATGTGGAGGAGAACCTTGATTTGTGTGTTAAAAGGTCTATGTATTTTATAAAATTTGAATTTTTTTCAAATTATGAATCATGGATTACAAACTGCATTTATATTTGTTGGAAGTACGTGTAAAATTTAGGTTTTATTTTCTTATTATATAAGTATAACTTATAAGGATGTGAACAATTTATGAGGTAGATCCTCAAGACAACAACCCACTTGCATGGGTCTTTCTGAGGCTCAGGGATGGACAACTTGTTTGTGTAGTTACATGTTAATAAAATCTCCAAAAGCAAAATACTTTATGAGCATCACTGTTTCTTTCCATTCTATCGCCTTATCCCTTGAGTGACAGAGGTGGCCAGGAGTGGCCGCAGTCCTTTCTGGATGCTGCTTCTGGCAGGTTGAGTGGGGACATTTGGAGGGATATAGTGGTGGTTTTCAGTCACTGCTGTGGATGACGGTTTACTTATTGCTAGAAAAAGGTTTGAGATGATGGATGCACCAATCATCCTAACTACTAGACCATTACACAATGCAAACATGTATTGAATCATATTAGAATTTATCAGAATTTATGTATTTGCAGAGTATGACCTGTAACCATGCTATAAAAAAAGAAAAGAAAAGAAAGAGAAAGAAGGAGAAGAAAAAGAAAAGAAAAGTGAATGTATTTGTAGCAGCTCAGCTACAGAAGAATCTGGTAAAATTTTCTCAAATATATCAAGATTATAATTACTAATTGAATTTAAAAAATTAATCAATGGGCAAAAAATACTGAATTATCTTTTTATTATCTCTATGCAAAATATCACAGTTGTTATTTTGTTTTATGAAATGTGGTCAAAGTTTATTTCTCTAAAAATTAAGGAAGCATGTAGGGTTTATTATGCAGTTAATTAATGAAATAGGATCTTCTATGTATTATCATTTGTGGTGGTTTTCAACATTCATTATCTGCTTTTTTTTTTTGATCTGGTGTGTTGTTTATGTTTTTTATTCATGGGTTTTTCTCTTTCTGAAAAAATCCTGATGTCCACACAGCAAAGTCCACAGTCCCTGATGTTCATCTGCACTGTGCCCTGTGCTATATTCCTCTTCCTCTTTTTGGAGTGGATCAGTTGTTTCTGTGATGGGATTTATTTTCTGTTTCACAAATACAATGTGAAACCCTAATATCTCTGTAATGCTTCTAATTTTAGAAATTTAATGGCTTCACAATTTGTGAAACAGAAGATAAAGTGATTTTCCTTAAAATTGAGAGAACAAAAATTAAAGAAGCATTAACATTAAACAACAACCACAAATAAAGCCATATTTAATGCAAAGTTATACTGACATACTAAAGAAGAAATGTAAGTTCTTTTTTTAGAAAATCAATAATATGAAGTAACTGAAGGAAACTATTGCAGGATGATCATGGCTTAAAAATCACAAAAACGTGCTAAGAATTGTGTCCTAAAAGTATTTCATGCAGAGAAGCAACACAATATAGTTCCTTGATAATCATTATATGCCACCTGAAATTTAATTCATCAGAAAAATTTTAATACATTTTAAAGTATACCTTTTTACTTATTTTTGAGTGTGTTTTTAAATGGTACCTAAAACCTGCAAATTATAAAATTGTTAAATACATGTTATTTAAGTAAAAAATCATGTTAGAAAACGTACTAAAATTACTAAAGCAAAACATAATCATTTATATATAATGGCATAAAACATTTTTTTGAAAGCTTGCATTGACTTTAAAATAGCTAAACCTTTATACATTTTGATGTTTATTATAAAGTAGGTGATAGTCACTGCTTAAATATATATTCATTGAATTATCTTGACTCTCCAATTAAAAATAAATAAGCTTTCAAATTTTATCTTCATAATGCATTTCCTTAAAATGATGAAAGTATTGAGTTATTGTCATTTCAAGGATTCCTGAATCCTCAGGGTCTTAGAAAACATGTCCTAATCTCTTCATTCATTTTGTTAGACTGAACTATGGATGCTTTGGTTGTATAGTTTGTGAAGGAATAAATCATGTTTAAATGAGATAATTTAGATAGATAAAAATAATTCAAAGGAGTTAAAGAAAGAACATGAAAATTTAGGGACAATTTCAGTTAAAAATCAACAGCAACAACAACAACTTTTTATCTAGATCTTTATTCCAGACCTAAGAACACAAAACTTAATTCAACCAGGAGTGTGGCAGTGGAACAACAGATCTTTGAAAGGAATCTAACAAATTTCCATATAATTTATACCACATTAAAGACAAAGCAAATGGTCAGTTCTTTGCATTTTGGAAAAAGTCCTGCTAGATTTGCACATGAACATTTAAAATGAAACTTGCAGAGTTCTCTTTCGTTGGCATCTTCTGAACTGTCAGTTTGGCTAACCTTTGTCTGCCTGTCACTGAGTTCCCGTGATTAAATGTGAAGATTATAATCATTAGCCATGCCAGGGGTTCACTGTGGGTGGAATTTGATGTGTGCATGACATTCTGTTTATACGATAAAGTCAAAATCAGACTTCATCTTTTCTAGCTCAGCACCCAGAGGTCTGTAGGTTAGCTACAGGCTTGCATTTCCTGACCATGTGGTAAATACTGCCTTCACATTGAATAGAGAATGTCACCAACATCCTGTAATCTCTGCTTCCTGTTAACTGGGTTATACAGGTATCTGGCATCACAGAAGCAACTCATTTGATAATCTTCATCTATTTTTATATATTTTCTAAGTAATTTTAGCCATGAAGCAATTTTGGGGAAAAGGATTTTATAATTTCATTTTTCATGTTAAACCGTTGTTATGAACGGGAGTAGCAACAGGAATGTTGGGTTAGGGCACTGATAAAATTACCAAGCAAGAAATGAGCATAGAGCATATGTAGTTTTAGTGGCTGAGTAATAAAGTAATTTTTGTCCAAGGAAATGCTCAATCTTTTGCAGTGGATACAAATGGCAAAAGCCCACAGAATAAACTCAAACCTCCTAAGTTTATAGACCTCCAGAAACATGGTCACCAAATTCCATCATATTTCAAAGAGAAAAAGCAGACTCCCTCGATAAGCTACATTTAATTTTCATTTTATGAGATCATTTCAGGCTTTAGTAATAGGTACAGTAAATTAAGGTAGCCATAACCAAAACCAAGTCATTTGGAATCACTTCCCTTTGAATGGATAATCAATACAAAAAATGTTTTTTTTTTTACCATCAAGCCACAATTGACAACTTCAAGTAACACCCCAAACTTGCTCCTCAAGGATGACTTTGAAGTGAAAAGTCATCAGATGTTTGGTCATGTGGCTCCAAAGAGTTGTGGGCTTAGGGGTCTTATGGAAGGAAGGAGCCCCTTCAAGGCACACATACTGATCTTTACTGAGGTTCAGATTTTTAAAACAATAGACAGGACCACAACTGCAGTGAGAAAACACGGGGGCTGCTGTGAAACACAATATGATGATCATGTGTTCAGATAGTCACCACGACAAAACGGCTTGAAGAAATAATGACAATATTTAAGACTGTAAATTACAGCTGCCAAGCACTAATTAAAACCAGCGGATCTCTGCAAGATGAGACAATCTGAAAGAGCATTCAGTGGGCTCCTCTGTCACTGCCGCAGGAGGCTGCCCCGCTGCTGGGTCCCCTCTGGCCTTCTGTACTGCTTTCCTGCCGCGGCTCCTCTCCATGGTTCCCCAAGGCAGCTCTGCAGCGGGCCTGCTTTGTTTCTTCCAGGTCCTACCTGGAGACAGGACCCCAACCTCTCTAGTCACTGCCGCTGCTCCTTCTCCATGCTGGCCTCCAGGCCACAAGTGCAGGAGTCAGGGTCAAGGAAGCCATTCTGCAAAATTCCTGTAACCAAGACAAGTGCTTTCTACGGAAATGAAACTCTGACCCAAAGACATCATCTCATGGGACTGCCATTATCCCAGCACACCCCTGGAGAAAGGTAGTGTGCCCTCCTCAGCCCACCACCTGAGTGTATTTGGTACACCACGAAAGAGCAGGGGTACCTCAGGGATATACAAACCTGGGACTGGGTCAAGTGGGAGAGATTCAGGGGTCACTCCCCAGTACTCATGGCAGCATGAGCACTTGCACTCAGTGCCTGCCATCAGTCAGGCACAATTCAAAGTGCTTTACACATATTAACAAATTTAATCACCAAAAAACTTTATAAGTTTTTTTTTAATCCTTATTTACATAGATGATGAAACTCAAAAACAGATAAGTTAATTAACTGCCCACAACACAGGGCTAGAAGGACAATCAGAACACAAAGGCAAGAGTCCATTCCTGGAGCCAGCCCTCAGAGCAACTCCAACACAGTGTCTTTCAGTGCACTGGAAATATCACCAAGCATTATAACCAATGCTTTGGTATGGTCCAGTGTGTTTTTATTCTGTTATTGTTATGTCTGTGTGATCAAGAATAAACTTCCTTTACCAGAAAATTTAGCATATTCAAATAGTATCATGAAATTTCCACTTTAAAATCTGTCAGAAAACCAACAACCTGTTCATTTTCAAGGGTTGTCATACCCTGAGAGTAAAGACAGAGAAGGAGATGAGAAGACAAATAAAAGAAAACAGAATGGAATAAGCACAGATATTCAGAATTGTGTCTACGAGAAGGTCCACGTGTGGTGTGCTTCTATATTTGTGCAAGAGTTATGTGGAAAGGTTGTTTCAAAACTAATGATGTCTACTTCAGAAAAGGCAGAATGGATTTTGTCTCTGCTTTAATTTTTTTTTTTTTAATTTTAATGGACATTTGGTCCTATGAAAAACTCCTTTAATAACATGAAAACCGTAATGAGACAGATCATCCAGATGTTGGAGATACGGACCCTGGAAAGTAGGGATGAGCAAAGATTGAGACTTTAAGACCAATAACCTGTTCTAAGTTGAAAACACTTGCAAACTCAAAAAAATAAAGACTTAATATTAAATTGCTCTAGTGGGATTTCTACCAAATGTTAGCCAAATTAGCCCACAGCTTTGATGACCACTATAAATGGCTTTTAATTGATGCAGGACAGCAACCTGAGTGCTTCCCTTGCCCTTGCGACTGACCTCCATTCTGATTTCTGTCAAGTAAACATTTACTGTTACTTTAATCAGGACTTGTGATCAGGTAATACCCCTCCTTAGGCACATGCCTCCTTTCTCCCAGGTTGGAGCATAAGCCGCACAGTTTTCTGACTATTTTACAAATCATCTTTCCTGGGTCTTAGTCCAGGTCTCATTTGTTTTCTGCTAAGCCTCTAACTTACCAGAACCTTGACCTCCAAGACAGGTGGGGGTTCCCATTCGGACTCCGAGGTTGGCTTTTTGTTTCCAATCTCTTAATGTCGCTGTTTTCCCATCACAGAGACCTGGATATTAAATCAAGGTCTTATTATGTTTTCCCACTTTTCACTTATATATATACTTCACAGGGAAAGCCTGGGACATCTCCTCTGTGTCTAAAGCAAGCTGACCAAGGACATCAATTACAATTAGCCACCTGCGATCTTGAAAACACCATGCACTTTTGGAGCTCTCCATCCGATGTTCTCTGTGTTTCCACATCTTTACTCAGTTTCCTTGGCTCCCTCTTTTCTCCCACTTTCTCACCACAGATTTCCTTCCTCATTGCTGAAGGCGAGACTTTTCCTTTTCTCCTTCAACCCACACCTCCACGATCTCACTTTCCACTCAAATATCTTACTAAAATTTTCCCCTCTAAAGAATCCCTTCTTCTTCTCCCACCACCCCCCCCCCGGGGGGAATATTGATGTGTTTCTAAGTTCTATTTTTCCCCACTCCAGTTCTGAAACACATGGAGGATTGATCCCAGGTGGTGCACCCCATGGCAGAATACACTGGGGGCCCATATTGCTTTCTTATCTCAGGGCTCACCACCTCACCTTCTCAATGGTTCCCTCAGACCAATCTGTCCCCAAGACACCTGCAGCCAAGGGACATTTCTGTGTCACTATGGTGGTGGTTTTATCCCCTTCGTCAAGGGTGCCCCCCATCTGGGAACAGGCTCAACCCCTCACACGCAGACTTCTGTCTTAGAAAAATCCATTTCACTCTCCTTCACCTCGCCCTGCTGCACTTCCACTCCTACCAGAGCTGTTGGTGCCTCTGTTCCTCTCAGCCCTTCGCTTCTTGGGACATCTTCTTCTGAAATTGTCTCTTGCTCAATCACCGTTTTCACACAGTAGTCATGATGGGATCCATCTAGAGCCTCGTGTCTTCTTTGAAGTCTATGACACTTCATGCCAGTTTGATTTAAGCCTCCTTTTCCTGTGTTCATTGAATGCCACAAGCATCTAAAACTCAGCCAAATATACTTATTTTTCATATTTGTAGGTCTGCTTTCTGAACACAGAGGAATTTTTAATCCAAATATCTAAGATTGAGCAGCTATAGGCTCAGTAAACATTAATTCATAAATTAAAAATTTAAATTCAATACTGTTAATGAATATGCATTTGAAAATCAACTACCTTGATAAATAATTAAGTCAAAAATCAATACAGTCTTTCTTTATATAACATCATAATACCAGATATAAATCAATTTTACCTAGAGTTATCTAATTTTCTAGTAAATTGTGACTTTCAAAATTTAAGCTTTTTACATGAAAGTATTTCATTTCATTAACATGTAGTATAAGAAGTGGTCTTATTATCTGTAACAAATTTTTATACTATTATCTTTAGCATGCCTAATCAAATAGTAGCATTATTTTTGAAATCTGGATTATCCTAAAAAAAATCCAATATTTTTCTAGGACTAGCACTTCCTTTTATGCAAAAGCAATCTCATAGACTGGGAAATAAGAGACCCGGTTTTGGTTTCAACATACTGTGCTTGCATAAGTCAGTATGGAAAGTGTAAAAGGAGAGACCAGGAGCAAATAATTCATAAAGTTGTTCTCAGTTCACATTTTGGTAGTATTTTTTTTCCATCTTAGATTGGCCACAGTCTGGCCATGTCTGAAACACTTATTCCTTGGCCACTTCCTGGGATAAGTAGTCTGGCCTCTATAAAAGATCTTTGGAGGACACTCAGCATTTGTGGTAGTAGCTCCATCTTTGAACTTGAACACTGTCTGGCTGGAGAGAGAATCTTGTTTTGTGGTGCCACTTATCTTCCATTAGAATTTTTACTTAGTGCTTCTCAAACTTTGAGTCAGTTTGTTTGGATTATGGAGTCGGTTTTCACTAGTTACCAGCAAAGGAACCTTGGATAACCTACATAAATGTTCTCAGCTTCAAGGAAATGTTCCTATAAAATGGACTATTAATAGTTCAAAGGGTTCATGGGAGGATAAGACAATATATAATTGAAAGTCCATGCCTTTCAAAAAGAAAGTGGTCAGTAATATCAATGTCCTTCTCTGCCTCTTTCTATGTATGCCCTGAGATTTTGGCCTGACTCAGGTATTACGAGTGTCTGTCACTCACCTCCCACCCTTCCCCTTTCTGGCTTTTGCTTTCATCATTGGTTCAGGGGCTTGTCCAATAATTTCCTAATCATTTATGAATTATCTTTCATACCCCATTGTTGATCATAATTGGATCCTTCTAAGACCATAAGAACCCACATGGTTAATGTTTGATAACTATAACACTTTATCACTGAAATTTTAAAAAAATCCCTCTAGAGTTATGGGTAGCATTTCTTCCATAAATTTGGTAAAATTCAGGGAAGTCAGTGAAGCAATGAAGGTTTCCAGTGGGCTAATTTTAACAGAACAGGTGTTGGACAAATGTCATCCTCTTGGGCCCTTCCTAGTCTCTCCCCTAAGCAATGTAACTGATCTTGGAACAGTAAAGATGTCAACAGTGTACTTAAACTCGTCAAGACTGTGTTTTCATGTTTCTTGGGGATATCAGAATGTTTCCTTCAGCACACCTTGGATATTGTTTGAGGGCTCATCTGAGGAATCACAGGAAGGCCTGGCTTTGTACTCAAATGACATGACAAGGCATTTACTGTCACAAATACGATACCATCACTTATGAGCAAATTGATATGCCAGTAAAGAATTACAGTTTTGGAAATCTGGCAAAACTATATTTCATTGTGAAAAATAAGAACAGGGAGAAATAGTATATTTGAAAAGTGACTTTTGACCCAGCTTCATGTCATGCATCTCATTCGACTTTTTTTTTAAAGTGGTAATAAAAAGAATATTACCTCTAAAGTATCTTAATATTTAGCATTTTATGTTGATTTGGTAAAAATATACCCAATTTGTTAGCTTTCCTTCTCTTCCTATATGTATAAGAAATGCTAATGTTCTTAAATACATAAGTACTCTTTCTGAATCGATTTTGGCAGAAAGGTTTAATTTGAATTAACTAGTGTTTTATTATTTATATGATGACAACAATGAGTTTAGCTTAGCTTATTATTTTTCTAAATTCTTAATAGTTGTGTGTCAGTCACTACAGTCATAAAACACAGAATAGACAGGATCATCACTATGTCCCTTGGTGTATAAATAATCAGATGCATTTGATCACTGAATTAATAAGCAGGAAAGCATTGCACCAGATGTACTTCAGACCAAAATAATATGGCAGAATTATGTGCTTGACGGTTTTGGAAAGTAATATTTTTTTAAAAAATTTTTCCATCATTGATGCTATGTAAAATAAAGTATATTATTTGTGGTATTTTTAATCTATTGTACATTTTCTTTGAGGATTTTATTTTTTAGCATTCACTTTTCAAATTTATTTTATTCCAATGATAGGTGTTGGCTAGCCAAGCCTGGGTGTTAGGTGCACGCATGTAATCCCAGTCATTCAAGAGGCTGAGACAGGAAGATAGCAAGTACAGGATAGCCTGGAAAGCTTAGCAAGTACCTATATCAAAGTAAAAGGTTAAGAAAGATAGTGCTGGGTGTAGCTCAGAGGTTGGGCACCCTGTATTCAATCCCCCAATACCACAAAAATATAGGCCATTAATCCATAGTGGCAAACTATTGCTTTCCTCAAAGTATTATGAATTTCTCAACTTTATATTGCCTAGAATTGTATGGTTATGTTAAGCACTCCATTCTCTTGAGAGGGTGTTAGTCTGGCATAAAATATGAAAGATTTTGTGCTAAATTTTACCCCTGGGATAATGTGGTATAATTAAGCTTTAGATTTGAGAGTAGCTTTACTCCTGTTTAAGAATTGATCCAGTGACTTAACCAAAATGTCCATATGATAGTTAAGTATAATTGACTGCTTTTCTATGAACAATTGGCTTATAATGCCTTCGCATAGCATAAAAACACATGTATATATGCACACCCAGACACTTTATTCGGTAAATCCTTTGTGTTCAGAAGATATCTGTCTAACTTCAAGAGTCTCTTTAAACAAGTTGTATTTCAAATCCCAGTATCTCAAACCAGCCATTCTTCAATTATTTGAATAAAGTACTAAAATTTAAATACAAAAGAATAAGTGAGTGTGAAATATTTTCCATTCTCTAAAAACAGTCCCTATACTAGACATGGTGGCACACATCTGTAATTTCAGCTACTCAGGAGACTGAGGCAAGAGAAATTGGAAGTTTGAGGTCACCTCAGCAACTTAGTGAGACCCTGTCTCAAAATAAAAATAAATAAGTTGATTAGTTAATTAAGTACATGGTCTCAGAATGTAGCTCAATGGTAGAACACCTGTGGGTTCAATTCTTAGTATTGCAAACAAAACAAAACCATTCAGTTCCTCATTAAATGGTATGATATACAATAAATAAATAAATAATAGTGGATTTTAATTTTATTCTCATTTCTTGGATGGTTAAGACACTAATATGTGTTGGATCTTCAGGAGAGTTATATGTCATCCAATATATGATTTGTTGACTTCCATGACTATTCATTTATTCATCATTTTTTTTATTTGTATTATTTATTCATTGCAGTGCTGGGAACTGGACACAGGTCCGCATATCTACTAGGCAAGTGCTCTAACACTGAGCTATATCACCAGGCTGACCATGAAACATTTTTAACCTTAAAAAAAATTTAATATCCATTGCTCAGAAGAATCTGCTAGCACTTGGATTAAATAAGCCCAGTGGCATCAGTCAGAAAGACAGAACCAATAGGTAGAGAGATGGAGATGCATGAGAGGGAATTTGTTGAAGTGGTTGGTTCACACGGCTGTGAAGGCTAAGAGTCACATAACGTGTTGCCTGGAAGCTGGAGAACCATTGAAGTCTGCCTCATGACTCAGTCCAAGTCCAAAGGCTTGAGCATCCCAGAGCCTAAAAACCAAGGAAGCTGATGGGTGTTGTTACTCTCAATCTGAGGCTATTAGCTAGAGAACTTAGGAGATTCTTGGCCATTATCTGAGTCCAAAAGTCAGAGGACCTGGAGTTCTGATGTTTAAGGGCTAGAGAAGAATGTTCTCTCAGTTCTAGAAGAGAGGAGACACTTTTTCCTCTTCTTTGACCCATTTAGGTGCGAAGTCAACTGTATGATTCCCACCCACAATGGGAAAAGGCAGATTTTTCTTATTCAGTCTACTGCTCCAAGTACCTGTCTCCTCTGGATACATCCAGAAATTTTGTGTTTGCATTGTTATGGGCATCCTTTAATCTGTTCAAGTGGACACATGCCATCAGATTAAGTTTGCATCTTGGTTCCAAATTTTAGTTGCAAGAAAATTACTGAACATCATTAAGCACTAACAGTCTGCTAGGGAAAAGGGATTGATAGCAAACTTATCCTCTGTTTATCTACAAATAAATGAAAAAAATAGGTGTAAATCATTTAATATAATTCACAACACATAGTAACCAATGATAAAGTTTATTATTTTATTAATTTATCTTATTTTTCACTGTATTTGAAACAACACTAGCTAAAAAATATGCCCATATCTTTTCAGAATTCATTAACTGCAAAATTCTTCCTACCTTCCCTCTTTTCAAATGAAGTACACTTCCAGCCTTTATGTCCACCTGAACCAGCCCTATCAAGTAATTGGTGAAGAAACACATTTGTTATGAGTTTACATTCTCTCTGTCTTGATCTAAGTTTATAAAAGAAACAGGGACAGAATGGATTAATAATATTACTCTTTACATAGTGATATTAATTATGTTGCATGACTAGATTGTTCATCATTCACCTTTATTGATAATTATTTGGAAAAAATATATCTAAACTAAAATTCTAGTCTTCATAAAATTATATTGTCAAATTTTCAATGCAAATTTCATGCTGGACTATTTATTTTTTAATCAAGAAAAATTAACCCAAGATAAAAATGATTAACATTCTAGGTATTCCAGTGGTGATGTTTATACCCAGTGAACTCATAAGAGCATTCTAACTAAAACATTAGCAACTCCTTAATCTAGGTGGCTAGGTTTATAATTAATCACAGAGATTTAATAAATATGCCTACTTTCATATTTATTTCCTAACTTTGAATTTCATGAAACCCTCCAAGAACAAGTTTAGCATTTACTTACTTTATGTAATTCTTTTTAGCAATAAACTACAACAAAAATAAAATCATGATATGATGAATATATTTTATGACCATATAATCACAAACAATGTAGTCAAATCATATCAAATAGATTTTTCTATTTGAATATTTATTTACATGCATTTATGTTCAAATAACAAAAATTTTATATCTAACAAAATAATATTTATAAAGAACTTCACTAGATTAATACTGGACTAGATTGCAATGTGTATGAAGAACAATACACGTTCACTGTGTTTAGTAGGGTATGAATTCCTAAGCCATTATGTCACCTCTGAAGATTATTTCAATTAAAGGCCACATATCACAAGCTCATCACACCTGACATATTAACCAATGGTAAAATGCTGAAAGCATTTCCTCTAAAATCAGGAACAATACCAACATACTATTCTCACCGTATCTATTCAAAACAGAAGTGGAAGTCTCAGCCAGAACAGATAAGGAGAAAGAAATATACAAGATCCAAATCAGGAGATATTAATGATTTGTTTGAGGATGACATAAACTTATGTATACAAAACCCTAAATCTCTACCCAGAAAACTATTAGAACTAATAAATTCAGTAAAGTTGTAGGATGCAAAAATTTCATATAAATTAGTATTGTTTCTATATGTTAACGAAACCTATCCAAAAGATGAATCATGAAAACAGTCTCATATAATAGCTAAGAAAAGCCTTGGAGATAAATGTCAGTAAGGCAGGGAAAGATTTGTACACCTAAAAACTGTAAAGCATCGATGGAACAAATTGAAGAAGACACAGATAAGCAGAAAGGTATGTTCATGATTAGAAGAATTAATGTTGTTAAAATGTGCATACCACCCAATGTGATCTACAGATTTGATTCAAAATTCCCAATATTTTTCACAGAAATATAAACAAATCCTAAAATATGTATAAAATTTGTGAAGAACCAAAGCAATCTGTAGCAGAGAGACTGGAAGTACCACCCTGCACAATTTCAAAATACTCCACAAAGCTTCAGTAGTGGAAAAAGCATGGTAACTGCCTAAAAGCAGATGTGCAGACCAGTGAAGCAGAAGAAGGACACCTGATATAAGTGCACACATTTACTGTCAAGTGTTTTTAACAAAAATGCCCAGAACATACAATGAGAAAAAATAGACCCTCATTTCACCACATATTTATAAGTCAACTCAAAATGCATTGAACGCTTCAATGTGAGACTCAAAACTAATATGCTACAAATAAAAAAGAAAGAAAGAAAGAAGGAAAGAAAGAAAGAAAGAAAGAAAGAAAGAAAGAAAGAAAGAAAGAAAGAAAGAAAGGGGCTGTGGATGTGGCTCAAGCGGTAGCGTGCTCGCCTGGCATGCGTGCGGCCCAGGTTTGATCCTCAGCACCACATACAAACTAAAACTAAAACAAAAATAAATAAAATAATAAATAAAAATAAAAGAAAAGAAAGAAAAGCCTTTGGAGAAAAGCTCTATGACATTAGCCCAGGCAGCGTGGCGGCTTTCTTTCTTTCTTTCTTTCTTTCTTTCTTTCTTTCTTTCTTTCTTTCTTTCTTTCTTTCTTTCTTTCTTTCTTTCCTTCTTTCTCTCTCTCTCTCTCTCTCTCTCTCTCTCTCTCTCTCTTTCTTTCTCTCTCTCTTTCTTTCTTTCTAAATCTCAAAATAGAGACAACAGAGCAAAAATTAGAATAGAATTACATTAAACTAAACTCTTCACAACAAAGGAAACAGTCAACACAGTGAAGGAGCAATCTACAAACTGCAAGAATAAATTCAGAAGACTTGTATCTGATAAAAAGTTCATATCTAAAACATAGAAGTACCCCAATAACTCAGTCAGAAATGAGCAAAAGACCTGATAGAAATTTCCCCAAAGTAGACATATAGATGGACAAAGGTATGATAACAATACCCAACATCATTAATCGTCTGGGAAATGCAAATTGAAACCAAAATTCAAATGCACAAATATTTCACATTTAAATTAGCCCTTAGAGGCAAGAGTCAGACATCCAGGTTACAAACACTTGTGTAGCTTCTTATTGTCTTTGCAATGAAGAAATTTTAAATATGGATATGTTCTTTTCTAATATGCTATTTATCTACTTTTATGTATAGGCTCTTGAATGTATGGTTATTTAGTTTCTGGCCTACAATAATTATTTTCACTAAAATTTCTTGATCTACATAATACTTTCTGCATCTATAAAACCCACAACTGTTAGAATGGCCATTATAAAAAAAATGTATAAGTGTTGGTGAGGATGTGGAGAAATGGGACCATTTGTACACTGTTAAGGGGAATGTAAATAGTGCAGCCTTTATGAAAACGGCATGGAGTTTCTCAGTCACAAGTAGGACTCCCATGGGACCCGTAAAACCTAGTACTGGATATACATGTACAGGGAAAAATCAGTGTGTGCAAGATCTAGTTCCACTACTGTGCTCAAAAAGTTTCCATCTACAGATTAATGGAAAAAGAAAATGCAATATACATCCACAATAGAGAAGTGTTCAGCTTTAAAAAAAGGATATCCTGTCATCTGGGACAACATGAATGAACCTGGAGGACATTAGGTTAAGTGAAATGAGTCAGACACAGAGAGACAAATACCACAGGATCTCAGGCACATGTGGAATCTAACAATCCTGGACTCATAGAAGCAGAGGGTGGAATAGTAGTTACCAGGGGCTTCAAGTGCTGAGGTTGGGGAGATATTGGTCAAATGATAAAAAACTTGTAGACAGGAGGAATAAGTTCAGGAGATCTATGGTACACTGTGGTGATGAGTGTAGTTGATAAAAGTATATGGCATAGTTGAAAATTGTTACTAGTTTTAAGAGTTCTCATCATAAGAGTAATAACTTCATGAGGTTATGCCTGGATTCAGTCATTATACAATGTATACGTACATCAGAACATCATGTTGTACACCAAATCCACATGGAACTTCCATTCATCAATTAGAAAAAGAAAGCTACCTTTCTTGTGACTGCTAAATGAACTCTTTAAAATTAGTCACCCTTCTATTGGGAATAAATCCAATTTCCTTGACAATAAAACAGTGATTATATCTCAGTCTAGATTTCTTGTAGTGAAAGTTCCTATAAAGAAAAGTCATCCAAATAATAATCATATTTATCAAAATTCAGTGACTTAAGTGTGAAATGGAGTTAGGACCATTAGCAGTCTTTTTCAATAAAAAAAATCATGGCAAAATAGTGAAGATTTTATAATCTAAGCACAAATTCAATAAGTCCTGTATGAAAAGAAGTATTTAATTTATTTAATTTCCTAGCAAGGAGTTTTGTTATTCTCCTCTATACTGAAACCTGTTTTTCATTACTGAACTTGCCAGGACAATTCCAAACAAGTTTCCAGGTGCCTCAAATGTGTTTTTAATGTAATGTCACTCAAAACATAACTAATTACTATTTTTATTTTGAAAAAATCACACACAAAAATATTTCAAGGCAAAATTAGCTCTTATAGGCAAAATTAAGACATCCATGTCAGCAGATGTCTGGATGGTTCCTTGCCATTTTTTATAATAAAGATTATTTTAAATTTTATAAGCAGGTTATTTCAAAATCATTTTTATTATTAAGTACAAGACCTTGAATAAATATGATTATTTTGTTTCCAGTCTACAATAATTACTTTAAGATTTCTGAATTTAGATAATACTTTCAGAATCTGTGAAACTCAACTTTTGGCTTGTTTAACAGGTGCGTTGTCTTTTTGTTCCTCTCCACAGTTACATGTTTCCTTTGGAATTTCCCAGATGTTTAACTTTTCTAATCTATTACTAGGATATACTTGTGATTTATTTTATAATTTTACTTTGCTTCCTAGATCCTGATATTGCCCTCTGCATTAGGGATGCCCTTTGCTGTCTCTCACACATGATCTTCACCAATTCTACACTACATATTCACCTTCTCCTTCAAAAGCCCCAAGGAACATGAAACATGCTACCTCACATAGTTCTTGCCCTTACCCTTGAAGCTGGGGATTATCTATTGAACTAATGAGAGTGACATTCACCCCCGTGTTGTTGAGTTTAGCTCAAGCTTCTTCCCTGCCTCTCTCCTTGTTTCTCCCCTAGTGCTCCCGCATCCTTCTTAGAAACTTAACCATTCACAAAGATGATTCACCCAACATACTGGCTTATCATCTCTTGGGGCTCCTTCATGCAATCTGGATCTCAGTTACCACCATGATCCACTCTTCATTTCCCCTCACCAGCACCACTTCCCCCTTTAAATCTGATTTTAAATTAAATGTTTCATTTCATCTGACTGCATCTTTTGGCAGCTTCCTTAATTCACTGCTCCTAACAATCTTCAGTGCTTTGACACTACCTTATTTACACTGTTTCTTGATGCACCCTGGTGTCCAGATCTTCTCATATTCTCCTGACTTAGCACTATAATTGCTCTCCTGCAAATATCAAAATTTCTTCCCCTTCTCTTTCATGTTTGGTTATTTGTTTTTGTTTGCTTTTGTGGAAGGAGACATACTGACCTGTCAAAATATGACTTTTGGGCTGGGATTGTGGCTCAGCAGCAGAGTGCTTTCCTAGCACATGTTAGGCACTGGGTTCCATCCTTGGCACCACATGAAAATAATCAATCAATAAAAAGGTTATTGTATCCACCTACAACTAAAAACCAAATATTTTTTTAAAAATATATCATAGTCTCAGAAGTCCCACCAGCTACAAAGGTGCATACACTGAGGCCGTAGAATGAGACTGGGGAAGAAAGCCACAACCGTGTTGATGGACTCACCTCAAATATGTGACTGCTGACCTTGAATGTTCTCAACATCCTCAGATAACACAACTGCAGTTCTCCACTAAGTTACCTTTCTGCCCTCTGGATGACTCTCACTCCTTCTCCCCAAATCTTTAGCAACTCCTCCTCAGCCTACCTCTCAGCACAGGAATGGTGTGCCCACGCTCAGTCAAGGACCACTTCATCTCCCAACACCACTCGGACCCCTCTTTGTGGAGATGCAAGAATCCTCACTGCTCCCAGTCCAACCTCCATCCCCAGGTCTTTGGTACTATTCCCTGCTGCCTTCTTACACATTCCCTGCCACACATAGTCCTGTCCCCTCCACCTCCCAAACACCCACCATCAAGGGGTACGACGTCCCTGTCATCACAAGACTACTACCATTGCTGGATAACACCTTCCTTCTGTTAGTGATCCTCCTTCTGTCCATGTTCTATGGGACCACCAGGTCACTTTTCTAAAGTGCAAATCATCATCCCCTGCCTGACATTCTCCAAAGTCTCAGCTCTTTGTCCTGTCCTGAAGGACCCTGTGTGGTTGGATGCCTGTTTACCTTTCTGAGAGCTCTTGGTACCTTCTCCTTTCTTACCACATTCTAACCCAACTGACATCTTCCTCCTTTTCAAATATCCAGCTGTTTCCTATTAGAACATTCTACCACAGCCACCCTTTCTCTTGAAATTCCCTTGCTCCAAAATGACCCATAGCACTCGTGTTAAAATTCATGTTTCAAGTCAAAGCCCAGCTCTTCAGAAATGCTTACCTGACCATCACCCCTAAACATCATGCATGCAAGTGCTCTGGAACTCTGGACTATATAAAATAGGTACATTATAAACTAAGTATATTACTTATTTTACATTATTCATAGTATCTGTTAGTGGATGCAAATAACTTAATTATTTATTGTTTAATTTTTTTGTCTTAGCTTTCTAAAGACAATGCAAACAATGTATACAAGGAATATATCAAATGTCAGTGCTGCACACAAAATTCTCAGGGTAAGTCTGTACTATAGAACTCTCAAAATGTTAGTCAACAGACAGAACATACCAACAGCATTTAGTAAGTTATGAGCTATAACAACTACTTGAAGTAACATGTTGATTGGAATACAATTCACATAAATACTTGGATCTGTCGAGATATCATTATGATACTGACTTATTATTAACTATGTAGGTCTATTTTTATCCTAATTACTCTTTTCATATATATATATATACACATGCAATTCTTACAAAATATCGAATTCTATATAATCTCTTGAAGGGATTTTTTTTAAAGTTAATCTTACACCTAAGAATAAAAGTAAAGCAAATTATAACTAAATGGATCTAAATAGAATGTCATTAAGGGCAAAAAACAAGCCAGGCAATATTTTTGCTTCTAAACCTTGGCAAAAAATGATGACAAATTTACGTTTTTCTTTTATACTTACATGCTACTGTTCTCAAAAATTGCATATAGTAGCAACATTTATTCTACCTCATTTGAGTTGTATATTTCAAATCACATTAGCTTCAATTTCAGTCATTCTGACAATGAAAATCATATAGCAATTTTACAATATGATATTGTAAAATAAAGTTCAAACATTCCCCAATTTAGAGAACAGTAAGTAAAAAAGATTTCTACTGTAAATGCAATGTATGCATACAATATTTTTTAATTTTCTGAAAAATATTTAAATTGTTTAATCCACTTAGATATTAATTTCAAAATAAATGCTATCTTACTGAAATTTTAATCCATGGCAATAATATTAGTTTCCTTAGCTTTCTTTCTCTATTCACTATTTGTGTGTGTAGTATATTTTTAAACATAGGTGACATTAAGTATTCTAGATAATATATATTTAATTTTCTTTAATTAAACTTCAGCAATATATGTTTCATTTAACAGTATCAAATAAATTTAACTTGAGTTGCCATTAAATGTTAAACTTCTGTGCTGTAATAACAGAATGTGAAAATATGATTGTAAATATATAACCATCATTAGAAGTATTTTACGTACAGTATCCATGTGAAATTTATTAGGCTTGGCAGGAAAATAATTATTTTGAGAAAATTATATCAACGCATAAAATTCTGGAAGCTGAGGATTCTTTCATTATAAGATCCCTTAATATTTTGTGTGTGCATAAATATTATACAACAAAAGTTTAATAGAAATGAGCAGGAAAAAATATTTTATTTTGTAAGGATTGTGCATTCTGAATGATATTAATTCCTTAATTTGAGCTAGTTTTAAGATAGTATATTTTCCCTGTTTTCAGTATTCAGGTGCTATATTGACAAGATTTTATAGACAATAATTTTCAAAAATTTCATCTATGTAGGACTTTTACACCACAGATTTTGTTCAATTAGACTATACTGGGAAATGATAATAGTAGTTTTTATTAACAAATGTAGTGAAAATTATTTTAGGTAAATTGTTTCAGGATTTAATTAAAAATACCAGTCCTATATAATCTCAGGATTTAACCAAAATAGACCTCACAAGAGTAGATATGTTTTATAATCTACTGTTATCCCTGGTTGAATTAAGTTCTGAGATACGTAAATGTGGGTGGACATGCATACACTAGCTCATGTGTGCAGAATTCTTTAAATGTTATTAGGAAAGAAGAAAATGCAAAGTTCCAGAAGAATCCTCTTGCCTCTCCAGACAGAGGAACTGTAGTGGGCAAGCTGACGTAGCTACCACAAGGACAGACCATCCAATTCCTAGGTCCTTCTCTAAACTTCAGCTGAAGAAACATATTATTCTAGCCAGACCTACTGGGGGTTCCAGTGTCTCCCCTTAACCCATAGTTTCTATTAGAAATGTGAAACCAAAGAAATGGAATCATAACAAATTTTGCAAACTTGCTTCTTCCCACCTTCTCACACCACATAAAGATCTGGGTGGCCCTGAGTGCTGATATCCCCATAAGAGTGTCAAGCAGAAAATCATGGTTTTGGTCTCATAAATTCAGACAGGAGACAGATGTGGAAAACCCCAACCATCCCACGCTCACAAGTCCTCCTTGAAGTTCATGTCAGAGGAAGGCAAATCTGGGTTTTGCTATTGAGTGATCCTATCACATGTACATTTCAATCACCAATAGACTAGTTCACATCAAGGTCATCAGTTCAAAGAATCTCTTAATATTAATCATGAAGCACCGATCTCCTTCAATCATTTACCAAATTTTAGAACTTTGGAACAATCTCAAATCCTTCAAGAAAACAATCTGGCCTTTAAAAGCCATAAAACCAGACAAAGAAAAACAACAATTTCATAGACAATGATTTGACATGCCACATTTAGTTTGTTGTTATCACAACATCCAAATATCCAAAAAAAGTAACTTTAGGTAAAACACCTCCACCCTTGTCCCCAGTGGAGGGCAGAAGTGTATAGCCATGGGCTCACATATGCACAGCCAGAGGCAGCCCTGACCTTGTGGCAGATATCATGAGATTTTGAGAGACAGTGGCCCAGCAAATAAAGCTTGGTCACACATACTAAATCCACTCTCTTCTATAATCTAAATTTCAGTCCGTTGAGTTGAGACAGGAAAGGATGCCATCTGCAGCTAAAAAACCATTGTTTGCTGATTTCCTAGCAGGTATTCTATACATTATTTTCTCCCTGAGGTAAACTGAATCTCAAGAAAATAAGGCTGGTAAAATGTATGGTAAAATGGTAGTAACTCTAGGATTGACAGATAAATCTCTCTGGAGAAAGAAGGGAGAACAATATATTTTCATAAATAATGTATCTAAAGATAAACATCTTTTGGTTGACTATTTGTTTGGAAAAGTTGATAGTTATCCCCAGTTTATCTTGGTATGTAAAATATACATATTTGGATACACACACACACACATATCCAAAAGATATGTAACAATTCCAATGCAATCTAATAATTTAATAATCACAGTGCTCTTTTATGATGATTAGTTTGCAATCTAGGTAATATGGCTGTGCCAGATATTAGGGAATAGTTATAGTTATGGAATAAGTTTTATCAAAATAGAAATTAGCACATTTCATGCATATTTTATCATTTACCTTATCATCCCTTTGCCTTGCTATTGCTTTAAAAATATTATTTTAAACGGTCATTCCTTCAATAATAAGACTTGGTGTTTGTTAAACGATTTGTTAGTCTAGGGTCCAACTGGCAAGAACCTGTTTTTTTTAAGTGGGCCTTAGGGGGCAAGGAAAATGAATGAGTAGTAATATATTTAAAGAAGTAAAATCCTGAGTTCTGTAGTAACACTTATTTAGTGAAGCAAAAGTGCTCACTCTGATTAACATGAAGGAAATGGACACGTTGGTTTAGGGAGGCGGATGCAAAGGCAGACCAAGGTTCTGAAACAATAGAGTCGTCAGACAACTCGGTGCCCCCGTCTAATTCGATGTGTCAGGCCCTAATCAGCTCCGTTTCACAGCGCTTTGCTCCATAAAAGCAGATTTGTTTAACCACAACCTCTGTTTCAGCGTGACTGGGGAAGGAAGAATAAGGGACCAAACCAGGCATATCTCGCGGGTTGTATTATGGGCACACAGTGAATCCATCATTTGCTGGAGAGGCAGAGGCAAAGTGACAGGCTCATTCATGCCTTCGAGACATTTTTAGGTCTATTGAAAATTTTAATCTGTGCACTCTGGATGAACCTCCCTGGTCCTTAATTTAGTACATGTAGCCATGTGCGGAGCCTGTCCGCCTCAGATAGGGCCGGCTGGCTTCTGCACGAGGCAGCCCCTCTGAGCACTTTTCCTGCCTTGAACTTCACACACACACATAAGCTCCATTTACAGGAGGATTTCAGAGTTAATTAAACGCTGAATTTGTTTCTTTAGAAATCACACATGCCTCGGGGTTACGGACTAGCATTTCTGCCACTGCTTTAATTTAGGATTAAGCATACTGTACGTTTCTGAGGAAATTTTATTTTTATATGGACATATCTAGAGAGATGGGGCAATTTTTCCCCTTCTGTTATCATAAAAGGTTTTTAAAAATAGGTTTAAAAAAGAGACCATATGCTAAGAGATGCTGCAAATCAGCAAATTCAGAATCATTCTTTAATGTGAAAGGCACTGGAGACGGACAAATAAACCAGAATGCTGGTAAAATTGTTGCTCTGCTGATAAGGCCCTTTCAGCTGAAGGCCCTGGCTTTGAGCACTCTTTGCTCTGGATTTGCCCTGTGCATGCCTCCGTGGTGATCCCAGAAGTATAATATTTACAAATATTTGGGTCAAAGATGACAGGTCTGATTTTTATTATCAAACTAGTAAGTCAATGCTCACATACCTCACCTAACTTCCATTAAGGAGCTACTTATAAGAGTGGACACTTCTTAATTTTCTTAAAAATGAGTCCTTAACAGGCAACAAAAGAAACAATTGAAGGTCAGGATGGTCCAGAAGCTTAATAGGAGGTTAACCTTGAAATACCATGTTATGATCTTAATAATGCACTTAGTACATTGATTTCATTTCCATTGATATCTTTGAGCATCCTTGTGAGAAAGTTATTTGTTGCCAAAATGATCAGTCTCTTAGGTCACAGATTTTTAAGTCAGATAATATCCTTTAGCAAATTAAAAAAAAAAAAAAACAGGAGGAAAAATGTGCATTTCAAGATAGTGAACACACTGGCCTTTTTCTGTTTGTATGTTTAAATTACTAACAAGACTTATGTGTTCATTTCAACATGGAATGTTTCTTTCCCTTCCTGTGCTTTTTCACTGGCTGTAAAGTTTGGAATAAATCAGTAAAGTTTGAAATAAAAATAATTATTACAGTGTTCGAGTCGGAGATACAATTAGGCAGTATTTGGCATTTTCTGTAGGTCAGATGAGCATATGGATTCTTGGAGGTAAAAAGTTCAATTCATGAGGAAGAACAGAGATGACCGAAGGCTAGAATGGCTATGGTAAAATAAAACAGCCCCGAAGCCCAGCCGCGTAAGCCCATCCATAAATCTTATTAATCAGGGATACTTCAAAATAGAATGAGCAAGGCAGAAAAGAATGCCCTAGTTCAGACCTGCCCAGTTTCGTTATGACTTAAAAGAGATGATAGGAAAAAGAAGTTAGAACCAAGAAAAATAGATAATCAAATCAAAGAACTAGGCAACTTTTATAATTTGGTGAATGCAAAGCCTGTGTGATAATTGGAAGAGGCACAGATATCCTATGTTAAATGTATCAAAACCTTTCATTTGCGTGTGTGCAGAATTTCTATTGGTTATGTGAAATACTTTCACTTTTAGAAGGATATACCATATATCTTATGATTGCCATTGTTTTATTTATTGAGATAAAAATAATGTCCATTCCAAATACATCCCCCATCCAAATGCATTGCCCAGAGATTTACTTCCAGAACACTCACTATTTCAGTGCCTATTTATTTTAAAAAGAATTCTTTTTCCTGGTTTCTAAAAACAGACATTGGGAAAGGAAATTAAATAAAATAAACTCAGATGATCTAATTGTGAGTGAGTCAAAGCCACAAAACGCATTGTATTTGAAATTTTCTCTTAATGTCTCAGAGGAAGTTGCTTTTAAAATATCAATCTGAAGAAAAGCAACACTTGCATAATAAGGCAAACATTTAAGAGAAACTAATTGCCCATTGCTTGATAATAAACTAATTATTTAAATTATTATTGTTTAGTAATTTAAAAGAACATAATCGTATATAACATCAAATCTATACATGTGTAGCAAAGTGGTGTGTAATTGGTTTTTCTTTTCAAAAGCAGTTTTTATTATAAAGCCACATGAATTTTTACAAAGTTTCAAAATGTTAAGTGTTTAAGGAGGAAAAAAAATTCCCACCTCACAATTAGTAGATATTCTGATATTTTATATGTGTCTTTCTCAGGTTGATTACTTTTATTCATTGATGACAGATATGGCCTAGTTATACAGAAATGAAAACAAAAGTTAAGATCTTACTGTTTATTTGCATGAATCTGTGTGAAAGAAAAAAAAACCAGAGGCATACAAATAAATAGCAGAATCTCACTTTAGTATTTATCCATCTTTTATAATTCTGTCTATCCCAGTGGTGATCAGAAATATGAAGTCAGCAAGTATTCCTTTTATTATTTGCCAGATTTGTGAATCTCCATTTTGTAGATATATCATAATTAGTTGGATATCATGAGTATTTATGTTCTCTTTCTTATTCTCATATTGAAAAAGATCTGATGCTATTTTTCTTCAAAGAAAAAAAGCAGATTCATGATAATTTTCTCAAGTCTATCATTTGGCATCTAATATAATTTTCTCAAGCTACCTATTGTATGGCATCTAATCTAATATACATTTTCATTGTTTTAAATTGCATATTGAACTCCTTCAAGATTAACTATTATAAATATATTTGCTGATTGATGTTTCATTTTATGTAGTTATTTGTTTGTATGTTTGCTATCTATTATTATAATCTTTTATATAATCAGCCTTTTCTTATGTATTGCCAATGTTATGCTTCTTTTATTTTTAGAGAACTTAAAAGCCTTTTTCCCTTTTTTGTATATGTATCATTTAAGCTGTATAAATTATATATAGTATTTATTATAATTAGTTCTTTGTATAAATGCTTATATAATTTTCTTACCAAATCATGAAAATGTCCACTCATATTCATCAAATTACTCTTTAAATTTTTGCTTTATTCTGAATATCAGCTCTTGTTATCTATGAATAATATGTTTACATCTAGAGTAAAAGAAAAAAACAAATTTGAAGCTATTAATTTTTCAAAGAGTTGAGCTAGAGCTATCAGTGAAATAGTTTATCTTTTTTCATTTTCATAGTGCTTTCTTTCACATATATTAAATATACTTATTTTGAGGTCTTCATCTGCACTCTTTGGGTCAGTGAAATTATTTCTTTCTCATTCAGTTGTGCAACACTAAAATCATTATAGCTCTTTAACATTGATTTTAATAATATTTAGTAGAGTTAGTTTTCTCATTATTATTTTTTAAGAAAACATTTTGACGAATTCTCCCTTCCAAAATCATTTTGCCTTACTCTTGTTAATTTCTCCCAAGGGATGTTATATATTATATTTCACTTAGGAATAAATTGAGCTTTAAAAACATTTTAAGTTTACAAGTTTTTATAAAAATCTCTTTCTGCAGTCTCCCTGTCTCACTCGATACATACAAAGTTAATTTTGGACAATATATATATTTCCATTAAGTGTCAATGAAACCTTTGTGTCTGTATGCTTATTTATATTGTCAGATTTAGGAAAATTTTGAGTCTATTCCTTTTAATCTGAACATATATATTTATGTCATTCCATTGGCTTACTCATTGAGTAAATAATACTGGCAAGGAGAAAATTTCAGCTCCAATATTTCTAATCTTTCCAAATTCTATAATTTCAGCTAATAAAAGAACACCACCAACAAGCACAACATCCATGATGTGTTCATCACTCTTCTTAGGACCAGAAAGATAGGCCTAAAATATCACATCTGCCATGATGACATGTACAGTATTGGTTTATCCAGTATTTGCGCCTAATTTGATAGTTCTGATTCATCCTTTTATTATTTAATGTTATTATATATTACTTTTCAAAGGTTGGGCTTTAATATTTATAATTTCTATTTTTCTGATTACCTATATCATTAACATATGCTTTTTTTCTTTAGTAATTTAGTGTTTAGGGTGTTAGGGCTACTTTCATTCTAACTGGCTGAATCTTAGTTTATTTTAGCTCCTTTCAATTGGTTTCGCCATGATTAGACTAAGATCTTACTGGACTGGCTTTTAGATGGTGTCAAATGTTGTACTCTGAATCTTTACTTTCCCCCATGACCAATCCCTATCTATCTATAAGATTTTTATCTTGTAGACAGATTTATAGACATAGTTAGAAACAGATATAGATGGAAGTGAATCATCAGAGCTCTGAGATGTAATAAATTTCCATTTCCATGAAAGAATAAGGAAGGAAAAAATAGCGATGTGTCCTGAAGTCTTTCCCTGGACAGTACAATTCCTCTGCTCCACTGGCTCCTTTCATTTGTTTTTGGGTTTCACAGCTGGAGGTCGAGTTGTTAAAAGAAGGTTATGAGGTGTTGAGTGAAGAGCCAGAAAGCCTGTCCTGCCCAGGTCTCCTTGCTGCCATCAGAGCAGGCGTTTGTCACGCTGGTGTCCTGAACATGACTCTTCGGTTTCAGAATCCTGGTCAAGGAGAGTGTGACTTTTAGAGTCAGGCATGTGAGACCCCTGACTCAGCCAAGCATGAAATCAGCTCCAGTGGGTAACCTTGAACAGGAACAAAAGAGCTATCTCCTCCCAGGCCAGGAGGGGAATGTGTACCAGTGAATTCTTCTCAGTTTGGAGGAGGCTAGTGCAGGTGATTAAAATTTATGGGTAAAAAATAAAAGCAGACAAACAAGCCCCTGTCAGAGCTTTCTAGCTGCAAACAAATGCTCTGTGTCTACATAACATGTTTGATGAAGCACTTTCAGGTGAAATGGAGTTTGGGGTTGAGAGTGTGAGAGACTCACTCCTGTCCTACCCCAACATGAGACAAGAAAGCTGTGAACTTGGGAGGTAAGGCATTTTTCACAAGTGGTTTCTATTTAGCACTTTCACCATGTGCCCTGTCCCTGTTTGCTGCTTCCTCATTGCTCCCCTTGATGAGGGATTGACAGAGCAAGTGCCTAAAGGAAGGGGCCAGGTTTTTAATCCGAGTGCATAGACAGTTCTACCCAGTTAGGCCCAAACGGAAAGCTGGAATTAGAAATGTTGCGCTCATATTGGTATTATTGTGTGTTCGCATTACACGCTAAATTTTATGTACTTTCTTTTTCACATAGCAGATAAGCTTTATATCAATACTTAGTGAACAGAGGCTTTATTTGAACTTTGCAATTGTCTTAAGGAAGTTAAAAACCTGGAGAGAAATGTTTTTGTGCTACTAATTGTGTCTCACAATAAAAAGGAAAAAAATAAAACAACAAATTGTTATTTAGCTGGGAAATTAGAGTGCATCCTTAAATTTTGGATTATCATCTTTAGAAGAAACTATGCAGATTAAACAATAGTCTCTCCAAATAAGTGTGATATTACTTGAATGGATTTGCTTTGATTTTACAAACATCCATATTTTGTAGGATGTGAGTGTGAGTGTGAGTGTGAGTATGTGTGTGTATGCGTGCATGCGTGTGTGTGTGTGTGTGTGCAGCTGAATCACTGATGATTTTTCTTAACCAGAGCTTAGATTTTTATTTATGGATTTGACTTAGTCCTTCTTAAAAATCATTGTCCAGAGTATTTTTCCTCTCCTTGTCAATATTTTCATGTCAAAATTTTCCACATTAGCTCATTATACCTGAAGACTGGAACTTGAAGGTAAATTGCTACTTGTGAGAATATTTGCTAAATATCTCTATTATATCTTGGCCTAAGAATTTTGAAATGAGAAAGTACATGTGTCTCAAAAAAAGAGAAAACAAATTTAAATCTCTTATTTAATTAATTCCCAGGAAAAATTTAAATTTTCATATCACAAATCACTCATTCTTTCCTAATGACATTTTGTATCACTTTTACTAATGCTATTTGAAAATGTTTGTATACTGAAAAGCAAATTATTATAATAATTTATGTTAATATATAAGGAAACACTTCAGATATTCAAAATAAGTGTATTTTTTACATTCACTAAATAAAGAATAGATTGAGATTAATTCAAAAGGATCCCTAAATGGCTAATTTAAATGATGCTTCTCTTTTTAAAAAATGCAGTGCCTACTGTGGCAGGCACTGGTTCTTGAGTCTGCAACACTGGGTATGCACACAAACTATTTCATTATTAGGTTATGTCCCCATTAGGGCTAAGTCACTGAGTGTCAACTTCCATATATATATATATATACACACACACACACACACATATATATATATATATATATATACACACACACACACACACACACACACACACATACATATATACATACATACATATTCAGCTATTAAAATGATAGGTTCAAAATTGTTTTAAAGAACTATGTTATGGACTCAAGTGACAGTTTTTATTGTTACTATTTCTGTTATTCAGTTAGATTACTATTATTATTATTATTAATGCTATTTCATATTAATGTTAAATCAACCCAGAAATATAATTAGCATGCAACATTTAAATAACTACTTTGGGTCAAACCAGGCTGCCTAACCCAGTACATTTCTTATAAGCCTGGTACCATCTGGTGCTATGAGCAAAGCAAAAGATTCAAAAACACAGCTTCTTTTCTATTCTAGAACATTCTATCAAGTAGATTCAGAGAGGAGACATGTTTACACCACTAAAATGTAAATACACATGATCAAGGAAAGACAACGTAGTTGAAACGTAGTCAAAATGCATGCATACACACAGCATGCCAAACTAGGCCAAAGTTGTCATCAGAGGTCAATTGAAGAGGCTGCTTGGAAGAGGTCATGGTTCACCTTAACCCTCTCTCATTTGGCTCTGTTTTTGACCAGGTTTTAACTGTCTGTTTTTGGAGACTGAAACAATATTTCTGAATGGATTTTGTTATTAATAGTAACAAAGAATCGACACTGTCATCAATAAGGATGGACAAGATAATTAACAAGGGGAAACTCATTTGATAGCTTCTGTCAAATCCATATGCTAAAAATATGGTCTTAATATCCCCAAAGAAGGAAATCATCCTTCCAGTAGTGAATTTGAGTTGCCAACATTTTACTTTTTAGAAAATTCAGTTAATACCAATAGCTCATGATGAGGCTCTTTGCAGGGTTTAATTTCAAGTAAAATTCATGCAGAAATGGCCACACTGTCTTACTATGTGAAGTCCCGTCAGGTTCTTGTCTCTCAGCTTGCCTTAAAAGGAACATTTGTTTTTCTTACAGCACTGAAAGTAGTGACTGAAGAAAATGAGGCTCCACTCAGCAGCTCCGTCTTCACAGCTGCCCTTCTCCCAGGTCAGTGACGCTGTGTCCTGATCCACTTCTAGAGAACAGGAAGAAATGAGCCCTTTCCTCCCTGTTTTTGCTCTAGTTTACCTCATCATGAGTCCCCTTTCTCCAGAACCTCCAATCTCTGCCTAATGAAGGGCCCGTTCTGAATGGCACTTGGAGAATTGCTAACCCCACAAAGGCCACTGACGTTACCAGAGTTTCTGAATTGGTTATTCTGCTGAAATATGACCAATCTTATTTTGTTTTTTATTTCGTTAGAGCAAAATGGTTTCCCAGGGAATTGTTTATAGCCTTCCTGGTTCTGCCAAGGGTGAAGCTCAGGGCACAGGAGAAAAGTAAGAGAGGCAGTGACCAGGAAACTAACCAACCCAACCTGAGGAGGTTCTGATGAGAGTCTGCGACCCACCAGCCTCTCCTGGGAAGACCACCCTGATCTTGGAGTTACTGGCTCAGTCCTCAATGGTGAGAGTGCCAGTGCCCACCAAAGGTGGTCATCTTTCTCAGTGTCACAAAAAGCAGGAGGTAAGTGAGGAGCTACCTCTGCTCCCCTTGTTGGAATTGGATGTGCTTCTGGCCTCCCCACTGGGGACATGTGAGGGATTTTCCCATGACAACAATGAGACACCATGAAACGGGTCAGTAGATCTATAGGTTTAGGAGTGTACTTTGTGTTCATTATGAAGACTTTCATGAATTTTCCTCAGAAGCCCACCACGTTTCCAACACTCTTCTCTAGGAAAAGGTCAATTTCAGGGCACTGAATTATAAAACCGCCTATTAGAGCATATTTTATTTATATGGAACTTGGGCAAGTCTCATCATGGTGCATGTGTACAGGGAAGGCTGTGCCCACCAACAGTATTCTTGAGCTGGGATTTAGAAGCCCAAATTCTGCCTTTCAGGATTATGGTGTTGTTCTGCAGGAAAAAAAAAAAAAAAGGTTCCTTTTCACTTTGGATGTGTTAGACTTTTGTAGATAACACGTTGGGTTAAGTATTATTTCTGTTTCATTTACAAAGCCTAACTGTTGGGTTTGCTTTCTGGTGGTTCGTTATGTGAGTCTAACTGAGTGGTTAAGGGCATGTAAAGTTCAGCCCCAGCCCGCAGTTCTTTAAGCATTTATTTCCCTGTCAGTGTTATTATGTNGAAGATGTGTTACACAATATGAAGTAGAAGGGGAGAGGATAAAGGGTTGATAATGGTCACCAAAGCACTTTTGGGGGGTACTTTCAATGTTATATTGTTGTATGTCCTATATATGTTATATATAGGACAAATATGGTTCACAACTAATTGCAAATTTCAAAAGAATACCACAAGAGAAAAATATTTAAGGCTTCTGAACAGAGAAATGGTAATACTGGAAGAGATGGAAATGTTTATTTCCATCCCTGATTTCATCACTGCACATTGTATACATGTTTCAAATTACACTATACCTTAGAAATGAAGTAAAAATATTATGTTGATTATAAGTAAAATAAATAATTAATGAGGTAGTATATGCAGAAGAATTTCACTCTTAAAATATTTTTATGTGTCTACTTGAAAGAAAGAGCTCCCGTGCAGTTTTGATTATCAATTCTGAAACTTCCATGGAGTTAGTAAGATATTCACCAAGGGATGCACCGTGGAGGCTATGCCATGTGACATGTGGGCTGTTTTCACTACCAACTTTCCTGTATTGCAAGTTTCAACCATTAGTAGTGTCCCTCATTTGTTTCCATTTTCAGTCCTATAGTTTAAATAAACTACTAACTTTTCTGAGAAACATCACAAACCTGTTGATAAAGTAAGCATGTGTGTGATTCTGCAACTTGTATTTGGGGTAAAAATGGGAGTTCATAACCCACTTGAATCAAATGTATGAAAGATGATATGTCATGAGCTTTGTAATGTTTTGAACAACCAATAAAAAAAGAAGAAAGAAAAAACAAACAAAAAATTAAATTAGAATCCTTGCAAAATAGTGCATTAAAACTGCTCATTCTGTACATCATGATGCATGACTATTTCATGGTGATGACTGTTATCTCTACATAGTCTCAGGTTTGGAATACAATTGTTGAGAATAGGCTGTAAGTACATCCTGATCATCCAGGAACATTTCCTCATTCACCAGGATGGCAAGAAAGGGTTCAATATCTCAACTGAAAAACTGAATTTGGGGATTAGGCACCTGAAGGTAGTATATTTTAAAGTCTATTTTTTTATTTGAAATGAGTAAAGCTGTAGACATATATATTATATGTTATTAAAGATACACATTGGGGGAAATCATTATACAAGATGTGAGATAAATGATATTCTTTTATAATTTTGTTACTAATATGTATTGTCTTTGCTTTTTTACTTATTACCTCATAAGTTTAAAGAGATCATTTTATTAATTTTCTCATTGTTTTAAATTTTCTGATAATAATCTTACTACACAAGAAGTTGTTAAAATTTTAAATTCTTTCTCTAAAATTTAAATGCAAATTTCTTCAAATGTGTGGCTCCCTGCAAAACCAACTCTTTGATTCAGTTTGAAATGGTGAAAAAAATAGTATATGGATTTTGGCTGAAAAATAAAGTATCTCAAAGTTCAATCCCCAATAATTGAAAAAAAAGAGAGATTGATATAAATAATTTTTCAACTATAAAATTGGATAAAACAAAACATAAAAGAGAAATGTTCCTGAAGAAACTTATTGTTAGTTAATACTTCATTATTTTTATAAATAATATTTACTCAATAAATGTCCATGTAATTTTAAAAGAAATTATGAAGTAGTTCATGAAATATTATTTACTGCAACTCATGAATAAGGTGTAGAAACTTACCAAGAAAGTTTCCAAACTCAGGAATAATAATAATGATTCTGGAAACATATGCACAGTATGACATGTTTTGAATAAAAAATAAAAGCGTAGAATGAATTTGCTTTGACTTTGGACACTGGGCATAAAGACCAATCTAGGACTAAGAATACAAAATTGCTATGTTTTTTTTTAAAGCAAATTCTGTTTGAGAACTTGTCACCAGAAACTTTTGAAAATTTGGATTAAGTGAAATACGAACATGTGAACACTTTTTTTAACCTGACAGAGGCTGTTATCTCTATATAGTCTTAGGTTTGGAATATAATTGCATCCTGTTCTCTCTCTCTCTCTCTCTCTCTCTCTCTCTCTCTCTCTTTCTCTCTTTGTCGTCGTTGTTGTTTTTAGAATAGTGGATTAGACTTGTGAGAATGAGAATGAGGTAGGAATGAGAGAAGCTGTTTAATATAGGTCATGATATCATAATAAGTTTAGTCAAGAGACAGTGGAAATCAAGGAGAAAAACAGTTGATTCTATAAATGAAAGGTTATCAGAATAAAGGAAAGGGAGGAATCAGAAGTTGTTCCAATTATGTTTTTATGTTTGCACAGATCTCCACAGTGAAACCACCATTCTGTGTAATTAACAGGCTCCAATAAAGAAAAGTAGCACTAAGCTTGTTTGGCAGATTAAAAGGATGCCAACCCCAGGAGTAGTAATTCAGTGAGATGTGAATTTTAATGTGGAACGAAGGGAGCTTTTTTTTGATGATTCCACTCAGTCTGTATATCAATTTCCAACAGGTTGTCAAAGTGAAGGTGGACATTTCTAGGTCAACCAGTTTGTGACACAAAATACATAGTTGACCCATCCCTACCCAATACCCAAGTACGTACAGTACATGTACAAGCAGATGTTAACAACATAAGAATTTCACTTTTAAATCCTAATGGAACCCATATGAGGAAAGAAAATCTAGAGAAATGCCTCATAACTAATTCTACAATGTAATATTGATTATGTTAAAACCATATTAACTTTTCTGTCTGCCAAGTATCTGATATTTAGTTCTTATTTTTACAGGTGAAATTCAGTTGTTTGCCTGTATGTGTGCATAATTTGTGTATGAGAAAATACTTTTAAGATTCTCAGATGATATCAACACAAATATTCACAGAATTTACTCTTTTAGCAATTAAATAAATGTATAAATTTCCTTTATGCTACAGAAACAGAATAAAAATCAGATCATAATATGTTATAATGATCATGTTATTCATGAAGGAAGCATGTGGCTAAGAATTTCACAATTTGCCATAAATCATACAGTACAAGTGTCAATGGGTTGAAAACTAGATATTTTGGTTTTTAAATATCATAACATATCATACTATTGCACAATAGGCAAAATGTTAATCCATTTGTATCTTTCTTCTAGAAATGAAAATAGTTTATCCCTTGCTGATTTTCATTGAAAGATGTTACAAGTTCATTTTATTTTGAAATCAAAAGACTTTTAAATGTTTTATCTTGAATTATGCCTACTAAAATTTCTATAAATATATTTGTTCTCAAGAATAAATTAAAATACCAGTTTTCTTGAAAATTTACTATACCCCACTAATAAATCTGAGCTTCATTTAAAGAAAATATTTGTTTTACATCAGTTTCTTAAGATTTATAAGAATTGACATTTAGTACCAGGAGGTTCACAGTAGCTGTGTAATTACATTTAGTTCTAGAGCTTAAATATGCTGGAGTACATATGACATTCTTTTTTCCTATGAAAGACTATAAGATGTGTTCAATCCCCTCAGTAAAGTTGCAAAACATCTGGTTAAAAATGTACTCATGGAACACAAAATAACCAGCATCACAACGTTTTACAGGTCAAAAATGACAAAACTGTAAATCTGCAAATTATCATAATGTCAAGCAAGGGTATGATTTTAAAAATTGAAAATATGTTCAGAATATAGAATCACATGAATTTATTATCATTTAGTTCTGGTAGATCTTATTTTCAGTTATGAGAATTTTGCTGGGAAGAAATGACCACCTACATGATGATTCCTAGTTTTATTACCTTTGATCATTCCACCTGGGGCATTTTGAAAAATATCAACTGAATGTGCTTTGTTGCTTTCAAGTTAGATTGGTAGAGATAATTAAAAGACAAACAAACAAAAAAAAATAAACAACAACAACAACAAAAAAAAAAACATTTTAAAAACCCCAGAGCAAAGCAATTCTCCATTTTTTCTTCTCTGGGATGTGAAAGTACATGTAACTGTGGTGCCCGTCTGTATCAACCTCATGGAAGCCACATTGAGTTGGCTGCACCTGTCAGTCTGTGTCATGTCACCTTGCATGGTGCCTTGTAATGAGTGCTGACATGAGGGAGCAGGCTGCCCTCGCACCTCCAAAAGCAAATGCAGAATGAAGGCAGATGGTGCATTGTTCGATGAGTAACTATTGTGGCAATAAAATATTTAAATTTAATTGTGGAAAATGATTATCATGTTGTTAAACCTTGCAGTCTGTACTGAACTAATATTTCCTGATGCAAAAGATAAATGTTATTCTAATATATATTTCCTTGAATCATATTATAAAAGAGACATCAGATTAATTAAAGTTGCCTCTTTTTGTTAATTTTGAGATGGATATTAAACTAGACTGTACAAAGCAACCACCACTTTCCAGGTTACCATGATTATTTGAAGATTATTTGAAGGTTATTTTTATAGATGTAATAACAATGATGGTTGTGTATTTGTTTGCAATGGCATTGAAAGCCAAAGTGATGTAGTAGTAAATTCCTGTTTTGGCGGTGACTGTGACTTTTTTCTTTTTTTTTTTTTTTTGCCACTGATCAATTGAGAATATTAAAATGTGGCAAGGAGTAGCCAATGCAGATGTCAGCAAAAGATTCCAGAGATGGTAACTATTTTAACAGGACACAGTATGAAACATTGCTGCTCAATGTGGCCAAATGCAGTTAAAGGGTTTACATTAAATTTCAGCCTGGGTCAATGAAAACTGAAAATAAAACCTAATTATTCTCAATTGAAAAGTGAAATATCACCATTAGGATGTGACCTACTTCAGGAGCTCTTTAAGTCTATCTTCTACAATGAGTAACAGGTCACCTGAACTGTTTTTAAAAAGCATTCAGCTATTGAGTGATAAATCATAATTATTAGAAAATTGATGCTTTATATGATAAATGAAATCAATTATGAGAAAAAGGAATTACAATGGAGTAAATATTCCTTTAGCCATAAGGTTAAAGCTATTCTCTCACAAACAACCTACTATTTTAAAAAGAAATACAATTAAAGAGATAGATAAACCTAATGAATGAAACATTTCATTAATTTAACAATTAGTTCATATAGACTTTTAAAACACAGGTATGCTACATAAAAATTTATTTTTCTTAATTCTTATGTTTTCAAACCAAATCTAATTAGCTTTTTCTAAGAGTTGATCAACAAACCAATGTCTTTCTGTAATGAGATTATGTTGGTCCATGCCAACATGAAAAAAAAAAATGTTCAGTAAATTTTTCCTAAAGCCAAACGTATTTATTCATTGTTAAGGACTTTAAGTAGGTTGAGATTATTTATGTTATAATTTTTGGTATTAAAATATCTTTCCTTCCATGAAGAGCCAGTTATGGAAGATTCTGCTCTATGATAGTACACTCTTATTTGTTTGTTTTTTAATAACATCATCATGAAAAAATAAATAAACGTTACCAACCCCAATTATCCCTCTCACACACATTTTGAAATTACTCTTCTGTGAAATCTAAATGTGCAAGAATTATTCTAGTATTTATTGTTATGATCCTACCATTTTAATTAAGCATTTTAGAACCTATGTCATGTTCGTCTTCATAGTCTTCATAACAAATAGGACCCATAGTTCTTTGACTACATCTGTAGCCCTCTTTGTCACTAGCCTTGACCTTGGCATCCTTAAAGCCTCGCTCTTCTGTTAAAGAAGTTATCAGAGGTTTTGTTTTTAGTTTCATTCAGTGACATTTTTAATTTTTTGTGCTGCAGTGAATATACATATAAAACATGTTTATGTCATTTTACATGTAAATGTGCATTATAGGATTAATCAGAGCATGTGTTAACGACTACTGGTAAATATAAATTCCTGTCATTATTACTGGTCATAGACTACATTTTTTGTGTGTATGTTTTTTAAAAATTCCACTAATATTATGATTTATCATTTCAACTATTACTTTACTGTATAAAGTTGTATGTGGTATGCTCTATTTGATATTTAAATAGCATCTAAAATATATATAATACAAACCAAATAGAATGTTTTAAAATTATACAAAAAGTAATATCTTTATAAAAACTCTAATTCCATAATAGTAAATATTATCCCCACCAACATGTCATGAATATCTTTTCAGTGCATTAATGAATATGTGAATAAACTGTGATATTTCCATGATATATTTCAAAAGTTCGATGCAATTAACAATATATTCATTCACATGATTTGAACCAATGCATTTACTTAGAACATACACTTATATATCAGTTTATAAAAAGAAGTTTATTTGTGGCATTAGAAACAAAAAATGAATATCTATACAAATTCCAATCCTAACGGCACTGCCATTGTTGGCCCCATGACACAGAGTTCAGATATGTTATAATAAACAGGCAAGTGTAACCAGTAGCAGAATATTCAAACACCCTGTGTCATGCTCCTGGAGTTTGTAGTATTATCAGGTTTATCTACACACAGAGTTTAAGGTACTGAAATGAACAACAGGTTGGAAGGGATGGTGTTTTGGTTGCTATTACTCTTGCTGCCATTCTGTACAGATTCTTAAAAATTGGCTTTGTCCTGTGCCACTAATGAGGGACTGGGGAGGGACTGGGGAGGGATGGGCCAAAGAGAGGGGTGGCTGTGATGAGGACCCCAGTGTTCAGCTGACCTGCAGGTTTCATCATCTAGGAGTGATCATGGAGAGAACCTGAAGAAAATGAACTCCTAACACTGACCCAAGCAGCCATCAGACACTGTCAGATCCAGGTAGTCTAATAAACCATTCCCTTTGAGAAAAAAAATCTCAACATATTTAAAATATATTTATATGAAATATAAAGAAAATAAGTTCACATTCATTTATATTTCTTAACATTCATATCTTAATTATTATATCATTCTCCATCAATTTGCATATGTGAATGATTATGTAATGTAGATTATATTCAATGCTAAATTGAAATCAATTTCTATAAAATTTATCTATATTAACAAAAATAAACAATGAATAAAATAATGACAAACATCTCTTGAATGTTATTAAGTTTATCTTCTTGGTTTCTTTTTCGGATTTCACCCCTTTTCCCCCAACACCAAAATGGACAACTTAGTAGGAGAAATCTGGAGCATTTAAAATTTAAATCAATTTTTTTTGTGTATAAATAGCATTATTCTGTTTCCGAATTTTAGCTCATTGAAACTGCATTATGTATATTGCAAAACATTCCGTAGATGTAGATGTATACACAGGAGAGTATTTATTTGGGAACAATTTATGTATGTTGTATGATGTTTCAGGACTCCATAAAAATTGTCTCTGTGATCAAGTGGCTCTTGATGTGATGCTTGAAAACTCTGGTTTTGGAGATAGAGGGAATATGAGCTTTCATTGAGAATGGAAATGGGTACTTTAAAATGTGGTGGATCAACAGGATTTCATTTCTTCTCTTTCTTATAAAGCATTATTTACAAGGTTTCTTTTTGAAGCTAGGGAAAGGGGGGAAAACAAACAATAACCCCTTGGCCTTATTCTCATGATATGGCAGACAGAGGGATTAATAAAATATTTGAAGATTCTGTAATCTAGCCACAGGACAAGAACAGGCATTATTGAAAATAAGGCTCTGGAAAAGGGCCACAGACTTGACATTCCACAAGTGAAGAGACAGAAAATCAGGTTCTTCAGTTTTCAAATGACCAGGTAAATGCCTGTGGTTGGACTAATTGACTAAAGATGTTCAAGAGAGATTTTTTTTTTTAAACTGTGCTTCATATGTGCATTTTACCATGGATAAAGCAAGAGTTACCCAAGATAGACGTTCCTGTTAAACATGACATTTTAATGCCATGAAATAAAAAATCAAGTGCATTAAGAATGACCCTCATGGGTAGTTTGAACTTCTTTACCTATGTTTATTTACTCAGTAAATCTTTTCTCCCATGCTCCTCTTTCTAGACTGCATTTAACCCACCAGGTTTATAGTTCATCATAGTTTTTTTGTAGTCTAAGTGATCAAATATAGACACCTTCAAGTAGGGTGTCCCCAACCTCCTCCCCTCCCCAAAGTTCTCTGAATCCTTATTTACCCTTTCCTGCCTTCTGTCCATAGAAAATTGAGCAGTGTCTGCTTGTGGCTTGATGATGTCTTCCCATCTTCTCTCATAAAATAAGGATGGAAAGGGAGGGAAGGAGGAAGGGAAGAAATGAGGAAAGAAGGAAAAAAGGGAAAGGGAGGGGAGGACAGAAGAGAAGGAGGGAATGAGGGAAGGAAAGAAGGGAGGGGTATGAAGGAGGGAAGAGATACCAGCCTACTTTGGAAATCTTCCCCCTAGAGATTTATGTCTTCTCTTTTATTCTCAGTTCACTTTCTAGTGGGTGGTGCTAAAATGGACGTCTTTGCATTCTCAAGCCTCCTTCCTTCCACAGTCACCTGAAATATGTCACATTGGAGGTCTCATTGAATGCCCACTAATTTGCTTCCTCAAATTTCAAAAATACATAACCAGCATTTTCTAATCTTATTACCTGGAGTCTCTGAAACATTCAATATTGTCAATTGTACATTAACACTTAGGGTCTTATGATCAAACTCTACAAAAAGACACAGAGAGTTTACTGATTGTGGAGTTTGGTTAATGATCTCAATGCCAGTTGAAGCAGAGCGGTCCAGTGGGTCAAGAGCCGCTCTCCAAGTCCCATCTTCCTGACTCAGAAGGCACCTCTGGTTCAGAATAATTGTTGAGATTTCTAATGAGTTCACCTAGTACAGCAGAATTGTTTAAATAATGACCAGCTCTCTTCTATAAGGAGGTAAGAGTTCTATGGCTTAAATGTCACCTTCTCTGGGGAGTCACTGTCCATAGACTTTGGACTCCATTTTTTGTAAGTAGTCCTTAGACAGGGACATTTTGCTAATGATGTTTTGGTTAGGAAGTTTTCCTCAGGCCAAATACCCAGGGTCCAGGTGACAAAGATTAGCAAAGGACCCCTGCCCATCTGCCTCCTTTTCTTTCTCTGGAACAGGTTCCTAATGAAAGCCATTGCAGGTCATAGGCCAAACACCCTGCCCTCCCTCCCAACCACTCATCCCCTGTCCCCTTTGGTAGCCTGCCTAGTTCTCCTTCCGTCATCTGAGGATCTCTATCTGATGTCTTTGTCAGAACCGTCCTTGGCCATTTTTGAGTGTTCTTTTCTTCTTCTTCAGTAACAGTCTTCTCCGGGTGATTTTTTACCTTTCTTACGTTTTTGACCATTATTACAAACCGTGACTCAAAGTGTACTTTTCTAAACTGATTAAAGGGCTCCTGGTTTGCCTCTACAGGTAACTGCCAATGAACACTCAGCTTCTCTAAAAACAGGAGGTAAAGCTGCTGAGGTTTCAGCCATCAGGGTGCCTGAGCTTGGGGCAGGTTCACAAATTGTTGAAGCCTGGAGCAACTTCAGGGAGGTATAGGGATGAAATGGAAGCAAAGTGCCTGTGGCCCAGGAAGAAATACAAGCGGGGTCAGAGCCTACCTGGACTGGATATATGAGGCAGGGTTCAAGTCAATCAGTTCCTCAAGCAAAGCAGCTTCAAACTCCATTGAGTAAAATAAGATTGCAATGTATTCCTCTCTACGGTCCATCTCTGAGTTGTTCAGAGTGATGAAACTTCTTTGTCATTTGTCAACATAATGTCTTCCATGTTTGGGTTCATATCAGTAACTCTAGTTGTTGCTATGTGCTAGTTAAATGGAAGCAAGAAATTGGAAATAAACGGCTGATGCAATAAGAAGTGCATTCTCTACTTCTCATCACATACCATCTCTGCAAACTTAATCACTTACTTTACGAAAAGGAAAGAGGAGAGATCTGTGCCAGGGACAACTAGTTATCTCTGCCAAATTCACCTCTACGTAGAGTACCAACAAAGAGGTATGAGCCAACCAGAACTACAACCAGCTTGTTCAGACACAGAGAAAGTGACATTGAGATCTTTGTGATGGAGAGGCTCACTTGGTGAGCATGGCCTGAATGTGCTAGCTGTCCAGACCCCATCCACAGAGCTGATTCCATACTTACCCTTTACTGTCCACAGATTCTCTGGCCATGCTCATTCACCAATTAGGTGACCACATCACATACTCTCAAAATAATCCCGGGCACATTCCAGAGGCACCTTTTTTTCTGAAATGTATCTAGGCATGACTCATGCATGCTACATATAAACATCTAGATATATTGTATAAACCATGATAGTTATATTCAAGATGTTGAAAAGGAAAGGTAATTATGTATTTTGAGACTATGTACAAAAATTACATGTACTTCTGACCACAAGTTTATTTAATACATTTGCATCAACCTTGTGTTTGTGTTCTATTGCCACATAAGGATTTAACCCAAGCTTACCTTAAATTTAGATTAATGACACACTCTCATTGTTCACAGTTTCTGTGGGTCATGAGGTGGGCATGGTGTTATTGGGTTGTGAGCTCAGAGTCCCACAAGGCCACGAGGCCCACCAAGGTGGGACAGGCTACATTTGCATTTGGAAGCTTGACTGGGGGTGAGTTAGTTTCAAAACTTATTCAACTGTTATCAAGGTACATATCCTACAGTTGTACGACTAGGTTCCCTTTTCTTGTTGGTTGCCTGTGGAGGCCTACTCTCAGCGCTTCAGGAGAGCTGAAAGATGATTCTGATTGATATTTTCAGAAGCTTAGTCCATGGACAGCAGACTCCATTGCTCTGGGCCTGAGATGAGGCAGAACATCTTGGCAGCAGGACGTGAGAGAGGAAGCAACTCAGGAGACTTCCAGGAGGAAGCAAAGAGGGTATTCCACTACCCAGGACACGATATAAACCCCAAAGGCATTGCTCCAGAGACCTACTTCTCCACCAAAACTTACCACTCAGCGAAGGCATATCAGTAGACTGATGCACAGATTAGGTTGCAACTCTCACAATCTAATCTTTTCACCTTTAAACTTTCTTGCATTATCTCACATGTGGGATTTTGGAGGACACTTCATGTCTAGACTATAACAGAGTTTGATTATATACTTTACTATCTGGATTGAATTACATGTGTGCATGTGTAAGAGTATGTACACATTTCTGCTCTCAGGATCGAGATCATTGAAGTCATTGTTTTTTGTTTTGTTTGTTTGGGTTTTGGGGGGTAACTCAATAAAATAAACTTGTTGATCAAGATTACAGTGAAATGCACAAAAATAAACACATGAAGATTTTAAAAGTTAACTCTTAAGATATATTTTAAAATTGTTTATTCTACTAAGAAAGCTGAGAAAATAGAAAATAGTGAGTTTACAAGGCTATTCTTCATGAAATAACCTATGAGAAGAAAAATCAGTGAATTTAAAATGTAATGGAAATTTTATGAGGGAATTTGCAGAAAGCAGAATACAAAAATATTTAATGTTCACTTGACATTTTTTATAAAGTACATGCTATGAATGAAGGTTCTGTTATAATATTACATGAGGAACCAAATCATAGATAACCTAAAACACAACACTGTTTCAAAATAAAAGGACGGCTGGGGTTGTGGCTCAGTGGCAGAGCACTCGCCTAGCAAGTGTGAGGCACTGGGTTCAATGCTCAGCACCACATAAAAGTAAATAAATAAAATAAAAGTATTGTGTCCAACTACAACTGAAAAATAAACATTAAAAAAAGGAAAATGTGAGCATGTGAACACTGTAGTGTCTTACTAAAGAGGTTAAATGTGTAGTTCTTTTTTTTTTTAAATAAAAAATACTCACATAGAAAACTCCTTTTCCAGATGGCTTCACTGATGTGCTCTACCAAACATGTAAGGAAAAAATAAACCAGTTCCAAAAAAAAAAAAAAAAAAAACTTTCAAAATATTGAAGAAGAAATACTTTCCATATCATTTGAGTCCAACACATCCATTATCCTGATACCAAAAAATAAAGACATTATTCTTAAACAAAATTGCAGACTAATATCTCTCATGAACATGGAGAAAATAAAAATTCTAAACAATATTTTAGCAAGTCTAAGGGAACAATATATAAAAACAGTATTATATTCTGAGCAACTGGATTTTATCTCAATAAAGCTGAGATTTTTTAGTGTGTGTTGAACATTAGAAATTTGACTGATGCAATTTACTATGTTAATTGAAACAATCTAAATTCCATTTCCTATAAATACTCAGAGATAATTAGATATATGGGAAGATTTTATTAACCTGAAAAAGGTCATGTTAAAAAAAAAAACAGCTAGAACTATCATCACCATTCAGTGAGAAAGTTATTTCATTCAGAATTGCCTTTGAGGTTCTAGCCAGTACCAGCACTCAAGAAAAAATTAAAATGCTTTCAGAATACAAAAGAACAAAATAAAATACCTTAATTCACAAATACATGATTGTCTATGTAGAAAAATCTAACAAAATCTACAAAATTCTAGAACTAGTGAGAGACATTCATAAGCAATCAGGATATAAGATTGATGAGCAAAATTAATTCTATTACTTTACACTTGTACTGAGAAATGGGAAGTTGAAAAAGTAACAAGTCCCTCAACCAGGAGGGAATTAATTCTTGCCATAAACGGAAGTCTGCACATGCATGATTCCCCAGAACCTCCAATAAGAAACACAGCCCTGCTGACCTCGTTTTTTTGTCTTGTGAGACTCACCATCAGTCTTCATGGGAGACCTGGTAGAGTCAGCCTGAATGTCTCACCTACAGATCAATGTGATGGTCAGCGTGCATGCTATAAACCAGCAGATTTATGGTATGTTATGATAGCAATAGAAAATTAATAACATCTCACACTAATAAGGGAGTTGTGTCCAGTACATATGAGGAACACTTAACACTTAATAATAAGCAAAACAGAGAAAAGAAAATAAAGGAAACATATTATTCATTAAGGAAAGTTAAAAAAAATTGTGGTGAGATATTATTACAACCCTATTAAAGTGTTTAGTATTAAACAGTCTAGCCCTACAAGAATATGAAGGAAGCAGATTCCTCATACTTTAATGGCAAGGAGGAAAACGTTACAATTCCTTGAAAAAGAAGTTCCCGATTCTTAAGAAGTAAATCCTAGACCCAGGACTTGACCCAAACATTCCACTCCTAGATATTTTCATAAGAAAATTGAAAACATGTGCCCATTCAAAGACCTGTACACAAATGCTCATTGCAGTTATATTTCTAATAGCCAAGATCTGGAAGTGATCCAAATGTTCATAAACACACTAAAAGATAAACAAATGGTTATGGCAGCAGCAGAAAACTAAATGACCTATATCTAAAAAGGACTTGCATCCAGAATTTGTGGTTAACTAAATGCATAATGGAAGAATAAATAAAATGAGGTGAAAAACAAACAAACCACACTTAGATATGTAGACGTAGACACAGCTATGGAAGCAGACAGAAATAAAATGGTCTGGGATGCCTTCCTGAAGAGCTAGGAGATTATCAGGATGAGTCTTCAGCCATGAAACGTGAAATGATAGTGTATATAATGTTTCAATAAGATTCTCAGAGTTTAAGAAAAAGTGGGAGACAAATATTTGAATATTTCAAAAATAAGTGTTATTTTTTCTTTTTTCTTTTTTTGCATTTGTCTTTAACTAATGAAAGAAAGAAATCCACGGACACAGGAAACAAATATATCCAATAAAATTTAAAATATGACTCTGGAGAGTGGCTACTCTCTCAAGCTTCAAGGTAACAGCATCTTCTGTTCTTAAACTGGATGCTTTGTTTTGTGTTTCTTCATTTTCTTATGTTACAAAAAACATCTACATGTGGAATAAAATAAGCAGAGATCACTAATCATTCATAAATGAAGACTAGTGTGAATCAGGATTGATCTTAAGAACAGCTGAATTTTTCTTTTGTATACGTTCCTTTCACTTCTTATTGTTTTAAGACATTTTACATTCTAAAATATTCCAATGCAGAATTTAATACATGAACCAACAAGTGAACCTGTAAATAGAAATAAACATGTATTGATCAAACAAATAATAGAGAAAGAGAAAATAGCACAATAATTGATCCCTAAGGAGTCTCTCTTCTCTGCCTACTTCTATCAAGCTCAAATAGCCAGCAACAGTTAGAGCCTGGACCTCTGTAATGTCAGTGAGGGTCTCTTTGTGTCTGGTACAATGAGTAGAGAGGACATTGAGCTCTGATTGGGCTAGAGAGGAGCCACTTGCTTCTCACCATCCATGGCTTCTCCACAGGAAGACCTTGTTCTCTGACTCCTGGTTACCTTCAGGCTCACTTGAATGTGGGTAGGTACTCCAAGAGGAGGCATGTCACTAGGCGAGTCCCATGGCCCTGACTGCTCAGGAATTCTGGTCTGTTTGTTACCTCTCCTGTGCCAGGAATGGTAGATATTTTAAAATTCCACTTCTATACAGATTTTTTTTCAAAATAAGGATTGAGAGGAAGGGGTGTGTGTGTATCTGTGTCTTCCCTCCTTATTCTTTGATAGATACCTAAGATACTAACATTCACAAGTTTGGGGAAAGGGAGAAAGACATCACAGGAATTCTGCCCAACATTACTTGTCTCTGTTTTTCTTCTCTTCTTAAATGTTATATTATCTTAAGATGGATGTTATAGCCTTGTACTATGGAAATGCCATATAAACTAGTGATGCTTTATCAAATCTACCTGTCAACAGGAGTTGGAAACTCTCCACATGACAAGTATCTTCTGGCCTCAAAGAGTACTTTACTAGTTTCTTAGCTCCCCTTGAAACTGGCAGTTTAATTTTAAATATGTATCAACTCTATGTGCACTTAACAAAGGATGAGTAAAGCAATAATAAGAAAAGTGAAAGAAGGAGGAGAGGGAGGAGAGAGGCCAAAGGAAGAGAGAGAAGAGAGAAAGAAAAATGAACATACAAAAATGAAATGCACGGGAAGGGAAAAACTGGAGGGTTGAGACATCCTTAGGATTTTCAAAACACTCCAGGACCCTCATTCAGGTTGGAATGCGTATGTACACATGCACATACACACAAAAACACATACAGAATATTTGGTCTGTGACAGCTTGACTTCTTGGTTTCTTTGTTACATCAACATTTGTAGTATTCTCTGAGAGCAGTAGAATTTTCCTTCTAGTCTCATTCAAAACTTCCCATTGTCTTTTCTCACTTATTCCCTTTCTGTTGTAGTTTCTAAGTTGGAATTAAATGTCACTGTCACATGCTACTGAAGCTACTATGTTCTGATTTGAACTTTTAACTGTTGAATGCAGTGGTGTTTCCATCTTCCATTTTTTCCAGTTCATCCCTCGCTACAGCTCTCACATCTCTTTGGAGACCTCTTCTGAGGCTCAGTTCTAGTTTCCGTAGGAGCACAGGTGATGTTGAGGAAACCATCACTGCTCCCCGCAAGCCTGTTTCTGGGCTCTCTGGCTCACTCCTTCAAGGTGTTTACAAAGTCTGTCCTCCGTCCTCCATGCTGCCACTGGACACACGATGGGTAGAAGTCCACTGCTCACGTAGTTCAAACGCCAGATCAATGTGAAGAGTGATAAAGTTTCTCCAAGCCTGTGTTAATCAGCTTTTCACTGTTGTGATCCAAACATCTGACATAAACAATTTAAAGGAGAGGAGACTTACTTTGGGTGCGTGGTTTCAGAGGTTTCAGTTCACATTCGTCTTGCTCCATTGCTTTGGTTGTGAGGTCAGGTAGAACACCATGGTGGTCAGGTCTGGAGAAGAAGGCTGCTGCTTCATGGCAACCAGGAAGCAGAGAGGGAGGGAGAGAAAGGCCCGCGTCAAGACAAACCCTGCCAGGGCCCACACCAGGCCCATTAGATCTACCTCCTACAGTTTTCACCATGGCCCCATGCAGAGTATGAATCTATATATGGATTCATTCACTGATGAGGTTAGAGACCTCATGATCCAATTATTTCCTGAAAGCCATACTTTGCTACATTGGAGGACAAGTCTTTAACACATGAGGCTTGGGGACACTGGAGATCCAAACCATAGCAATGTCTAATCAGCTCATTTGACATTCTGAGTCTTGTGCTTAACCATTTCCTAAATATGGCCACCTTGATATTCTGCAAACATCTCAATTTTCATAAGTCAGAACAAATTCCATCTTCTCGAAGAAACCTTCCCTTGGTTTCTGTATCTCATGTACCCAGCCAAGAACCTGGAGAATCATCCTGGTGGTATTTATCTTCCTACCCATTATATTCTGTCAAACTCAACATTTTTGTATTACTTTCTGAGTTTTAACAAATTGACCCTTGGTCTCTATCCCCATTTGCTTTATCTGTCCTTCATTTCATTGTTTTCTTATTTCTGTTCTAGTGTAGTAAAGTGCTGAGTGTCCATCCTCATTCATTCTCTAACCTACCATTTGTGCTCACACTAAAGATTTACGTGCACTATAAATCCCACCACATTGCATACCTGTACAAACCTACCACAACTTCTCATAATCAAGAGAACACAGTCTAAGTTCTTTAAAAGGCATATATCATCAGGGACTGACTCCTTTACTATCCTTGCTTCTTGGTACTTTCCCACAGAATTCAAGGTGGAATCTCCCAACCATACTGAACCATATCACAAAATTCTGTTCCCATGAGATGACCTTCTCCTATGTTTAACTCCCCCTTGGGGATTTCCATTCCTCTAGAATCCTAATGTTTTCCCATTATAATAAACTACTATGGAGGGTGACTCCTTATTGATAGAAACTGAGATAAACATTCTTCCTCTATGGAACTTCCATCATATGAAACTTTTTATTGTTATGAAAATATTACAGTATAATTACATACCTGTCCTGCTACCTGAAAATCAGGAAAGTGTTACTCCCTCACAAAAACAACAACATGAGGGCAAACTTTAGTTTAAACAACTTTCTTTAAATCCATGAGAGAACTGAGGTCTCGGGGCAATCAACTCTTCCAAAATTTCAGGAGAGAGATACACCAGTCAAGGGGTAAATAGGAGCTGAGCACTGCTTATGTGAGGAGATGACCACAACACCATGGGTTCTGATTAGAAAGATCAGCTAGGGGTTCATAATGCATCACTAGAGCCACAGGTGGGCTACTGAGAGAGGTTTGTACTCTCTCACCCCATAAGGTGGTCACAAGAAAGATGGGGCGGATCTGAAGTGGCTCAACTTTTGTGGTGTTGGAGTCGGGGAACAGCAGTTTCTAAATCTGCCTGAGCTAGTACTTTCCCTTTTGGTCCTGTGGAAAACAGAAGCAGGACTTATTCTGTAAGGGAAGGACAAGGAAAATTGTAGCCTGAGGACATAGACTGATCGTTAAATTACTCTGTTAACAAAGTAAAAAGAAAAGAAAGGTAAGTATGCATTCCAAATGTTTATGTCCTTAAAAAAAGCACATGGCCTCAAAATGCAAACAAATTCACATCTCAAGACTAACTCTGCAGCTTAATTATGATTAGTTGTGTGATATTCCAAGTTACTATATCACCAAATGCAACATGCATTGATTATGAAAATACAATAAACAAGTAGGTGCTTGAACACATCTTCATTGTTCTGAATATTGATAACGTAAATGCACTGATTTTCCTCAGGAGAACTGCGTTTTTAGGACTAATTCAGAGCTGAGCCATAGGTTAAAGCCTCAGTGTCTCCTTTTACTTCTCATTCTTATCATGAAAAAATATTTTCTGGGTATAGGGTTCCCTGCTATGGGAGGTTCCCAAGTGACAAGGAATTTAACACACATCCCATTACTTAAAGCTGTGGTTTTATCTCAATCACATTCTGATATTCACATTCTGTGTTAAATGGCACAAGTGACTACGCCTACTTTATTAGGGAGGAGAAGACTTTGCTTTGATTAACTCTGAGAATCCTGCAAAAAAAAAAATAATAATAATCTCTAAAACACAGTCTCAACAATTGTAAAAATAAAAAATAATAATAATGCCTACATGAAGAATCACTGCAAAGATTAAGTGTCATTATAGATACTAGCTCTCTAGTTAACCTATATGTTCCACAATGAAACCTACTATTACTATTGTTTTTGGAGAGTTTAAATATCTTTTTAACAAATAGAATCAGTCTTGTGTTTTTACATTTGATAAGACTAAATGGATTCTCTCTCTTTAATGCCTACCTTAAAAATATATAAGAAATTTGCATTATGGTCACTAGTTTCCTTTAATTTGGTGTAATCTTTAAAATAGAAGCAAAAATGCACCTGATTTGACTAGAACAGCTTTGTCCTAAGTTATTATAGGTAGAAGAGTTCACGATTCATCAAAAGCTGAAGCCTATTAAGAGTTCTTTCAAAGAATAACTGTCTAAACTTGCAAACTGCAGATGCAAGAGCTGATGGACTTGCAGTGCATGACATTTCATCAGGCATTCAATGAGCTAAATTTAGAACAGCAGCTAGCATAATGGTACCATGGAGTCAAATAAAATCAGCACAATGATAGCAACCTGCAAAATTCAAAGGCATTTGCAATGTTAATGCATTTGATTTATTAATCTTTTCCATTCAGCATCTTATTAAGTTTTAAATGGTCAATACTTAGCATCACATTTCAAGAAAGAAAATGAATCCCTGTCATATACTATATTTAAAATAAAGAGCTTATACTTTGTGACTAGAACTGGCCCCGTTTGCATTCATTATGGATGAATCAAACACTGTATAGAGACCATTTTCTTTGTCATTGAATTCACTTCAGATGGAGACATTTTTAGATGCTTTTGTATCAGTGAAATTCAGTACCTTATAAATATGGTCTTCTACGAACAAGGTAATACCTGAGATAGAGAAGACTGTGCATTAAGAAATCTTACCTTACACACATGTGTGCTCTCTCTCACACACATACTCCTTACTTAATTACAGGGAGCATGCTGTGCAAAGAATAATAGGAGACATTTGTCTAAAATGAGCATGCAGCTGATAATCTTACCTCCTGAATATTGCTCTGTACTGGGGCTTTCTGCTCAACCCTGCCGGTTCCTTCACAGACACAGTTTTTTACCTTTCCAGGCCATTTCAGGTTTGAATTATATGCATCAGTGATAAATCACAAGATCTCTGAGAAATCTTTAAAACATGCCAGTGAATAGGTCTGTACTATAATCATTTTGATATTTGATATATCTACCTTTCTTGTATTTGTGATACATATATACATAATATGTGTTAATTTAATATATATGTATATGTGTGTGTATATATATACACAATAATATATGTACACAGTAATATATATATATATATATATATATATATATATATATATATATATAATGTATTTAATGTTTTAAGTGCTTAAACTTTGGTACCATGTATCTTTAGAGTTAAGTCACTTAGCCAAATACAGATAAGACTTTTTTTTTCCCCCTGGTACTCGGGACCATGATATCTTTAAATATACTGCTGTGAGAACACTTTTTCTTTAATCTGATTATTGAATAAATCAGTTAGTAAAAATAAAATTGAAATTAAATAATATTAAAATTCTGATACTTGTGATGAAAATATATAATCAAATATCAAATATTTTGCTAGAGTATTATTTATACACATATACAAGCATAATATTGCCTTATCAATTTTACATGTCATGCTATATTTTTCTATGTGGAAGGTTTAGTATATAAAGCCAAATATTTAAACTAACCAGAACAATCCATGTTTATTATTTGAAAGTGGGACTAGTCAAAGTATCTAATTTTTCTGCATTAAAGTTAAGAAATCTTGAGATCTGGTCATTTAGAATGATGGTCTTTAGTTCCATCCATTTACCAGCAAATGCCGAAATTTCATTCTTCTTTACAGCTGAATAATACTCCATTATGTATATATACCACATTTTCTTTATCCATTCATTTGTTGACAGAAACTTAAGTTGGTTCTATAGATTGGCTATTGTGAATTGCGCTGCTTAAACATTAATATGGCTGCATCCCTACAGTTTGCTAACTTTGAGTCATTTTGATATGAATCAAGGAGTGGAATAGTTGGATCATATAGTGGTTTCATTCCTAGTTTTTCAAGGAATCTCCATACTGCTTTCCAGAATGGTTGCACTAACTCACAGATCCACCAGCAACGTATGAGTGTACCTTTTTACCCAGACCCTTGTCAATATTCATTGCAATTTTTATTCTTGATAATTGCCATGCTGACTTGAGTGACAAGGAATCTCAAGGTAATTTTCATTTGCATTTTTCTGATTACTAAAGGTGTTGAACTTTTTTCAAATATTTATTATGCATTACAATTTCTTCTTTTGATAAACATCTGTATAGTTTTTTTTTCATTTATTAATTGGGTTATTTGGTTTTTGTTGTTGTTGTTTTGGGTATTAAGTCTTTTGAGTTGTTTGTGTATCTTGGCTATTAAGCTCCTACCTGTCTTATATTCTATTCCATTGATCTTCATGTGTATTTTGGTGATAATATCATGCTGTCTTTGTTAAACATTTATTTAGTATAATTTGAGGCCTAATATTGTGATGCCTGCAGCATTGTTCTTTTTGCTCAGGGTTGCTTTTGCTCTTCTGATTCTCTAATTCTTCAAATGAAGTTTAGAAATGTATTCTCAACTTCTATGAAAAATGTCACCAGTATGTTGATGGAGGTTTTTATTGAATCTGTATATTGCTTTAGGAAGTTTGGTCATTTTGACAATTTTAATGCAGCATATCTAAGAACCTGAGAGCTTTTTACATCTTCTAAGATATTCTTCAGTTTCTTCTTCAGTGTTCTATAGTTTTCATCAGAGAGGTCTTTCACCTCCTTGATTAGATTAATTCCCAAGTATTTTATTTTATTTTTTGAGTTTATTGTGAATAAAAGAGTATTCCCAATTTCATTTTCAGCAGGATTCATTATTGAAGTATAGGAAAGCAATTGATTTACATACGTTGATCTTTTTACTAGGACTTGATTAAATGTATTTATCAGCTCTTTAAGTCTTCTGGTGGAGTTTTTTGGGTCTTCTAAATAAAAGATAATATCATCACCAATCAGAGATAAGTTGACTTCTTATTTTCCTATTTATATTCTTTTAATTTTCTTAGCTTGTCTGATTTTTTTTGGGTAGTGTTTAAAGGACTGTGCTTAATAGGAGATGTGAGAGTGAAGATCCTTCTCTTCTTCCTGTTTTTACAGGAACTGCTTTCATTTTTTTCTCTATTTAGTATGATGTTGGTCTTGGGTTTGTTATATGTAGCCTTTGCGATGTTGAGGTACATTCCTCCTATCCTTATTATCTCTCGTTTTTTAAAACATGAATGGTGCTGGATTATTTCAAATGCTTTTTCTGTGTCTACTGAGATAATTTGTGATTCTTGTCCTTAACTTTACTTAAGTGGTGAATAACATATATTGATTTGTGTATGTCAAATCAATCTAGCATCCCTGGGATGAAAAGCACTTACTCATGGTGCTTATCTTTTTTTTCATTTGTTTGTTTATTTATTTATTTATTTTAATTAGGTATACATGACAGCAGAACACATTTTGATTCATTGTACACAATTGCAGCATAACCTTATATTTCTATTGTTGTACATGATGTAGCATCACAACGTATGTGCAGTCATAAGGTATCTAGGGTAATGATGTCATGCCATCTCATGCCACCATCGTGTCTACTCCCACGCCCCCTCCCCAACCCTCCTTCACTTTTGCCCCATCAAAGTTACTCCATCTGTCCAATGTTCCCCCCACTATGGATCAGCATTCACTTAGAGAGAACTTTCAGCCTTTGGTTTTTGGGGATTGACTTACTTTGCTTTGCATGATATTCTCCAACTCCATCCATTTATCTGCAAATTCCATAATTTTATTCTCTTTTAATGCTGAGTAATATTCTGTTATGCATATATACCACAGTTTCTTTATCCATTCATCTATTGAAGGACATCTAGGCTGGTTCTATGGTTTAGCTATTGTGAATTGAGCTGCTATAAACATTGATGTAGTTGCTTTACTATAGTATGATAATTTTAAGTCCTTTTTTTCAACATAGGAAATCAGCAATAAAAACTTTCCTCTTAGAATTGCTTTCATACTTTCCCAGGAAGTTTGATATATTATATCAATATTTCATTTGCAAAATAACAGTACCTTGATGTTTTCCCTAAAATCATCTTTTGACTGATGAATCAAAATTCTGACCTCTCTGTCTCTATTTTTTCACCTTCTCTCTCTCTCTCTCTCTCTCTCTCTCTCTCTCTCTCTCTTTCTCTTTGTGTATCCACACATTGCTCATATGTATGGACATATATACATGAAAGTAATTTTAGTTATTAAAAACCTAGCACAGAATGTCAATAATATGTCAGACATTTTGATAAATATAGCTATTACTGCAGTGTTCTATAAATTTCAACTTCTTAAATACAATTAGATTGTAAAATACAAAACATAGCAGTATGAAATAAGATTAGTATAAAATATTGAAAATACTTGAGAAATTATACTTTTAAGATATTCCCCCCAGTGTGAAAATTTCCTGTGGATTTTTAGAAATTCTGACAATCGAAGCTCTGCCAGAACTAGTTTTTAAATATATAAATGTTTATGATTATATTGTATATTAATTGCACTATACTGATTCAAAATATGAAGTGTCACACCATATTTACCAGAATTATGTCACACCCACATGTCAAAGATCTCCCTAGAGGGGGAAGGAACCCTACTGTTTCTTCAAGCGAGTTAGAAATTCTCACTGGAGTTTAGAATTGGCTGAATTCTCCCTGAATTACACAGGAGCCTGTCAGAGAGAAAAAAGCAATAGTTTTCATGTACACAACTAACCTGCAATTGACAGCATCTCAAGGATAAATGCAGTTCCCACCCATTAATATAATATTCTTTACCTGTTGATGATGGTGAATGCTTGTAGAAATGAAGATGTGTTGTACGGTTGATGGAAAAATCCTGATTTTAAAGTGGCCTGTGCTATTGTTTTGTTTGATTTTCATCTGCCAAGATGGATGGTAGAGATAGATGCTTGAGACATTGAATAGATAGATAGACAGACACACAGACTGACTGATGGATGACATTGAGGATTGTGTAACAGTATGTCAAGTTCACACTGTCATCTATTGTAGTCATTTTTAGGACTTCATTTGTTCTTTTGTATTTTATATTTCTTTTTTAAAGCAAGGATATATTGCTTGCATGTGAGTAAAAGAAATCATGCAAGTTTTGATGAAATCCTGAACTATGTCAATTTTTGACTTCTGTAGTCTGGGTAGCCATACCTTTCAACATATTATGAAACAATTTACTCCATTCATCATAAATGCACAAGACACCACTCTGGATCATGTTTTTTCATGGGACCTGATGTTTTAAGTGCCTGACACACATGTTGGGACAGTTTTGGTGACATCTCTAGTTTATTTGAAAATACTAAACTATTAGCAACACTTAACAATCTTAGAGTAACAATGTTTTTACACAATACTCAGAATATATTTTTTTTCTTTTTGAATAAACCATAATCTAGTACCCATCTTATGGTTAAAAATTTGTAACTTTGAAAAAGTATTTAAATTATTTGAAGACTTGCCATACTAATTTCCTATAGTTTAGTGAACTTTCATCAAATAAACATTGGAAATTTAAAACAATTTAAGATGTCATAGGAAAAACTGAAGTTTGAAGCCCAAAAGAAAAATAATAAACCATCTATTACAGCTTATTTCTTAAGTTTTATTTCCTGTTTGAAAATAGAAAGTTCCCTTTTCCCCACTCTTGATGGTATGATGATTGCATCTAAAGGGCCCTCATAAAGTTCCTGCTGAGCGTTTAGAAAAGATTAGATGACAAATTCAGTGAAGTTGAATTGGAAAAGATATGTACGCCACAACCATGGCTTTAAACTCCTATTTATTTTCGTTTTTCAGTTCACATCATTTTTGATTGTTACTTTTATATAGGATTAAAATTATAGCATTTGAAAGTCAGTGCTATTGAAATAAATATATTATCCACTATATGAGTTGAAGAAGTTGCCTCAATTTCTACAAGAATTTTACAAAGCTTAAATATGAAAAAAAATATATTCCAAGGGGAAAAATATACTCCATTTCCTGAGAATAATTTGTATGTGTCTATAATTTAAATGATCAAATCTGAACAAATGCTAGGACAAATATTAAAAGGAAGCTATAAACAGTGGTTAGTGAAAGAAGTGTAAATTCAATGTGGTGGTCATATAAATCGGGTCTTAAGACTGCATTGGCCAGAAGAATGGCCACTAATTTATAGAAAGAACCTCAGAGAATTCTTTTGTGTGATGCGAGTTTGAATTTGGATGTTTATAAGAATAACTGATGTCATTAAAAAGTCAAATTTCTTAACATCAGCTGCACAATTTTAAGTCTGCCTAAGAGAAAGGTGGTGCCCAAAGTCCATAAGCTGATTATTTTTCATAACATGCTACATCTTTGAGTTAAACTATTACATTGATTATAGAATTTATCCATTATTCATTTATCTAGAGTAATATTGTTTCAAACTCATAGACAGCTAATAGATTAAAAGTGCATTAATGTTTTAAAGAAACAGAATTTTTGTATGAAAAATTCTTCTTTAATTTTCAATTAAAATGAGAATTAAATAATAAGTGGCAAAAAACCTCCATGAAACAGCAACCAGCAAGAAGCAGAGAGTTCCTACACCAGAGGTCTTCATGTTGCAATGCACCAAATGAAGTCATGTTTAAATATGGAACATAACTAGAAAATATTTGTTATTCCATATACTTACATATATAATTTGGTGAAATAACTAATACTAATGTGTGATACATGAATACTCACTAATGTGTGATATAGGAATTGGTAGTAATATATGTGTGAAATTTATAACCCAATATGTAAATATTCCTTAATTTTTTATTTACTGATAGTTCTGAAACTGTTTCTCTAAGCAATGGGTAAAGGTATAGGTTACTATTTTAGTGTGTAACCTGTATTAAAATGTTTGCCGTTAAGACTTTCTCAGGCTTTGATGCATTGCAATGCAGCCCCATTGCCATGTCATGCTTGGCACCGGGATTTGGTTTCAGGAATGTTAAAGAACACACATCATTAGGCTGGGATTGTGGCTCAGCAGCAGAGGGCTTGCCTCATATGTACGAGGCACTGGGTTCGATCCTCAGCACCACATAAAAATAAAAAAGTAAAATAAATGTATTTTCTGTCTACAACTAAAACATATTTTTTTTAAAAAACGAACACACATCACAAAAACCTCTGCTTCTGTAGTTAAAAGATCTACAAAGATTTGTGTGTGTCAACAAAAACAATCGACATCAACCACAGAATAATTCTAGATTGCTAGGAAGATAAAAAAATTAAAATAATTCATATAACAGATAATTTCAATTCAATAATAAGATGTTTCTCAAAAAAGAAATTAACATCCTAATAAGTAGTGTTTGCTGCCTAGCATATGAGGCTCTTTTCTCTCCTGTACACCACCCTTTAGAATTCTAAGAGGGCATGGGTCACTTACGTGAGCTGAGGAGCCTGTGAAGAAAGGCTGCCCCCATGGCACACAGGTAGATGAGTGAAGGGCATGATCCTAAAGGCAGCTGGGGTCATGCATACAGAGCTAATCCTCAGCCACACCCCTCAGATTTTACCAAAACTGTTATATAGAATATTCAGCAGCACAAATTCATTTGTGTGTGTGTGTGTGTTTACATATGTGCTACTTGGTGATTAGTCTCCTATTTTCAAACTTGAACAAAAGATTAAATCAGTCTTTTGGTTAGAAAGGTGATAAAATTAATTAATCTAATTATGTCAAGGAAGTCATGAGTATTACCTATGTAAAAGTGTCTCCTAAACAATTTAGTATTTTGAAATCTTGCAGTTTTAATAAGATCAGAGTGAAATAAAGTTTCAAAGATTAGATCCTGCCCCTTTAAGTTATAAGTAATCTGTTAGTATTATTTCTCTATAATTTGTGAAATGGAATAACAAAGGCAGACAAGTACATGGAGTGATTACCTCACTAGACATTTTCATTTTTGATATCTGCCTTTGGACAAAGTCCACTGCTTCAGAAATTCCCCTGAAAAATCTCACTGATGATTTGTTCTTGGTTTGAAGTCAGTTCATTTAATTGTTCCTTCCTGTTCCATATTCACTCCTGGAGGTAATGGCATGGTATCAGAGTAAAGCAAAACAAGGTCTTAGAAAAGGGTTTGCTGTGCTGTAGAGATTAGTAGGACATTTCAGTTCTGCCATTCATAACCACAGGGAATCGAGTGCACTGGTTCTTAGCTAGTTCACATAATTTTCAATGAAAATTCTTGGGGACATTTCCTGTATGTTCCCTGGAAATTTCAGCTTCATCAGTTCTGGACTCTTTGGTGAGATTCATACACTGCCTCTGCTCAGATCCTGCTACGAGCCCTTTGGGTACCTGAGCTCACCACAGAGACAAGAGCAACCTGTCTGAGATGGAGGGAAGGAAAACTGATCTCATCCCCAAGTGACATCTCATTTTTCCCTGTAACACTGACTGCAGTAAAGTCCAAAACTGTGTTGTTGTTGTTGTTAAGTTACTGTTATTAAACAACTTCTTCAGCTTCTGATCATTACAACATTCTCTTTCTAGACCTCAAGTAATCTGCTATGGTGGACAGTCAAAAGCCATGGTCTTCACCTGCCCTCTTCAACCAGTCCCTCCTGCACTCCTCATCTCCACACCATGGCTTAGCGCCTTCATTCCCTTGCAACACGTTCTGCAAACACTCTTAAAAGCCCTTGAGCAACTCATGGAAATACATGCCAGAGAGATGAACAGCCTGCCCCTTTCATAAACATTCAAACTGGATCTTGGTTGGAACTCAGCTGGGAACTGCTGCTATATTAAGATAGAAAGTGTACGGGGCTAGGATTAAAGAATTATTCATTCCAATGCTTCTTTAAGGCTGTTTGAATCTATCATATGATAAATTAGGGAAATGACAAGTGATCTTTTCAAAAAATCAGAGGAATGTGCACCATTTCAAAAGTCAGAATAAAATTCAAAGATGCTGAACAGATTTCTCCCTCTGTGTCTATGGTGGAATTAATTCTTCAGAGGCCCCTCTTTGATCAAAGGAAGACATACTGCATTTATCTCTCACAGAGTGAACATGTTCTTTCAAATGTGTGATTCCCTTTTGATTCACGTCTGAATATTTATAAAACTTCCTACAAACACAAGACAGAAAATAAAATATATCTATGGAACAGAGTATTGGTTTGAAAAAAAATTAAATTTCTATTTCAGAATTGTTAATTATGCCCCCCAAACTCAAGACACATATTTAAAACTCTCTCTTTAAAAAAAATAAATAAGTAAAAACTTAGCACCATATGAATGTGTTGGAAGTATTTAGAATGAAGATAATAGGATTCTATATCTTAGAGTACATTTTAGGATGGGACACTTGAGGGACCACACACTTGGGAGAAAGTGCCACGTCCCATTATTCATGTATGTCTCTCCTACTTACCTGTCACTTCTCCAGACTCTTCCTCGTTTTTCAATCTGAATCAGATATTCACCTTATTTCTTGCTTCAAGCTAGAATTTTTTCTTCATAGCCCTTATGGAAATCAAAAGATATGAATTTATTTATGCCCCATATTTTTTTATTTTTGTCTCCTTCACTGAGCTATAACAGGGATCATATCTTACCACCAAATTAATGTGTTGGAATTTAGTATTTTTTAACACAATGTTTGCTATGGAATAGGCATTCAATGAATATATCTAAGTTGAAAAATAAATGAATGATACCTTGGAAGTATAAGGCAGTATTATCAACTATGCAGTTATACTTCAGACTGTAGAGATGTCCCTTAACAGGGGTCCTGTGCTGCAAAACATATTTATGTTGTGCCAATAGTGCAAAGCCTTGACCTTGCTTAGCCCTTGGCATTTCTCAGGTTCTTGTTTAAATGACCTTTGAGGATGAGATAACAGCTCCACCTGGAAGAAGCAGGCTTACCTCATTGTCTGCTATAAAAGAGGAGGGAGACCCAAGTCTGTTTCCCTCAACTGTGACACAAATCCACTGTCTCCACAGCATCCATGTGGGCCTCTCTGCAGTACAGATGTCAATCAAGTCTCATACTCTTCTCTAAGTAATAAATTTCTTTGGCTCAGACCTAAGTGGTATGTTTCAGAATCTACGAAATGGTAGCCAGTTAAATTATTGTCCTATAACTAAAATCAAAGTTTAGTTCCCACATTTTAAAGCATAATAAAATTCTTGTACCTTTTGAATTTTCAAGCAAGATAACAGAATTAATAATTAACCTTTCTCATTTTGTGCAGATTTTGATCTTTAATCTTCATGTAATAGTATAAGGTACTACTAGTACTATTATTACCACCATTATCTCTATAAGAAAAGAGTGTAGCATAAAAAGGGAGACTAACTTGCCCAGTTAGTATTGGAATTGAGATCATTTCTTCTTGGATGCAAAGAGGGCATGGCCCACATTCTCCATTTTTTTTGTTGTTGTTTTGTTATAGCATCTCCCTGGGACTGTATCTCATTTTGGCTATTATATTATGGTAGTAACTTCAAAAAAAGAGGATTTTTTGATCTCGGATGATGTGCAATCTGGAGATATGTATGTTATCAGCCACTGACAAACTAAGTGAAGAAAGGTACATCAGTGACCCAACAATGTGGAGATGCTCATCCCCAGTGCACTCACAGTTATCATTCTCAAAACATGGTCTCCAGACCAACAGAATAAGAATCATCTGAGAGCTGGTTAGGGAGGCAAGTCCCTAGATCCACCACAAAACTAATAGCATTTGCAAGTCATCTACATGTTAGATAGCAATGTACACTAAAATTGAGAGACCACCATCCCCAAGGATGATTTGGTCTAGCCACAAAGCAGATCTGAAGCTAATTGAGGACAAATAGCATCTTCTTGGTGGTAAACACAGCCACCAATCTTACTAAGATACCAATGCATCATGTAGTCAGTTAGGACATTTTCATCAACAGAGAAATGCAGGCCAGAAACATTCTTGCTGAGATTCCAATAATACTACAGGAGCAGACAAGAAAATCTGCTATGATAGGAAGGAGAAAACAGTGTCCAGCATCACGGAACTTACTACTGGAAAGCCCTGAATTCAACGGTTAATAATTTAACAAAACACTTATATAATGGATTTAAGTATTATTTGCATTTTAAAAATACAACTGTAGGAACAAGAGTTGTGTCTGATTCACTCAGCTAGAAAGAAAAGTGATGGAATTCAGGACGAGGTATATCTTAATCCAAAACCCCTGCTCATGACCACTGTTCACTGAAACCTCCAAAACAGCACCTTACAGGAGATAGCAATAGACAGTAACCAAAGTTTGGCAAATTAAGGAGGCAACAACAGTGGATCTAGAAGTCAACTAACATTATTCTCTTTGCTCCCTGTTATGCTTGATGTCACCTATCACGTGTGACAAAATGCAGCTCTGTTAGCATTAACTGTGTCCCTCCATCTTGCCATTCTCCAAAGCATGGCACATACTACTCACTCTGCAGAAGTCATTTTTCCCTTGCCCACTCATTCAGCATAATCCCCCTCAGGTGTCATCTCTCCTGTGAAGTATTCCTTGACCCAAACCTCCCACCTCCATAAGCAGAGTGAGTTTCACCAGCCTTTGCAGGCTCCCTTTACCCTATGCACTATCACTGAGCACTATACACCTCTTGGACTTTAGACTCCATAGAAATAGAGACGAGCTAAGGGTCAGCCCCACTGAAAACCTTTCCACAAAGTAAGTGTCTAAATGAATACCCATTGTTATGTGGATAAGCCAAATATCTTTATGTCAATGAATCAATTCCTGTGGACACAAACAATCAACTTCCCAAGTGCCATAGCAATATGTGAATACTAAGGTGCATTTCAATCAAGTAACCACAACACTCAGTTCCTTGTATTTGAGATGGTATTTTATAAACAATCAATTTTATATTTCTAAAAGAAAGTTAAAGTTCATATTACATTTTTTTGTGATTTTGTTATATGAAAAGATAGTCTGCATATATTATGCATATTTGTTATGCCTGGGGTGTGAAAACCATGTAAACTTTAACCATGGGAGTAAGTCTTCTTGTCAGATCATCTCAGGACAGTATTTGACTGGATAGTTTAAAAGAATAATTATAACAACAAATCATAAAAAAGACATAATTGTATCTTAAATATGTGAACACAGTGAACCTTTACCCTGATATCCTGGGTTCAAATCCTATGGAGAACCATGATACTAATCAGCCCTGTGATTTATGGAACTTTCTGTACTTATTCATCTTTGAAATTGGGAAGAATATTAAGAGTTAATCTTTATAAAGCTCGTAGAACGGTGATCTCATTGCCATATGTTTCCACTGAAATAAACATGGGCCCAGTTGCTGGGCATCTATATAAGTGTAAGCCAATTGATCTTCATGAAGGACATATCCTGTATCTTGGTTGTGAAGGTGGCCTCAGGAATCCACACCTGTGATAAAGTTGCATACAACTAAGTGCAGGTACTGAGAAGAGGGTTGGCGAGACTGATGAAGTCTGAATAAGGCCAGTGGACTGTCTCAGTGCCCTTGTCTTCCTTGTGGTCTTGTCCCCTGGTGGTGCAAGAAGACACCCCTGGAGGAGAAAGGTGTAGCACAGTGGGCTGTCTCTGTGTGAGTTCATACAACTGCACACGAAGCTGGGATTATCTCAAAATGAAAGGATAAAAATAAATACATACGTGGAAAGTTGATGGTGGGAGGCACTGTAAGTCGGGGTGGGGACAATAGGGAAGATCTACTCCATTTTGTTTACAACCTAAACCTTCTCTAAAAACGAAAGTCTATTCAATGAGGAAATAAATATACAAATAAACAGTAGCAATAAAAAAAAAACAGTCTACTCCTGGAGGAAGGGTTTTATCAAGTCATATTTTTTATTATGTTCTTTATTTTATCTCATTATCTTCCTGGGAGTTTTATTTGGATAAATCTCACCTGTAAGGCATACTCTACAATTCAGAGCTATTCTTCAGAGTAAAAAGTTAGTGGCATTTGAAAAGCCATGGATGTTTAAAATCTTACCAGGTTTCCTGATTCATATTTTATTATAAAAGAATATATATATATATATATATATATATATATATATATTATTAAATTTACTTTACATCTACCTAATTCAATGGCAGCTTTGGGCTGTTATTTTTAGAGAAGCAACTTCAATTTTCACCAAATGTGTCAGCCTATTTTTTAAAACTGATTTCCTTCACTTTCATGTGTGCATTTTATCAGCTTGTTCAATATGTTATTAAATTATATAATTACAGTGCCAGTTGACATGGCCGTGAACATGGGAAGCATGAGTGAAAAATTCAGGGGACCCTGCAGGGGGACCTCCTCTGGCAGGCATTTTGGCTCTCTGGATTTCCTTTAGTGGGACTCAGAGTGGTTAATCCAGAGAGCTGTCCAAGTGGAATTCTGTGGTGTGAGCTCCTGCCTTAGTTTTGGGGATCCTGGAAGAGTCACAGCCACACATACCCTGCTAGGTTTTATCTGTTCAATTCAGTGACTGACAGCTCTGCCTGGTCAGATGTGTTTCTGATCTCCTCTGGTCTCTAAGCTTATTTCTCGAGTTCTGTTTTTAGTAAGTATATATGAGTTAGAAAGAAGTAAAGACATAAAGGAGCAAATGCTTTTATGCATTAAGAAAATGAAATTGTAAACAGAAGAGAAAAGCACCAGTAACTTCATATATGTCTCTCTACCCTAGTAATTCACACAAAGATGTGATTCTATGTGCACCAGACACTGTTCATAGACATGAACTCACTAGTCTTCACAGCTACCTTGTGAAGTAGCTGTATATACTACTACCAAATGAGGAAAGGGGGGATAGAAAGGAAAAATCATTTTACTATAATTATATATTCTCTATGTGACAAAACTGAGTGATGAGCACAGAAAATTGGCCCAGATTCAGGGCAGTTACTTTTCCCCCTGCCCCCCTCCTGTGACATTATATACAAAAGAAGACAATAGATATCTAGGGCATTGATCATTGAAGAGTCATTAAACCATAGTCAGTTCAATATTGTTCAAGGTTGCTATTTTGTGAAAATGTTCAATGTATTTTTTATATCATTTCAAAATAAAAATAAGCATGTTTTGTGATTTCTAATATTTTCATTAAAATGGTAAGCTATGTATTTCATAATTAGACATACATTATGAATAAACGTATTTCCTTATTTTGATTTGTAACAATAATCTGGATTTAAAAAATGAAATAAAATATTTTATAAATCACGTAGCATTTCTACAAAATGTTTTGCCACTATTAAGAGTAAAGTTGAACAAGTCTCTTAAAGAAGGGGAAATGGCTTTGATACACAGCTTTCATAAACAGAAGGAGACTCAAGGTTTAATCAGCAAAAGGAAAGATGGGTAGGGACTGTGTCAGCTTGTCATCAGTATTTCTAGGTTGTGGAGAATATTTGCAATAGTCTTCTATTTTTTCAAGTGTATTTTTCTATAGTGAGATATTATTAACCAACTAAAATGTCAACATTGCAAAACATTTATGAACATTGTACTATATGACAAAGAAAACATCAGAATATATTTATAATGGTAGAGATTACCTAAGCGTGGAAGGAGTTAGAAAGCCTCCAGATATTTGCTGATTCTGGCAGAATTCCAATGTATGTTGCAGAATACAGAGAACCATGCTTCCAGGAGAATAGCTAGGTAACAAAATGGCATGGAAGGACCTGAAAGAGACTTGATTCCTTATGTAGTGTTAGACCTTCCCTGACTCTGTGTCTAGAGAATTGTAGCTTCATGTTCTCTTTGTAGCATTAGGGTTGCTGATTATAATTATAGTAACAAAGTATTATTCTAGATTACTTTTATCTAATTTAATACAAAAAAATTGTAAATCTTTTCTTTTGTTGATAATTGGTCCTTATCATGTGTTGAACAGCTTTGGTGCCTCCTTATATTCCAGTATTGAGTTTCTCTCCCATAGGTAAGGGAATTGGATTCCTTATTAGTAATTCATTATGCAAATATTTAAACTTTGGTGGGATGTCATCTAACTTCTCCCCCAAATTAGGTTTAAATTAGCACCCTACCTTTTTGCCTTCATTATTAAATGTTTTGGTGAGAATATAAAAGAGCTTAATAAATCCTTCAACATTTTTGTATCTTTCTTAAAGCACCAAGAGAATAAAATCATGATCCAAAAAAATTTAAAAAGCACAACAGAAAGTTCATTTAAAAAGATTTATTGGATATAAAATTTATAATTATATAAGAACATTTCTTTAAGCAACCACAAGGGATCTAATCATTTCCATAGAATATGTCTTGTAAGGATCAAGGCTTCTTTCTTCTGGCAACAAATTTGTTTTCTGTATAAATTCAAAGTTACCTCCATTTTCCAAGCTCATACCAGGTAACACACAACTAAAGCAATATTCTTGATCTACATATTTTTAATGGTGAATTTATTAGACCTTTGGATCTTAGGATATTTTTTAAATTTCTCAATCTAAAGCATAGATCTTTGTGACATACATAATTTGATAAATCATTTAGTCGTTTTTCTTGACAAAGTGACAAAGATAACTGAATTATCTTTTTTCTTCCTTTTTTGGGGGGGGGTATCAGGGTTTGAACCCAGGTTACTTAAGAACTGAGCCTCATCCCCAGCCCTTTTTTATATTTTATTTAGAGATAGGGTCTGACTGAGTTCCTTAGGGCCATGCTCAGTTGCTGAAGCTGGCTTTGAACTTGTGGTCCTCCTCTCTTAGCTTTTGGAGCCACTGAGATTACAGGCATGCACCACCATGCAGAGATTTGAATATATTTTCAATACACGTCTTCTGTAGACTTGATGTTGAAAAGATGGTGCAACAGGTCATTATGAAAAAGATTCCTCAATTAATTTGTAGATTTTTCTAATTGTTTGGGAGATATCCTACCTGAGTTAAAATAAATTTGAAAAGTAACCAATGGGAAAAAAAGGTGTATCGAACCCTTGCAAACTCAGTATTTGTGTGTGAATGTTGTTTGTTTATATGCAGAGTGCTTTGGAGAAAGCAGATATCATTTTATTCATTTGGTCTCTTGTCCTTTCTTTAACATCTTATCTTACCCTCTCTTCCCAAAGCATACATGGACAACTTATTGTATGTACTCTTCTGCACTCCACACTAGCAAGACTGATCCAAACCTGCTATGAATCATTATGACTGATTGTGGAGAAGTGATGTTGAAACAAAAGCCAGGGCAGTGAGGAGGAGACAAAAGATCTTATTTCAAACCTCATTCGTTTTTGCATCAATGTCAGTTTAATGCGTGTTTCTGTATTAAAATAAAAAAGTCCAGCTGTGCAGAAGTATGCTATTTAATGAATTATAAATGATGCACTTGACCCTGAAGAATGACTTGGTAGCAGCAAGATGTGATGTGTGCCTGAACAAACTACCTATTTCTATATTAATTGATGGGAGATTCATTACTCTGAGTGTCTTTGGATGGAATTGGTTTAATTTCAAATCAAGGGAACTTGTCATAACCTTAAAATACAGTCTTATGAAGAACTTTGCCAGTAGCGATTGCTCAAATTATGCAGCATCACATGTTAGCATGGAGGTCTGAGTAAAATCTTACCTTTTCTCCTATACTCTTTGCAGCCTGTTTTAATACATGTTCTTTAAACAAGGGCATGTTGAGTGAAACGTTTTGTTTCTTTGAAAAATGACTTAAGGTCACCAGGAAGTTCAGGGAGGCTCCAAGTACACAATGAAATTTCACTGACCACACACTCTCATTCCAGAAAGTACGTTAACATCTAGGCAAAAAATTAGGAAATTGCCATTTTTAAAAGTCAAAGTGATTAAACAGAGGCAGTTTCTTATGGCTCAAGCTATGATGACTCAGTGTCATAAATTAAAATTTACAAAATTATTTTTCTTCATTCTTGTGCTTTAGCATAGAGGTATTTTGTTTTGTTATGATTTTTTGTTTTTTGGATTTTTTTAACAAGAAGTTCTTTGGATCCCAGCAGCTGGGAGGTTGAGGCACGAGGATTGCAAGTTCAAACCCAGCCTCAGCAACTTCCTGAGGCCTTAAGTAACTTAGTGAGACTCTGTCTCTAAATATATATATAAAGGGGGTCGGAAATGTGGCTTAATGGTTAAGCAACCCTGGGATCAATCCCTGGTAACAAAAATAAGTAAGTAAGTAAATAAATAAATAGTTCTTTGGGAAAGGGAATATTATCTCAAAATAATGGTACATGCAAAATCATAAAAATGTGCTGACAATACAAAATAAAAGGAGGGATAGTTATCCTTTAGTAATAATTCTTTTTAAGATTTAAATAAGGTGAAAACACTTTGGTACTTTGATTTATATACTTTAAAAATATACTTTCCTTGATGAAATTGTAAGACTGACACTTTTTCAAATCATTTTTATCTTCATTTCCATACCAATTATTTATTTTAATGATAGTAAAGATATTTTAACAGTTTAAGCAAAAAATAATGTGCTGTTTGATTTTTCTTTAAAATTATAACATTACAGTTACTTAAGTATTGAATAAACTGTTCTCTTTATATAAGTAATTTTAATTTTAAGACTTTATATCTTTAATTTTTAAGTAGTCACTGTCCTTTGTGCTCTTTTTTCATAAATGTAAAGTAATTTATTGTGGCCCATATTTGGTTTAAAGAGTTGTGTTTGTTTGTTTGTTTTAATGAGAGGAAAGACCACTGGATGCATCATTTATCCTGACAGTTTTAATGAAATTTATGTTTATAGAGCACTTGTGTTTTCTGCACTGTGTGAGAAACAGAAAATGCGAGAGTGATCACTATGACAATGATAACTCATAATTTAATTTGGTGAGTGGGGGGAATCTACTGTATCCAAATTTAAAGGAGATTGAAGGATCAGCTCGTTTGTTTTGTTTGTTTCTCCACTACATCTTCTGAACCACTTTGACCTGCATTCATTCCTGTTTTAGTCTCTCCTAGACTTTCTTTTATTTTTCACACACACAAAAAGCACAGCAATAATAAGTAATTGTGCAAGTAAAATTTTGTGTACTGTGTATTTATTTATGGGGCTGTGACAGGTGGAATGGTGGCCCTCCAAGTTGTATGTATCCTAATTCTCAGAAAGGAATAAGAAAACCAGACAGGAGCAGACACTGCAGTGGTGTGGCCAGGAGCCAAGGAATGTTGGCCACTGGAAGCTGGGAGAGGTGAGGAAACTATACTCCTCTGGAGCCTACAAAAGGAACCCAGCCTGCCAACACCAGATCTTAGCCCTTCAAGATACATTGTAGACTTATGAACTGTAATAGAATAAGTTTGTCTTTAAGCCACCAATGGTGGTTTTTTTTTTTTTAAAGTAGCAATAAGAAACCAATGCAGATCTTGGAAACTAAAATTGTGTGCTCCTGTAACAATACATAAACATGCAAAATTTTTGCAATTAGATAATGGACATCCACTGAAAGAACTTTGAGCTGCACGATAGAAAACATCTGTTTTGTTGCCATCTGCATATAATGCATTAATCTCCAGGATATACAAAGAACTCAAAAAACTTAACAACAAAAAACCAAATAACCCAATCAATAAATGAGCAAAGGACCTGAACAAATACTTCACAGAAGAAGAAATATGAATAGTCAACAAATATATGAAAAAATGTTCAATATTTCCAGCAATTAGAGAAAGGTTGTTTTAAGGTTATTTTAAGACTGCTAACAGGAATTTTAGTTTCAACTCATAGTTGTTTTGATAATGTAATTTTAAAATTAAAACTACACTGATATTTCATCTCACTCTAGTTAGAATGGCAATTATCAAGAATGTAAGTAATAGTAAATGTTGGGGGAAAATGGACACTCATACATTGCTGGTAGGACTCCAAATTAGTGCAACCACTCTGGAAAGCAGTATGGAGATTTCTCAGAAAACTTAGAATGGAACCACCATGTCACCCAGTTATCACACTTCTCAGCATATACCCAAAGGACGTAAAATCAGCATAATATAATGATACAGCCACATAGTGTTTATAGCAGCTCAATTCACAATAGTTCACAATAGCTAAACTATAGAACCAACAAAGGTACCCTTCCAAAGATTAATGAATAAAGAAAATGTGATGAGTATACATAACTCAGCCATAAAAAGAAGGATGATTTTGTAAATTCTCAGATTATTCGGATTTCAAAAGACGCTAAAATTAAAGTGTCTTATTGTCAAAGTCTTGCTCACTCTGGAGAGTAAATGAACCACACACTGAACAACTATTTCCAGGTGCCTCAGTTCCTAGTAAAGATGGAGAAACTTTCTTGATTTTAACAAAATAATTCTCTGTAGAGAAATTTTATTCTTTGTAGTCCCTTTCTTGAGTTTTTTCTATTTTTTTTTTTTTTTGCAACTGTGGTTTTTTTAGTATCTTACCTGGACTTTTTAAAAAATATTTTAGAAGTTTCTCTTCTTGGAAAGGGTTTTTTTAGTTTGCATGTGTGTGTGTGTGTGTGTGTATGTGTGTGTGTGTGTGTTTTCCAACTATATTTTCTGAACCATTTTGTGAGCCCAAGGTTATTTTAAGACTGCCAAGAGGAATTTTAGTTTCAACTCATAGTTGTTTTGATAATATAATTTTCTCAAAAGTTATGATCTGAATGTTTCCCATATGTTCAGTGCTCCAGAAACCTCACCAGAAATTTATTCCTGGTTGTAATGCTCAAGTCTGATCTGTTTGGGGGTTCCATTGCCTTCAAACTGCTTGTCTCAAATTAGCACACCTATTTTAAAGGGAGAAATCAAGACTTAATCATATCACAGCCAAGGGCTGAATCATAATTAGCATTTATGTCCAAAGGCATTTAAAATAACATGCTTTATCATCCTGGACTCCGAGAGTCTAAGTTGCTTACTTAGTCTAAGTTGCTTATACTTAGACTCTGACTCTAAGTTGCTATACTTCAGTCATCCCATTTCAGTGCTGTTTGTAAACCAGTTGATTCTTATCTAACACTTTGCTAAAGTAGATAGTATCCAACATACTCTGAACATTTTGCTTTTCAATATTTTTTCCTGAAGCTAATGACTGAGAAGGTATTTGGTCTGAGCCCAGTTTATTGCAAGAAAAATGTTAACTACTTAGGCATTTGCTTTTGTTTTATTTTTATTTTTTTAAACCAGGGACTGAACTCAGGGGCACTTAACCACTGAGCCACATCCCCAGCCTTTTTATTTTTTATTTTGAGACTGAATCTTGCTAAGTTGCTTAGGATGGCTTTGAATTCTTGATTCTCTTGCCTAAGGCTCCAGAGCCACTGGAATCACAGGCGTGTACCACCGAACCCAATTCTTATCACACGTATTTTAAACCTCCCAAACCTGTTACTTCACCATGCAGTAACTCAATGCCATATATAGGTTCTTATTATGACAGCCCCACAATTTCAGTACTGCATCTATGTTGGCTGTTGTAAAGGCAAATTTTGAGAGAAATAGAGAGAGTTGTGGTCTGTTGTGGTCTATAATGGTCGAGGCAAATCTCCGTTAAGCAGCAACTTTGGACTCTTGTAGTTTGATCATGTGCCTCAACCATCTTCATTGACTGGATCCCTAAATTGTCCAAGGCTCATCTCCATCAGAATAAAGGGCAAAACAATATGGAGGCAAGCATAAAGGATATTTGCAGCCATGCCTGACAGTAGCACAGATTCATAGTGTTTTCAATGGAGAGATCTGAGTCACATCACATGTCAGTGCACACAGAGGCAAAAGAGGTGCTTTCAATGAGTGCATTTTCCATTCCTCTGACACCCCATCTCCTGCTAAGTCCCCAGCTCAGTAAACTCCCTTGCCATGTGTAAGCCCTTATTTCCACGACACCACTGGGAAACAGAACTTCGTGTATTACATAAGTGTCTTTGGACATATTTTGAGTATTTGAAGTTGATTCTATCCTTTAAAAATATTTAATGCATTTATATATTGCATTATTTTTCTCTTTATTCACAACTTTATCAAATTCTCATAGTTAATTTTCTTTAATGCAGTCTCACAAGTGACATTTTTATACATAATTTTAAGTATTCACAGTGTAACCAGTAGAAGAAATAATTTAATTCCCTTTATCTTTCTTTATGTTTAAAAAATTATGATAGTTCTTTTAACAACTTTTCTAGAGCTTATTCATTTAGCTTGTTCTTCATTTTTCTGTTTCCTTCCTGTTCAATATGGTAGTACCAGGCTGCTCTTTCAGCTCACCAGTAGTTACACTGTGCAACAGACTGGGAGTTGCCTCTGGGTTTTCTTTCCCTTTCCCACAGTTAACACACTAACACCTGGGCAGGTGGGTGCCTACTGGAGTTACATTTCTTTTTTCTTTCTTTCTTTTTTTTTTTTTTTTGAGAGAGAGCGAGAGAGAATTTTTAAATATTTATTTTTTAGTTTTCGGCGGACACAACATCTTTCTTTGTATGTGGTGCTGAGGATGGAACCAGGCGAGTGCGCTTGAGCCACATCCTCAGCCCCTGGAGTTACATTTCTTAGTCTTCGTTTTCTTTACAAACAACATACATAGATGGTCAACTTAAATCCAAACATACAGGTATGATGACATTAAATATCAGAGAGTATGAACCCCAATTAAAATTCATAGATTGTCAGAATGGAGTAAAAAGCGAGACTCAATTATATGTTGCTTATAAGAAACATGCTTTAAAGAAAAGACACGAACAGAAGCAAAAGAACAAAAATGAACGAGTTGTAGAAAAACAAAGTAGAAGAAAGTTGATAATGTCACACAAAGATTCACAAAAGGATGACCAGAAATGCTGCATCATTTATTAATGAAAAAGTGCCAGTCATTTTAAGAAGACAGAGTATTAATAAATATGTATACATTCAATAGCCAAGCTTCCAAATAAATGCTGAAAATAGAGAGAAAACTAAAGGAAACTACAGAGAAATCTGCAACCATACTGAGAATCTAAACATTTCTCCAATAATTTATAGAACACTTAAAGAAGAAAAAATTCATTAGAAAATGCACTATTTGAGTAAAATGATCATCAACTGAACCGACTACTATTTATAGAACACTGCCTCCATTCAAAACAGAACATGATTTTTTAAAAAATAATACTCTTGAAATAATTTACAAAGGTAGATGATAACATGGAGCCACATCAGCAAGCTCAACACACCTGAAATAACTAAAATTTTACAGAACACTTTTCTCTAAGCCAGGTGCTATGGCACATACCTGTAATCCCAGATACTTAGGAGGCTAAATTGGGAGGCTCATTTGAACCCAGAGTTCATGTCCAGCCTGGGCAACATAGTAAACCCCAACTCAAAAAATGAAATGAAGAGAAATATTTTTATCTTATCATAATTATTTTAAATTTAAATCTGTCACAACTCAATTACTAGAAAATCCTAAGTGTCAGAAATCAACAATACTAAGTATCTGAATTTCAAACAAGAAATCACAAGAAAAACCACAATATTTTAAATTGATTTGACTGTGAATTTGCCTACAAGAAATACAAATACATTAAGAATATAATTTTAGAAACCTATCTTGCAATCCTTAAGCCAAAGTCAGTGTGATTATATTAATATTTGAAAATAGATGGAGAAGATCACTTTACAATGACTTAGGTACCAGTACATCAAAACACCAAAATGCTTCTAAAAATTTGTGACTTAATAACAGAAATCTAAAACTTCAGAGCCCAAATTGATGGGAATAAAAGGAAAATGTGTATTTATAGTTTACAACAACCACTCTTCTAGTAATTTATAGTATGTAGGGAAAGAAAGAAAATATAAAGATTTGAATATTTTCACACCTTGATATTTATAGAATCCAACACCTCATGTTAGCAACCTAGACTTCTTTTTCAAGTACATATGAAATATGAATACAGGTAGGTTATGTCTTGGCTATGAAAAAAAGTTTCAATTTCTTTAAACAGATTCACATAGTATTAAGTATATTCTTTAATCAAATTTAACTAAATTAGGAATCAATAACATGGAAATGTCAAAATCTCAGCATTTGGAAAATCAATTACATGCATCAAACTAATGTATGGGAGAAAGAATAAACAACAACAAGAAAGAAATTAGAAAGTATTTGAAATTGAAAAAAATCTCAACATATCAGAAAATATGAGATGCTGTTTGAGCATCAGTCAGAGAAATTTGTTACATTATTACCTACAATAAAAAAAAATTAATAATTTCAGGTTCCATTTTAAGAAATCACAAAAAAGATTCTTGATATTTTTTCTTGAGCTTTAGGAGTCTTGTTAAAGAAGTCGGGGCCTACTCCAACATGATGATGATTAGAGCCTACTTTTTCCACTAGTAGGTGCAGGGTCTCTGGTCTAATTCTTAGATCTTTGATCCACTTTGAGTTGAGTTTTGTGCATGGTGAGAGATAGGAGTTTAATTTCATTTTGCTGCATATGGTCTTCCAGTTTTCCCAGAATCATTTGTTGAAGGGACTATCTTTTCTCCAATGTATGTTTTTGGCGCCTTTGTCTAGTATGAGATAACTGTGTTCATGTGGGTTTGTCTCTGCATCCTCTACTCTGTAGCATTGGTCTACAAGTCTGTTTTGGTACCAATACCAAGGCATTGTTTTTGTTGTTATTGTTGTTGTGTTTTTTTTTGTTTTGTTTTTTTTTAACTATTTCTCTATAGTACAGTTTAAGATCTGGTATTATGTTGCCACATGCTTCACTCTTCCTGCTAAGGATTGCTTTGTATATTCTGGGTCTCTTATTTTTCCAAATAAATTTCATGATTGCTTTTTCTATTTCTATGAGGAATGTCATTAGGATTTTGTTTGAAATTGCATTAAATATGTATAGTGCTTTTGGTAGTATGGTTATTTTGACAATATTAATTCTGTTTATCCAAGAACATGGGAGATCTTTCCATCTTCTAAGGTCTTCTTTAATTTCTTTCTTTGGCATACTGTAGTTTTCATTGTAGAGGTCTTTCACCTCTTTCCTTACATTGATTGCCAAGGTTTTTTCTTTTTGTTTTGTTTTTTTGTTTGTTTGTTTGTTTTGTTTTTTTGAGGTTATTGTGAATGAAGCAGTTTTCCTGATTTCTCTTTTAGAGGATTTGTCACTGATGTACAGAAGTGCATTTGATTTATAGGTTGATTTGATTTATATCCTGCTACTTTGCTGAATTCATTTATTAGTTCTAGAAGTTTTCTGGTGGAAGTTTTTGGATCCGCTAAGTATAGAATCATTTCATTGGCAAATATTGATAGTTTGAGTTCTTCTTGTTCTATCCATATCCCTTTAATTTCTTTCATCTAATTGCTCTGGCTAGAGTTTCAAAGACTATGCTAAAAAGAAGTGGTAAAAGAGGGCATCCCTTTCTTGCTCCAGGTTTTGGAGGGAAAACTTTCAATTTTTCTCCATTTAGAATGATGTTGACCTGGGACTTAGCATAGATAGCTTTTATAATGTTGAGATATGCTTCTTTTATCTCTAGTTTTTCTCAATTTTTTGAACATGAAGGGGTGCTGTATCTTGTCGAATGTTTTTTCTATTAATGTGATGATGACATGTATTGATTTCCATATGTTGAACCAACCTTTCATCCCTGGGATGAAGCCCACTTGATTGTGATGCACTATCATCTTTTTAATATGTTTTTGTATTTAATTTGTGTAAATGTATTGAGAATTTTTGCATCTACCTTCATTAGAGATATTGGGCTGAAGTTTTATTTCCTTGATGTGTCTTTGTCCGGTTTTGGAATCAGGGGGATATTGGCCTCACAGAATGAGTTTGAAAGTGTCCCCTTTTTCTATTTCATGGAATACTTTGAGGAGTATTGGTATTAGTTATTCTTTGAAGGTCTTGTAGAACTCAGCTATGAATCTGTCTGGTCCTGGAATTTTCCTGGTTGGTAGGCTTTTGATGGCATCTTCTATCATTGCTTGAAATTTATCTTGTATATATCATCCTGATTCAGTTTGGGTAAATCATATGTCTCTAGAAATTTGATGATGTCTTTGATATTTTCTATTTTATTGGTGTATACATTTTCAAAATAGTTTCTAATTATCTTCTATATTTCTGTAGTGTCCATAGTGATATTTCCTTTTTCTTTATGTATTTTAGTAATTTGAGTTTTCTCTCTCCTTCTCTTTGTTAGTGTGGCTAAGGGGTTATCAATTTTATTTATTTTTTCAAAGAACCAACTTATTGTTTTGTCAATTTTTTCAATTGTTTTTTTTTGTTTCAATTTCTTTTATTTCAGCTGTGATTTTAATTACTTCCTGTCTTCTACTGCTTTTGGTGTTGATTTGTTCTTCTTTTCCTAGGCATTTGAAATGTAATGTGAGGTCATTTATTTGTTGACTTTTTCTTCTTTTAAGGAATAAATTCCATGTAATGAAATGAACTTTACTCTTAGTAGTGTCCTTATATTGTCCAAGAGATTTTGATATGTTGTATCACTGTGCTCATTACCTCTACAAAATTTTTAGTCTCCTCTCTGATGTCTTCTACTATCCAATTTTCATTTAATAGCATAATATTTAGTCTCCAGGTGTTGGAATAGCTTCTATTTTTTATTTAACCATTTATTACTAATTTCATTGTATTATGAAATGGGATGGATTCAAACTAAAAAGCTTCTCAGCAGAAAAACAATCAGTGAGGTGAAGAGAGAGCCTACAGAATGCAAATTTTTACCAAGTAAACATGAAATATGAATACAGGTAGGTTATGTCTTGGCTGTGAAAAAAAAGTTTCAATTTCTTTAAACAGATTCAGATAGAGCACAAATCTTCAAGGCATATAAAGAACTCAACAAACTTAACAGCAAAAACCAAATAACACAATCAATAAATCAGCTAAGGAACTGAGCAGACACTTCTCAGAAGAAGATATACAATTGGTCAACAAATATATAAAAAAAAATTTCAACACCTCTAGCAATTAGAGAAATGCAAATCAAAACTACACTACGATTTGATTTCGCTCCAGTCAAAATTAAGAATACAAGCCACAATAAGTGTTGGCAAGGATGTGGGGAAAAAGGCACACTCTTACTTTGCTGGAGGGGTTACAGATTGGTGCAACCAATCTGGAAAGCCTTATGGAAATTCCTCAGAAAACTTGGAATAGAACCACCATTTGACCCAGCTATTCCACTTCTCAGTTCATACTCAGCACATTTAAAAGTAGCATACTATAATGATGCAGCCACATCAATGTTTATAGCAGCACAATTCACAATAGCTAAATTGTGGAACCAAACTAGATGCCCTTCAATAGATGAATGGATAAAGAATCAGTGGTATATATACACATTGGATATTAGTCACCATTAAAAGATAATAAAATCATTTTATATTGGTAACAAAAATAAATAGATAGATAGATAGATAGAGTCATGGTATTTGCAGCTAAATGGATGGAGCTGTAGAATATCATGCTAAGTGAAGTAAGCAAATGCAAAGAACCAAAGGCAGAATGTTTTCTCTTAATAAGTGAATGTAATCCATAATGGGGTGGGGAACATGGGAGTAATGGAAGGTCTTTGGATATAGCAAAGGGGAGGCAGGGGAAAGGAGGAGGCACAGGGGTAGGAAAGATGGTGAAATGAGATGGACATCATTACCCTAGGTACATTCATGAAGACACAAATGATGTGACTCTACTTTGTGTACAACCAGAGAAAAGAAAAATTGTGTTCCATTAGTGTACTATGAATAAAAATGCATTCTGATGTCATGTATAAAAAATTATAACAAATAAATAAATAAATTAGTAAAAGAAAGCAAAACACACCAAAAGTAAATGAAAAAACAATAATTACATTAGTAATGAAATCAATGAAATGGAAAATGGAAAATGTATACAACTGCATCTTTCAGAAAACCTACAAACTTAATAACCCACTAGCTATAGTGATCAGGAAAGCTGCAGGCAGCAGCTCACTCACAATTTCTGCAACTTAGAATAATTATACTACTTCCTTGAAGAACACAAATAACAAATATCATGTTCATTTTCATAAAGAATGAAACCATTTAATATTTTCATTTCTGATAAAAAAAAATGCTGAGCAAAGTAGGAAAAAAATTCAACATATTCAACCTGATAAATGATTTGTGCAAAAACTCTACATAAAAATTACACTTCATAATGAGACATGAATGTTTTCCCTCTCAGATCAAGAACAATCCAAAGACATGCACTTCTCCACATTTTTCAGAATTGTATTGTAGTTCTAGGCAAAAATTAATCAAGAATATTATATTAATAACATCAAAATTACAAATAAAGAAGTAAAACTCTTTAATCATTGGCAATGTCATCTTCTACATAAACAATTTTGTGTAATCAACAATAACAACAAAATTCCAGAACTTATAGGTGAGTTCAGAATCTTTGGAAAGTGTAACCTCAAATATGCAAAAAAAAAAAAAAAACCCACCAAATCTCATGATTTCATCTCTATAGAATAGCAAACAACCAAATATTATAAGTAAATTGTAATATTATAAGTTCATTTTTATCAGAAATGAAAATATAACCAACATGATGAAATATTTAGAAACAAATCTGACCATAAATGACCAAGACAAACATTGCAAAATCTGGAAGATTTTGTTGATATTAGAGATTTATCTATAAAATCTTGTCTGTCATTTGGAGATTTGATAATGTGCAGATATCAGTTCTCCCCAAATTATTTCTGGTTTCAGTGTAATTCCAATAAAGATAGTGGAAGGATTTTTTTTTCTTTTAAAATTGACTAGCTTATTTTAAGATATATGATCAAATGTAATTAGCAAGATTCAATGTAAGTTTGAATATGAAGATTGAAGTTTTAGTACTTGCAGAGAATGGATTCTAGACATATAAAGTTAAGTAATCCCTAGATTGAGGTATCTATCCATGGAAGCAAATAGACAATAATATAGCATCCATAGTCCAAAATGTATAGCCATTTGATTTTTTGCAAATGTGTAAGTTATTTCAGTAAATAATCTCATCAAAAAATGATCATGGAATCATCATATACCCATAAGTAAAAAAAAAATATGCACTATAACACATACTGTATAAATGCAGGATAAGCTTCAAAAGGCTAAACACAAAGTGGAACACTTTAAAATGTCTAGGGAAAGAAAATTGAGGACCCTTGATTAAGCAAAATTTTACATCTAATACCAAAAGCAAAATCCATAGATTGTATGTTGATAAGTTGTGTATCATTAAAATTCAGAATGCCTGATTTTCATAGGGCAGTGGTCAGAGTATGAAAAATGGTGCACAAACAGGAGGAAAATTTTTTTAAATAAAATCTAGTAAAGAGATTTTTTTTACAGAATATAAAAATATATCAAAATGTAATACAAATACTTCAATAAAAATATATGGGTAAAAGATTTAGAAATTTTAACCATAGACATTTGGATATTGTATTAGAACACAAAAGGAATGTTCTGGATGCTTAGGATTTTTATGTTGACATATATATTGTTTTACCAAAAGTCAGTGTTGGGGTCTGAATTGTGTGTGAAAGTATAAAGAAATAGTAATGGCAGAATGTTGATGATTGTCCAAGAAATGGCATGAGTCAGCTCTATTTTACATTCTGTGTTTTTAAAGGCTTCATAATGGATGGTGGAATGTGATGGACATCATTATCCAAAGTACATGTATGAAGACACGAATTGGTGTCAAAATACTTTGTATAAAACCAAAGATATGAAAAATTGTGATGTATATGTGTAATAAGAATTGTAATGCATTCCACTAACATTTATTTTTTTAAAAAATCAATAAAAAATAAAATAAAATAAAAATAAATAAAAAACAGGGTCAGATGTGACTTTCCCTGGAGTAGTAGCTCTTAGATCACCTGCCTCTTGACCTTCCATGAGAGAGACAGGGTGGCCTCTGTTTTCTACCACTGCTTTTTATATTATGTCTTAAATCTCACTCTCTCCCTCCCTCCCTCCCTCCCTCCCTCCCTCTCTCTTTAGCAAGAAGCTATGATTATTAAATATAATTAATTATATTGTTAAACTAAATATACTTTAGTGAAGAAGTGCTCAAAATTAAATACATTTTCTATTATTTGAAAGAAACACGAATATTCCATCAAGGTACTTTTCTACTGTCTCTCTTTGCAAATGTTTTGAGACATTAAGAAACCATTTTCCTCCTTTCTTTATTCCAAGCTCATTCCCAATACTAAAGTTTTGCTAACTAATTTAAAGTTTTTAGTTTTTGACTCTTTGGAAGTTTTTCATACCAAAGTTTTCTTTCAAAAAAATTCTACTTTGCACTTATATAACAAATTCTATTCATACCATTTATTATTAATTTTATATTCATATACAATATAGGATATTACTTATTCATAAATATTATTTATTGAATAGATATAGTTTTATTTCCACATTACTCTTTTGATAAATGAAGCTAACTAAATACTATTCACAAAACCATTTAATAAATTTGGTTTTCTTGTGTGTGGTTTATGATCCCAAATCCAAACACTCAAGTGGGAACATTCCCCTTGGTTCAGGGACCTTTAATATTTGTAAACTATTCATTATCCCAACACTAAATTTGTCCTGATTTAGTAATATAACTCCACATATTACAATTTAAAATGTTAATCCATGTTGTTGA
>NW_025999932.1:7353668-7389483 GCF_001458135.2 Marmota marmota marmota | reverse complement strand
TATATTTATATATATATATATATATATATATATATATATAAATGCATAAGCTATGTATATTATTATTAACCAAAGTTGATTATATAATTTGTATATATTAAGGGACAATTAATTCCATAAGTGATATTTATGAAATAACTCATAAAATTGTAAAAGTAACAATGAGGAAATAAAATTTAAATATATTTTTTTAGTCTTCCCAAAGGAGAAACAACAGGAAAAAAGAATGGAATGCCATTATTTAAGTTACACATGATTTTATGACATCCGAAAAAAAATAAATAAGATTGTGTAAAGTGAATCAATAGGTCATTAACTCTGAGTAGTTTTGAAGTTCCCTGCACAGCAAAGCCTTAAGGCAGGACACATTCAATAACAAAGGAGAGTTGGATCCAGAGTAGAAGTGCAGGAAGGCCATCAAATGATTGTTGAAAGTTATAACAGTGGACATAATGATCTATGTGAATCATTGCCCAAGTGCTGGTGCCACAGGAAAGAGTGCTGAGGAGGCCTGGAAGGGATTTGGTCAGTGTGGGGAGGGAGCTACTGCTGCCAACTACACCTCACAGCACAGAGCAGTCCTGAGTGTTAAGGACAGAAGTAAACTTAGCTCTGCCCCTTCATTTTATAATGCATTCATTGCCCTAACAAGGACATTGCCACAGAGTGGTTACATTTAAATGGATTTTTAATTAAAGGAAGGGTTTGTAGTAAATAGTTCACTCTGAAAACATTTGCCTCATGGAGTTTTGTATGAATTATGCTTAGAAGTTGAACAGTCAGAGAAGAGGTTATCTACTGATGTAATTACAGATAAATATTTATAAAAATTGATACATGAATCCTAGTCAAGAAATGTAGCAAACTGTTCCCTCTGTGACCATTTCTAAGGAAAACTGAGGCTATGGCTTTGAGCCTTGTGAAAAACGTATCACATGACAGGATGAACCAAGAGACATTGGCACCAGTTCACCAAAGCCACGAGCTGCCCCTGTCCTGCACATTCACAATAACTTGAGAAAAGAGTTGTGTCAGCAGAGAGCTGCAGTGGAGGATAAGGGAAAATGTCCTTTTCTCCCACACAATGCTATTTTGTGAACAAGCTCTCCAATAGAAAATGGCCCCAAGACAAAATTGAGTGTCAGCTAGAACAAGTTATAAAAGCATGATTTAAATTCAGTGTGATGAAGACCACCCAATATGAAAATATTATGTTGGACCCTTTATCATGTAAGACTGACTAAGCTAATATGCATACAGAAATATTGGAAAATATAATAAAGCCTATGAAATGTCAAGACAGAGCCATATGTGAATCCATGAAAGGGAAATTCTCACCTATCAGGCAGGAAAGTGAATCGTAATGAGAACAATTGGTAGGTGCCTAGACCCAGGGGCCCATGGGAAATAATACACAATAGGAATAACATATAAGCCCTCAACTTTTGAAGCTTCCTGTGGGAGGAAGGGACTTAAGCTGTGAAGTACTATTCTGATAAAGTGTGGAACTAACAACTTGCATCAGCCTAGGGGTATCCATGGAAGAATGTTATTGAAATAGCAATTGAAAAAGTGTTGGAAACCAGCCCTGAAAGGTTTACTACCCAGGTTTTTCACCCAGGCTAAACCTTTCTATAGACCAAGTACTTATGGTGACCCTCAGAGTCACTCTCTGGCATGTTTGTATGTTATTAGTTTGCACTTGCATGCCATTGCATGATAGCTAATGTTAGAACCTAGATGTGATGGCTTGGGGACCACTGTGGTCATGATATCACAAAGTTCCTTGAACACAAAAGGTAGTAACACAGTGGTAGAACCAACAGCTAGAAGCCAGTCTCCCTAGCTACATGGTGGAGCACCCAAATTAGCTCTACATTGCCACCTCTGGACCTCTCTTTCCTCTGAGAATAAACAGCAATATGTCTAAGTCCTTGAGTTCAAGTCTTTGCTACTACAAACCAAAAATAATTAAAATAATTGCTGAGTAAACCAAACCTGAAAAAAAAAATCAATGTCAATCATAATCAGAGGAGGGACTGACGCTTTCCAGAGGTCACCTCAGATTGATCCTAGATGCTCTCTTTTGAAAGTCCCATGTATTCATTTTGAAAAGGCAATGCAAACTACTTCAAACAATACTTGATCAATTCTGTTATCCCAAATGTTCAGGATAAGATTAGATTTCTTTTTCCTAACTTGTGAAAAGGAACTTTTAGTTACAGATAGAAGCTTTGGAGGTAGACATAGATATTCAGAAAAATGAAACTGTAAAAGAAGCTATAAAAGATTATCTTTAAATCATGACAGCTGTAAAAGCCATCTCGTTCCCATTTTAGAAAAAGTATTTTAAGCATCAAAAGCAACACACACCAAAAAAACGGTTAGAAGGAAATTGTGACATAATGATAGATGATGCCTAAAAAAGCATTCAATAATTTTAGCGGAATTCACTTTCATCTTATTGCTAATTATATAATGAAGTGGAAAATCCAAATGACTCCTCTTGTGATTTCTGTCACAGACTGTAAATTTTCTAAAATCTGGAGAGTAAAACAAAAAACTGTTTGCTCTACGTTTCTCAGTACTGATCAGATGACCTTACTTCCTTTGGAAAAAAAATTTATGTCATCAGATGTGAGGAACTAGATCATTTGTGTTAGACAATATCTGAACCTAAATTCCTGGAGTTTAATGCTACAGAATTACTGTTATTTAACATTTTGACATTGATCCATTCTTTCATTCATTCAATATTTTTGAAGAGTGTACTATGTGCTATTCAATCTACCCCACACCTGGTTGAAGACAGCCACTGAGTGAAAGTCCCTAGAAGCTGACAAAAGTGTATATATATATATATATATATATATATATATATATATATACACACACACACACACACACACACATGCATGTATACATATATAAGAGAGAGTTGTTTTTTTAGGGAAATTGATATTTATGCATATCTGAAATCTTTTGAACATGGCTACTATTTTGGGTAGAACCAAACTAGAATTGCAGTAAGTGTTCCTGAATACGCATTTTAGTTAGTTCAAATGAGATTCCTGGTAAATTAAGTTTTACTATATAGAGAAAGTTCAGAATGCTGAATAGGAAAACCCTAGCTTTTAATTTTTTCATTGTAGAATAGATAAAATTAAGAACAAAATATGTTAAGTAATTTTTTCAATAGACCAGTCAGTAAAACAAGCGAGAATTGGATACAAGGCTCCTGAGTGCCCTGGCTGGCCTTCTTTGTGTGTGACAGATGGTCAACCCAGACCACTTGATAGACCAGGCCTACTGTCTGCTCTTTCCCAATAAAGACTTAGCTAACAAACCATTTAATGGTGTATTTCATGGGAGAACACCATTTTCTTGAGGAAAGAAATAAAATCGCACCTCTATATTCTAGTCTCAAATGTCTGCTTATCATTCTGTAGGCATGTGCTAAATAAAGGCAAAGAAAACTTGGGACAATATTTCAATTATGAACCTGTAATACAAAAAATCTGGAATTCAAAAAATCCAACAAAGAGTACTAGAAGAACGTATGGCCAGTGTCCTATCCCAAAAGAATTTCAGGAAGTTAATCAATTATTTAGGAAAAACATTATTTTATAATTTATCACTCAATACTTACTCAGAAAATGAGTATTAAAATAATTATTATGAGCAACAAAGAAAAGCTAAACTTAGAAAGTATGAAGAAGTACATTATAGGGAATATAATATATATGGCATTAGCTTTAGCAACTGAAACCTTATTCCAATATATTTTTAAACATGGATGTATTATTCAGAAACTTGAAATGTTAAACACCTTTGCCCTTTTGCTTTTAGTATTCTAATCATCTGAATAAAATGAATAAACTAGTGATCATTCATTATATACATTAAATATTAAATTTAAAATTAAAAAAAAAACACAAAGGAATCAACAAGTAAGGAAGCATCATAAATGAAGAGTCCTCTTGGAGAGCCACACTTTTGAGGACCGGTTCAGGAACCTTGGTGGGCCACAGAAACACAGGAGATTCTGGACCAATCTTAGCCTCCTTCCTCCACGATGGATGAAAATCACGTCCCAAGTGGAAAATGGCTGCAGTGAGGATTCCATCGCACCAATCAAGGAGGCATCGTGGAGGCGAATGGGAGGCAGAGGAAATGACCAGGCTCAAGCATCCGTCTTGTGTGCAGCACCAGAAGAAGGGAAAAATGTGTGTTGTGGAAGGGGAAAGAGTGGGTAAAAACAGACAAGTGAAAACAAAATGAGGTCCTCACCTCAAAGGCAACTGGATGTGCATTCCCCATTAATCTGGATGCAGTTCTGAGCAGAGAGGGGACCTAGGAGAGGAGCATTATGGCACCTACTACAAAAGGCATGCCAGGGGTTCCATGCCTTTGTACAGCTGAAGCACTGACCCGAAAATCACACACCTTTACTTTCAACCAACTTAAACTAAATGTTGAGACCAAACGTTGACAAAAAGCAAAAAATCCCTGCCCTTGGGCCTTGAAGAACTAATCTCTTGGGGGTGAAATGGTGATAATGGTGGTGATTATGAAGACTGCACCATGTATAGGGTTACAGAGTGCTAGGCAGGGTTTGGAATGTTTTGCGTGTATTTGTTCATTCCTTGCTCTCATCAACACGTTGAAGCCAGGAGTTTTGATGTCTGCATTTCCTGATTGAGCTAACTGAGACAGGAAGAGGTGAAGTCTCCTGGGCAAGGTCAGGAAGACCCAGTCAGTGGAGAAGCCAAGGTTCAAGCAGGGGCATTACAGAGAAGGTGGACAACAGCAAATAGTTGTATGATAGTGACATGCTCAGCTATGTCCTCCGTGATGGGGGGAGGGGGCCCTTGCAAATCCTGGAACACAGAGGCCCACCCGAGGACCCATTTAACAATGCTGCCACCTCTCTCCACTTTAACCCAGCACAGCTGCTTCCAGCCCTGTACTACCCTGCATTAAGTACCTGTTGACATTCAACAAACTTCAAAATTCGTGTGCGTACTTTGCTTGTTTCATTTTCTCTCTTTTTGGTGCTAGAAGGTACACTTAATGAAGCCAGGGATATCCAAATCTGTTCTTCATTCAGGATTTAGAATTAGGCCTGGCAAGTGCAGCACTCTAAAAATATTAGTGTAGTGAAAAAATGGACAAATAAATGAAGTGTGAAGGGAAACGTGAGGGTACCTATGTCTGAAGAGGCACTAATAAATGAATGTAGCAGTAGCTTAGCTTAGGTGGAATTAAAGGCAGATTATCTTGGAGCTTTGGTACTTATGTATTTTCCATGAGTAAAATGTTATAAGACACAGAGAAATAATGAGCCAGGAGAACCGTGAAAGACCTGTGAGTGATAATAATATTATGACACTTCCTACTGACTCCCTGAGCATGTGTACCATGTTTGCATGTGTGTGCACATGCACATAAGCCAATTATTGCACCTGGTAAAGAACTGGGAAGATTTTTGCACATAAACTTATGTTAAAGCAGATTGGCAATGTCCATCAAATTTAAATGAACATACTTTTCAATCCAGAAGTCTTAATATCAAAAGAGAACAATTGTACAAGTACTTAAAGATGTTAAAGAAAGTTATTAATTATAAGGTTTTTAAAAATAATAAAACATTGAGAAGGGACCTAAAATTTCATAATTACTTAGTGGTTGACTATATGGTGCATTCAAGCAAGAAGGTTATTTTAGAAAAATCTTATATATGTTTATGTGTATATATACATATATGCATATATATAAGCAGTGATAGAGAACAACACTGCATACTATTAGAATAAAGTATGTTTCCAAAAATATCACACATTGCTGCAGTCAGGCTGCAGCAAAATAACCAGGGGGTGACGAACAACTTGTGTACATTGATACAGCAGGAGTAGGAGCCGTTTATGGTAGGACAACAGAGGTATTTATACATTTTACACAGCTTGTCTTAATTAGCATAAAACTAGATACATCAGTCAACCAATAAGGAATCTCCACACTTAATGGCTCGCTGGCGTTACTTCACAAACCACTCCCTCTGGCAAAATGCCAGGCGCCATCCAGACTTGTTTACAGACTCTAACAACACATAATACTATTCTGTGCATATAAATTGTACAGGTGTGTATGTGTGTGTGTATGTGTGTGCAAATGTGCCTCTAGAGACACAAAAGACTGGAAACGTAACTGACATCTTTGTTCAGACACTTGGCATCTTGGGATGATGTTTACTCTCCTTATTACTTTGGAATTGGGTCATATTCTCTACCATAGATATTTAAAAATTGGGGCAAAAGCCTAATTATAGAACTGGGAGAGGGAGAGACATTAGGACAAAAGCAACAAGAGGGCAGGAAGGAGGTGGCAAGGGACCACAGTAGCTTCATTGGTTGAACCCAGACAGCTCCTATCAGACTCCTCAGTTGGACATTACGGTTAACAAGATGCCTGCAAAAGTTATACTAAATGAATAAAATGCACCAGCAAGGCAACTTTTACTACATTTTGTTATTAATTGAAATTAGAAAGATGCAGCAACTCTACTATTCACAGTATTACATTTATGTATATGATTAACATGCTAATTGCAGAGTCTCATATGCAAAATAAAAAATATCATTTCAAACTACATCACAGATTTCTTTTCACTTTGTGATAAATCTGTGAAAAATATACTTAAAATGGACTTCCTTAATTATTTTAATTATTCAAAAGTAAGGGATTTATATTTTCCTTTTACCTTATGTTTTTAGGAGGAAAAACATTGATCACAACTTGAAATCCGCAACATGAAGATAAAAATATTTTAACAATGTAGGACTAAGAATTACATTTGTCACGATATAGATTTATGGTGAATCATTTCCCAAATGAAAAATAAATATATAATTAAATTGAAATGGCATTGATTTTCCCATTTCTTCTAATTTTAACTAAAATCACGTGGAAGAAGGATATGTGGAGAGAACAGAGACTTGTTGAATGCCTATCATGTGATTCTGGGTTCATTATTCCACATCTTCCTGCCACTCTCACATGACCTGTTCTATTTGGGGAAAAAATATCAACTCAGAGTTATAAGAGAGGTAGGGTATTGGTGAAGCAGCCCTCTCAGAAAGTCCTTCCCTCCAGGTGACTTTTGAGCTCACATGGACAGATGAGGTGGAGACCTCTACGCACAGTTAGATCCAGACACAGACACACAGAGAAACAGCAAAAGGATGGGGGTGAATTGGAGACCCAGGAATGGTACCACTGGGGACAAACCACAGAAAGAAGTATCAGAGGAGGAGAGGAAGCAGGAGCTGGCCAGGTAGGGTAGGGTTCAGTTCTGACTCTACCCTAAGGCACAGTGAGATGGGTAGGGGGTTTTATACAACAGGATGGTGAACATGATTTGTATTCTCCAAGAGGCCTCCAGCACCCTAACAGAGAATGGCATCTGGGGCTGGAGCAGGTGACGCAGGGGTGTAGGAGTCTGGTGTAACTAGGGAGGAAGGCAGTGGGATGGTGCTGGAATGGACAGAGGCTGACAACGGGAAGAACTGTTGCAGGTAGATGCATGTGGGAACAGGGATGCAAAGAGAGGAGTTTACAGAATGCCCCAGGTGCATGTGTGATAACATGGCACCAGTCCAGGTACTACTAAACAACTGCCCGAAGCCATAGAGACAACTGGTGGTGTCATAGACGCTTCAGAAAGTGAAAGAGAAAACAGAACAAAGCAAAAAGAAGAACAAATCCTTCCATCTTTAGCTCCCTTTCAAAGTCTTCTATAAAACAGTGCAGAAATTTGAAGGTCAGAGGCAGGCCCTGTAGCCCCAGCTAAACTCAGCCTGGACAGACCTGCCTTCTCAGGTCCTCTGCTAAATGGTGTCCCTTTGCTCTCTCCTGATGACTGCTAGAATCACTTGAAAAAGGTCTCCCTCCCCACTTTTGCTTGGATCTAAAGAACTACAAAATTAGCTTATGTCCCTTCTATTGCTGAAATTTATTTCATTTCTCACAATTTGAACAGAATCAAAGAAAATGTGGTAATTTATTTCAATGGAGCCATTGAGTATCAATTGTTCATGGTTACCCTTGATGAGGGATTATTGTCAGAAGTTCAGTGTCAGAACTACACGCACTCACACCAGTCATAGAAAGATAGTAACGCTAACAGAAGAACAAAACGCAAGGTTGAATCTCAAGTTATGACCCCAAAAAGGGGATAAAACGTGGTGCTTGATTTGTTTTTATGATATTCTGGGTTTCTCTCCTCAACATGTATACAATTCAATTGTAATGGAAATTTTACTATGATTAATAAATGTCAGTTCAGTGTGCTATCATCACATCATGCCATGGTCAGACTTTATCTGCACACAAGTATTTTTATTGGACTTCAATGTTTTAGAGAATTCAGGCACTGCTAACCATACTTTCTCAGTTTATGTATTTTTTAATGCTCCATTTTTTAATGGAAAAAAAGTACTTCGTGAACTCACAAGCAGGTTCTTGGTAATACAGGGTAAAGAAATCTGGAACAGGGTTGGATGGTGCTGATGAGGATGAATTAATTTTAAGATATATTGTTAATTATAATATTTTGATTTTTTTAGTTTAGTAAAAGGTGGTTCAGATAAAATAATATAATCAGGCTTCCGTTTTACACTTTTTAAACTTTATCCGTTTTAAACTTTATCCAGAATAACTTACACAGAACACTATTAAATTTCATTACTTTTGAGACATGGACACTATTACCTGTAATGACAACAGAAAGGCTAGTTGATTTTGTAAAATGAGTTAAATATAAATTTTCCCTACACATAATATAGTATTATAAGAAACAATACTTCTGCACCTTTGGCTTTATTTTCTGACTTGAGGTGAAAGATTGGAAGTCTTTTATTAGTTTTGCAGAGTTATTTGAGCAACCTTTAAGTTATATTTGTGTAGTAACTTAAAAAGGAGAGAAAAAAAATCCACAAACAGGAATCCAGGACATGCCCTTCACAGTCTTGAATCTACAGTGGCAGCACCAGATACTATGCGCACACATACACATATGTTCACATATATATTCACATATGTGTACATTTTCATTTTTAATATTGGATGTCTGTGGGTTTAAAGTTTAAGCAAAAATGAAAATAATATGTTTATTTTAATACCAGAGTAAAAATATTGGATTTTAAAACTAGTTCATTTTATTGATATATATGACTATATAGAGAATAGCACTATGTGTGATTTTCTGGTTTCTCAAGATCATAAATTCTCATGCATTTTTTTCTCCTCCATATCCATTTATTTATTCTAAAATGTTTCCAAAAATGAGATATAAGCAGCTTACTTAATTTGACAATGTATTCCCTTCTACTTCTGTGTTTCTATATAAAAGTATTAATAACATGAAAAAAAGACACTGAGAGCAGCAAACCATAAAACAATACTGACTTGAAGCCATTGTCCTTCACTTCCTTGAATTTGCTCTGTGCAAACAGTAGGCAGGTTTCAAACTTGTCCATTAATAACACTTATGGACAGAAGATATGAGCTACAAAACAGTGAGGACCTTGCTATTCCTTTCTCAAGTAAAATGTTGCTGCACAAAGTGTGTAAAAACGGGCAGGTGTCCGTGTTAACCGCTGTCTTTGAGCTCTTCTCTAGCAAGCACATTATCTAGATTATTGTTGTTCATATTTATGAAACCTTAGAAGGTTGGCACTATTGTCACTTTTCTTTTACCCCTGAGGGGTGAAGCCTGGAATATCTTAGAATTTAATAAAGACCAAGATGCTGAACACAAACACAGACGGAGAGAGGGGCATGAGCCAGGCATGGGGGAGAGGGTGAGCGCTGCTGGGTGGGAGGCAGGGAGGGTTAAGGGGTGCTGCCTACAGATGTGTGAGGGAGCAGGATTTATAACTTCTGATTGCTTCTCTGGATCTCTCCATGACAATTTTGGGCAAGATATTTGTAATTTTGATTACAGATGGTTCAAAGAAATCTTCATTTAAAAAATATTTGGGGGTCAGATAGTTAACACTCAGGCAAAGATGCATCATAGTGCCAAACTCAGCCCGATGACGTGGTGACACCTGTAATTCCAATGGCTTGAGAGGCTGAAGCCAGAGGGTGGCAGCAAGTTGGAGGCCAGCGTGGGCAACTCAGTAGTCCTCGTCTCAAAGGAAAATAAAAAGTGCTGGGGATATGTCTCAGTTGACAGCGCTTACCTCACATGCTGGAGAGCCTGGGGTTTGATCTCCAGCACCACAAACAAACAAACAAACAAACAATATATATATATATATATATATATATATATATATATATATATATATATAGCATCAGAGTAGTGGTCTTACTACACCTTCCATAAGGTGGTACTTCTGTGGTTAGTGGTTGGCGAAAGCATTACATGGATTTAATGGAAAAGAATCTAGAATGGCACTTGTGCTTTTCATCCATCAAGAAACTTGCGACCAAAGACATAAGTGGCCTTCCTTGAAGTAGAATTACAAATCAGAGTGTAATTTTCCTGCCTGGTCTTCTGAGGATGCTCCTCTTTCCTCTGTCCCAGAAACCCAATCACTGAACATATACTAATATTTCTACGAAATGTCTCCACCAGTATCTTAGTACCAGCTTCCATCTTCTCTTCCCTAGCTAACTCGTCACCCTGCTCCTGGTCTGTCCCCAGGTAATTCATTCTATACAGAGGAGGAAATATTCCCCCTCCCTCTCTTTCAGTGGCACTGCTCCATTGTTCAGAACTTTTTGGAGCTTCCCTCTATGCAGACATTTCAATCTCCTCACAAGAGACTACAAGGCCATAGGGTGTGGCTTCTGCCTGCACCTGGGCACCACTGTGTCATGACCTTCAGTGCCGGGAATCCCTATCTGCTCTGACCTCTGGCCAAAGTTTCTCAATTGTGCCATGATTCTCCATGCATGGAAGCCTTGCTCATTCCCTCTGACAATGCCACCCAACCAGGTGCTTTTCATGGCTGACCCCAGTTCTTCTCAGCTCAAAGGTGTCCTTCTCATAAGGATCTTTTCTGAATATTCTGGCTAAATCACCCACCATCTCCCAAGCCCCTCTATCACATTAACTTTCTTTTTTAGGGTCTCCATAGCATTTGCCACTCTCTGAAATTACCTGAACAATATGCTTTGTCTATCTCCCAATGGGAAATATAAGTTGCATAAGAATCAGCAAAAGCAGCTGTTTATGTCTGTATTTGTTTGCTCTTTTGCCATGCTGGGAATTAAACTCAGGATCTCACGCATGTTAGGCACACTGTGCCACAGAGCTGCACCGTCAGCCTCCTTGTTTATTTTTGTTCAGTATTGAAACCCCAAGTCCGGAATCTGTCTCAAACACAGGTGATTCTTGAACATGTGGTCAATACACAAATGAGCATATTATGACATGATCAGAAAGGTTAAAGATCTTGCTTTGAAGCAATTTGGTGAAAGGCAAAATTCTCATTGTTGACCTGACTATGTAGACTTGACCAAAATAACATGCGATTGTCTAGTCTGGAATTCCAAACTCTCCCCAGGGTTTCCACTCACTAGTTCCATGTCTGTAGTTCCTATCCCACCCCTCATCCCCACCCCTTCTTCTCTCATTTTAAATTACCCCAGGCATAAATATCAACTTCTGCAAGAACTACTCAAAGTTTCTTTCTTGATTCTATGAATTTGACAAGTTACAGAAGACTATAAAGTGAAGATTTAAGACTTTTTTTCAAACTATGAATCATAAAATAAATTCCATAGGCCACAACCAGTAATAAAAAAAAATAAAGATAGTCTAGAAAATAAAAAAACCCACATGACTCAAGTAAAACTACTGTTTTTTGAAATGTTTGTTTTCATGTTGCATTTGGAATATGGATGTGTATTCCCAGTCACAATGTGATATCTGCTTCCTATTCCTGGTCATAGTGCTGAGCTCCAAGAACCCTATCCTGCAGAGATTGCATGTGTATGACAATTCCAGCTTCTCCCCATCTTTCTGGCCATACGCTTTCTCTTCCTCACCTCCATCTGCCTGATGAAAACCAGGGGAAATGTCAAGAGTGATTGGGATCATCACCTCAACACAGCTACATTTCCCACTCCAAACCTTCCTCTTTCCTTGCATAAAAGCTTGCCCTGTTTGCAAGCCTGGGCTCCAACAGATTCCCCAGGCTCGGGGTGTGAGGAGATGGGGACCATGATGCCCATTCTCCTTAGGGGAATCTCTGGTCATTCAAATGTTGCTGTACATCACCACTTCAATCACATTTACAGAAGATCTGTTCCCCAACCTAAAAGCTGGGATCAGGCTCCTGTGCATTCCTATTTGTAAGATGTTTTCAGAGAGGGTAAGTCAAGGGATCAGGAAAAACAGTTCACACCCCACAATGCAGGATCTAAAAATTGGGGGCTGGAAAGAGAGCTCAATTTATGGAAAAGCCATAATGGTGCACAGTATGTTCAGAAGGAAAAAGAAGCTTTTGATTAAGAAGCATACAACAGGAACTCTCCCATTCCTCCAAGGTTAAAGCCAGTGGCACATGTGTTGCAGAATTCTTTACCACATTCTCCAAACATTCAGGCATAGAATAACTAAAGTATACTATTTTAAGCAAATGTGAATTTTTTTAAAACAGGAAGTGACATTAGTCAGGGTCAATTATGTTTCTCTTTCTCTCTTCTTCTTGCCTTCCTTCCTTCCTTCTCTTCTCTATTCTCCCTAGAAATACAAATAAAATAGTTAATTCCCTTTTAACATATAAAACACTGATTACTTGTTAAACATTGCATTTATGTGTTAAATACTTTGAATTCCTAAGAAGTCAAATATTAAAGAATAATCAATGCAGAATTGCATAGCATGGGTCAAAACAGGGATTTGCTAATAGCTGGACTGGCATTTTCTTCCTACTAACCATTAAGAACACAGGTTTATGAGTGCAAACTTTAAATAAAAATGCATTCTTTTGTGATTGAAATCAAAGCTATTCAAAGTAGCTCAGTGTTTCTCCAAAACATTAGTGACATAGCAGTCACACACAAAAATGTGAGATGAGTGGATAAAAACTTTTTCATGATTTGATTGGATTCCAACCCTCATCTGTTTAATCTGCTAATAAGAATATTTACTATAATGATCTTTATCACTCAACAGAAAAACAATGGCATTTTTATAGAAATGTTATAAAACTGTGTAACCTGGTTAAACTATCACTAATAAACATCTTAATCAGAAAATCTTATAGTGGACCAAACAAGATAAAGATGTTGACTTGAAAGAGACAAAAACTAAGAGCTTTCACTGTAGCTTTGAATTAATTCTGAAAAATGTTGACCTCAGTCACTGTGTTGGGTAGTGTTCAGGAAAGTCAGCCAAGGGGCATGGATAATGAGAAAAACGCCAATATCTGACCACACACTTGCTCCTACTTAGTGGCCAGTGTCACAGGTCCTCAGCCGAGACCTTTATGACCTGTCCTTGCTGGACAAACCCACTGTGCCATGCACTGGCACCTACAGGGGATGAACTCACAGCCCCACAGTGTCTCCATGAAATGAAGCTACTTCAATTGAGGAGACACAATCCCTTTCTAATTTATGATATTCATCTCTTCCAGTAATTTGTTTGCTAATATGCCAGCAATCAATAGATGACAGCGAAGAAGACATTTGTTTTTGAAAGCACTGTTCATTAAACCACACTGGCCCTACATGGCAACTGTAGTTCCCTTCATTATTCAATAGTGCTCTCCTGTCCCATGTGTGTGGCTCTCATTATTACAGATCATTTTTCCTTAGGATGTGTGATTTAATTTTAATGCCTGAATCTAAATCAAAATCCTCTGCTACTTAGAAGCTCTCTGGTGTAATAAGAAAGCAGGGTTTATTCCGCTTTGTGCTTGAGAATGTTTTGCTGTTTCTAAATTATGACAAAAATCAATATGTGCAAAAAGACAGTGCAAATGAGGTATAAAGTTTTCCTTTCTTAGGTAAATATGTAACTCAGTCCCTGTCTAAATCAATGCTACTACCTTTAGATAGCTTTCTGATTCTTGGTTGATGTGAAAATTTAACAATGCTTTAGTTCGAGAGGGGTGGCTATGCTTCTGAGACATTTTCTTCTGGCATATTTCACATGCTTTGCAGTTCAAAACTAGTATCTTATTTGTAATTGTTCTTTTAATTTCTGAATCACTCATGCACACAGTACTGTCTTTCATTGCTGATCTCTTCAGAATGCTAGCAAAAATTAAAGCATTTCCCAAGTTGGAGTATTTCCAAGACAAGCCATGATCTAATAGAGCAAATTATTTTCTTTGTTTCCACTGGGAAGCCAGTAAGTTAAAAGCTCTCTCTCCGGCTCACCTTCTGAAGATCCAGGCCCCGGCAGGTGTAGTGGCTCTGCCTGTCTGGCAGCTGTGGCCCAGTTCCTCCTTCCCACGGAGGGCCCACCGTGCCAGCATCAGGGAGAGCCAGTTCATTCATCTCTGCGGAAGTTTTTGAATTAGTGTTTAATGAAGAGCATGATGAAAGCATTTTTCATTTCACAAAATTTAAATTTCAAATATGTAGCTGGAGAGAACATGGAAGTATCAGCTTAAACCATTAGCCTCAAAATACTGCCACAAGGTGAAAGATGTGTTTGAAATCAAGCAAGTGATATTTACATTTAGATAATAACAGGGGTGTTATAGTCCCATGTTTGGCACCTACATGCCAAAGGTTCATGCGTCTCTTCTTAAAAGGAGAACTTTCCTCTATACATGGGAAAATCAGGCTGGGGTTATTTCCTGTCTGCCCTGAGTTGTCCTATAGAAGTGTCTCTGCTCTTTGATGCTCCTTCTACCCTTCCCCCGAGCATCTCTTCCTGTCTCCTGGGCCACCCCAAGATCCTGCACGTAGGGCTGCGGTGGGCTGCTTTCCTGAAAAAGTCCAGTTCCTGACCTCACTCCCCTGACCTCTGCCTCCTAGCCCCAGGTCTTTCTCATGAAGTCCATCCATCATACATGGCTCCACCCACTCATTTTTGAAGACCCATTATATCATCCTCACCTGGACCCCATTCCTGAATCCATGAAGGTGTAGCATCTTCATCTGGAGTGTACCAGGAGGGTTCTGGCAAGACTTCCTGGAGCATGCTGAGTTCTAGAGAGGCAACCAAGGTCACATCCAGCCCAGAAGCTTCTCTGGATAGTGGAGAGCAAGTGTGGCCCCAGTGGGGCTTACAGCAGTGTGCATATTTCAGGCTCACCCTCTATTATTTTGCCTGATACGTGGCTGTTAAATAGAATGCACATGTGCCCCTCAGTCACCCCATCCCAAACAAAGATTTGAAATCTAAACAAATGTACCATCTAAAGAAATGTTTCCCCAAAGCCATCACAATTTGAAAGCTGTTTGGAATTAATACCGAAACCTAATTCCTTTCATAAATTCTCTCTGGACCTTTTCAAATGGGTCTTTAAATTAGAAGGACCCCACTGAAATGCATATATCTCTCAATTAATTTCTTAATTATTCAAAAACCCAATAGAAAAATATATATACATATATATAACCACTACTTGTAAGAACATAAGTAAATTATTAAGGTTTTTTTTTTTTAAGTTTTGGCTCACTTCTAAGAATGGTAATGAAGTTCCAATGCATTAGGAAAGCAATTTGAACTTTTGAGAAAATTTAAATGATATTCAGCCAAACCTTTCAAAATGAATAGTTAAGAAAGGTTTTCACAGCTAAAATATATTCGTAATTCAAAACCTGAGGAGTTTTAAAGAAACTTTTACATGGGGTCAAATGCAGGCCTTTAAACAACTAAATGTTTCAATCATAAATCTAGCATTGCATGAGAAAAAATAAGCCAGACACCAGAAAAATCTAATATATTTCAGTGAGGATAATTAATCCAAGTTCTGTTTAGATTGAGCTTTAATCTATTCATACAAACAGCTCGTTGAATGACATACAACCATCATATAATGAATAACTCATTGTGCAATTACTAATATACTTTGTGCTGAAATTTTCTTCTGTGAAAGAAAAAAACAGCATTTGAGATCATGAAGATAAAATAAATTAAAATCAATTGGAACAGAAGGCCAAGTTTCCTTTTTTTTTTTTTCTGAAAGCACTTGGAGCGCAGTATAATATTTAGGTTGTGATGTTTTAATGATTGTTAGTATTGATTTGTAAGTACTATATTGCATGTTAAATGCATGCTGCAATTTGACATTCTTCAACAGTTTCATTCAAATGGTCAATTATCAAGACTTGATAGAAAGAATGAATTAAACTGTAAGTAGAAATATCCGCTCTGTTGATTGTGTAAAATTGGGGTCCGATGGAAAGGTTTTAGTAGTTAATGATCAGTTTTAATGCAACATGATATAAGAATGTTAACAATTGAGAAGGCGCATGTGTGCAGACAGCGACATGGCTAAATCAGCAGAGCGAGTGACTCTGCGCACCGGTTTCAAGACGGATCAGAATCGCTACTCACTCCCTTTTCAGTGCCCGTACTTTCTCTCCCAGTCCTTATCAGAGGAGGTATCATATGCAGAATCTCTTTACAAACTGTATAAACTTTATAGCCCACGTTGAGTTCAGCATGAGGGCACGTTACTATTCACTTGGCTCATCCAAGCCTTCAGGGGAGGGGCGCGCGCCTTGAACTCTGGGTGCTTCATTTCTGCAAGTCTTTGTCGGGCCTTTCAGAATACATCATATCTATAAAGCAACACCCTGTCCACGTTTCTGCCCATTATTTGTGCACAAGACTCAGAACTGACATTTCACATCACCGCGCATTGCTTTTTAATGCTTTTCTAATTTAGGCTAAAGATGTAGAAAGCTTAGCTCAGTTTGCCTGCGTGCTGACCTGTGTTTGAACTTCCTCCCAGCTGCTCCTGGGTTCCTATCCATATTGATGTTGGGATGAAGCAATCTTAAAATTAAGAAAACTACAGAAAGAAAGAAAGGTTTGTGATTCAAAAGCGCACACTGGGAGGCAGTCCATAATAATGTGAAGTTGGGAACTAACAAATCTGCTGCCGGATTCCAGCACACATCCTTTGGCTGTGGGTCTCCTTGGCTCTTTGGAAACAGTGCTACTGTTGCTCCTGCTCCAACACTGCGCTGGGTTGGATTGTCCTTCCAGAGCCAGCACTGGGTTAAACGCACCTGCTCTGAACAGCACAAATGGTGCACAGTCGTGCTGCGCAGGGGTTTGTGGGTATTGATGCATGAGATTATTGGAGGAAAGTATATATAGAGAGAAAATCCAGGAATTTTAAGAGGGTAGAGTTCAGGAAGGTCACCGTAACCACTTTGAATAGAATAGAATAGCCGGCCTCTAGAAGGTACTGAGCACACAGGCACAGTAGAGGACAAGCACTCTGAACGTTTTAAGAGGTGACTTGAGTATATCAGCTGCACATTAGCTAATGTGATAATAATTATAATAATAATAATATTATCATCATCATCATCATCATCACCATGACACCAACCAAGCCTCTTAGTTTTAGTGGGGCAAGGTAGAATGAAAATACTCAAAAGACAAAACGATTCCATCCAACATAGAAAATCCACATCACATGAATTAAAACTTTTATAATTTGCAAAATGATTTTATTTTGAAATTCTACTTTGTAACTTAAAAGCAGAAAAAAACACACCCGATTTTTCTTTCAGTGGTTGCCATCTTAATGATATATTCTATATTGCTTTGGTTCGTTTTCTGTAATACATCCAGGTTAATGTTAGTTTGAAAATAAAATATCATATGATGTAGCCCAAGACAAAACAAAAAGTCATTTAAAAAATATATTCACTCCTCAAAATATGAAGGAATTGTATACCACATGGTGTTCATATTTCTCATTATTCTATCTGTACTAAATGTGTATTAAACTTAAAAAATCAGATGTTATCATCAGAAAGATGTAAACTTGTGGTGCTTTCAATCACACCTAAAAAATAATTCTTTTAAATTTTATGTATTTTTTGTTTTAAAGTAATGAAAAATATCACAGCATGTAATAATTGAATACCCTTTACAACCACCATCTAAGCAAGACTTAATACATTCCTTTCACCCAGAAAAATTGCTTTGGGCTACTTCATCAACTTCACAAACTCCACCATCTGACCCAAGTCCATGAACCAGACAACCCAGATTGGCATTGCTTGTTTTGGGACATTAAGAAAAAATTCAACTCCTATGTGTATAGATACATGAATATTTACAGATACGCACTCAAAAAATTATATATATATATATATAAAATAGTGTTTGTGCGTGCATATATATATATATTCATGTGTTTTGAACCTAGCTTTTTCTTCTCAACATATGCTCATGAGATACATTCATGGTTTTAGACATATTAGTAATTATTTAATTTCTTAGTCTCACATTGTGTAACTGCAAAGCACTGGATTAACCATTCTTATATTGATGGACATCTGTAGTGTTTCCAATCTATAGCCAATATGTATGAGACTACTAAGAATGTTCTCATACAAGTCTTTTCTTTAATACATATGTTTTCATTTTTCTTGTGTAAATATCTAGCAGTGGAATCATTGTTTCAAAATGTAGATGTATGTTTGATTTCATATGAAACTGTGAACAGTCTCTAAAGTGTCTTTTTGAACACTAGTCAGTAATGCTAAGCAATTACCAAATGGCCCAAGTCCTCACCACCATATATTATTGTCAATCTTTTAAAATTTAGTTATTCTATTTGTTGGAAAATTCTATTTCATTTTGATTTATGTTTAGATTTCCAGATGGTAAAGATATTGAGCATGATTTGTTTATGTTTTGTGACACTTTGTATATATCTTCTTTTTTGTAGGAGAGGGTACCAGGGATTGAACTGGGGCACTTGACCACTGAACCACATCCTCAGCACTACTTTGCATTTTAGTTAGAGACAGGGTCTTACTTAGTTGCTTAGCACCTCTCCATTGCTGAGGCTGTCCTCAAACTCAAGATCCTTCTGTCTCAGCCTCCTGAGCCCCAGCCATGACAGGTGGGCACAGCCACTCCTGGCTGTAGATCTTCTGTTTTGAATTGCCTACTCAAGTCTTTCTTTCATTTTAAATGTGGCCGTCCTTTATATATGGTTTTGTTTGTATATTCTGAAAGCAAGTAGGCAGATGTTTTCTCACAGTTGATGGTTTGCCTATTTTTATCATAAATAGAAATTTTGAACTCTGATGGAACTTAGTTGATCAATATACACTTCATGTTTTTGTGAATTCTTTGAAAAACCTTTGGCTACATCAAGGTCGCAAATACATGTTCTTGTGTTTTCTCCTAGATTGTTTACTGTTTTATACTTTACATTTATGCCTATGATTCTCCTCAGATCAGTTTATGCGTAGGGAGGATAGCAATCTCTTTCTTTTCTATGTCTGATTGGTCCAGCATCCTTTGTTGGGAAGACCTGCTTTACCTATTGAATTAATTTTGTATGCTTTCAAAAACTGTTGGTTATATATGTGTGTGTGTGTATATATCTATCTTCACAGATTTGGATAGTTTTGTAGTGTAAAAGGCTTTCACACTACAAGTTTTCTAAGTAAATTATGTCATGTTATTTTTTTTCAACTTTAATGTCCCTTTGTTTGCTTTTAATACTTAAAATTCTTTTTGTTTTGTTTTGTTTTGTTTCCTGTAGACAGTGGATCAAGCAATGTTAATTTCATTAGTTTTTCTTTTTTGTAATTATATTTCTTTTGATTCTCACCAAAGTAATCATGTCATATGTAAATAGAGTTTTATTTCTTTCTTTCCAAAATTTGCATATTTACTGATTGAAGCTAAAATGCAGTTGGTAATATCTGTGGTGCAGTGTTTAATAGAAGTTGTTAACACAAAAAGGAGGAAAGAATTGAAATGCTGAAAAATCTTCTGCCCAACTGCTGGAACACAGGAGAAAGGGTATTTGCCAAGTAAACACCCCAGAGAAGTCACAAAAATGTAAATCTAGTCCTAACCAACTACAGTGCAAAAGTCATGTGGAAGAAATACCATAACCAAATGTAACATACCCACATCACAAAATAAATGAAATAAATTATAGCTACTTGAGTGATTTTTCTTATTTCTTTTATTCACTCACATATTCATTACTTTATTATTTTATATCATGAAGTGTTAAATATAGTTGATGATATGAACTTGTTCTAAATATTTAATATCCACATAATTAATAAGTCTACACTGTAGGTGATGCTCATGTTAACTCATGGGGAATTGTCACTTTGAAACTTACAAAGTTTTATATGGAGCAATGTAATTGATGAACAATGAGAGGTAGTAGCAACAAAATTGCTCAGGAAGGAGATGAAAAAACTGGCAGAATTCTATTGTGGGGGGAAAAAGACTCTAGGAAGTGAAGTGAGAGGGATCCGTGGGTAGAAAAAGCAGAGATTTTATCTGCACTAGAGTAGACATTGCAATAACGGAGGAGTAGGACCAGAGAGTTCAAAGTTCTTTTCACTTACAGATGAACATTTACACACATGTGAGTTGCTCTGCTCCAGGTCTTGTCATCATACACAGTGACAAACCCTGCATAACCCTGATCCTCTCTTTATTTTTTTTTTTCTGGGTACTGAGGCTAGAACCTAGGACCCAGTATATGGTGGTGCAAGCACCCTACCACTGAGCCATGGTCTCAGCAACAACTTAACCATAGCACTCTGCTCTGGGAACTAAGCCACCACTCACTCCGGCTCTGCACTTGAGCTTGGGAGTCTCTACCACTCTCCCAGTGCTCCACCCTCCCCTCCTGTCTTCACTTCCTCTTCCACCATCTTTGACTGGTTGCTGATGAGAGTAACCTAGTTGCATTAACCTCTGCCATGTTTGGTCTGTTAAACTCCTTTGGAATCAATAATTTAAATTAAATAAAATCTCCACTCCTCCTACCTCATAGTCTGTGCTCACTCAGGCTGAAACACATCCTGATTTTAGGCACCCAACCACCCAAATTAAGAGGAAATTTGCACTTTGTAACATTCAATCTCAGAAAGTTTCTACAATTAACTTTTGCAGCACCCATTAGGAACCTAATATTTTTCAGGCTTCTAAAAGTGGTATTACATACATAAACATATCATAACTATTATGGCAGTGAGATTCCCTCAGTTAGTATTTACATGTAAAAAGTTATTTTTCACTCAGTAAATTTCGACTAATCTTCATCATAATAATACTAACATTTTCAATGTCAACAGTGATAAGAAACATGTCAAATGAGAGACAGTAGAGAATATACATATTTCACGAATTATTTGTACTATGTATTAGAACATACTTGTTAATATAGTTTAGGTCTTTTATTAACAATTCATCCATCAACCTGAGTACTTTGGGTATTTTCCCAAATTATAATTAGCCTGACAATTTTTCAAAAATGAAGAAAAAGTAGAATCTGTGGTTACACTCATTTTAAATAGGTCATTCTGCAAAGACATCTGTTATTTCAGTGCAAGTTTTAAGATGTTTTTTAATAAAGAGGATTCTTTTGTATAAATAGTTTTTTAATATTGCTAACCAATAGGCTGTTCTTTTGAGAATCTCCCTGTTGTAGATCATGGGCACAGCAGATATCTCAGAAGATAAACATACACACACACACACACACACACACACACAGTCAAGATGCACATATCAGTTGAAAAGTTCAGTGTAAGACCTAGAGCATCTCGTGACATAAATGGCATAAATAATATTTTGTTAACTTAAAAAGTAATAAAATTAAAATTTTTAATTAGTGTATCATAATTATACATATTAGTAGGGTCATTATGACATATTCATATATGCATATAACATAGTTTGCTCCATTTCTTTCCCCAATAATTTTCCTTTCTTTCCCCCCTAACCCTCTTCCTGTACTTTACTAGTCTTCCTTCTATTACTTTTTGGCACACAAACTGAGCAAGAATATTCTAATATTGATTAATTTTGTAATCATAAAAGTGATATTTGTTAACCAAATAATCATTGAACTCTAATCACCTTGATGCTCATTATAGAATGTTTTTCTTCCTCTTTATCTAATAACTTGGGAAATATTTTTATTTACTAATAACATATAACCTACCAAGAATATCTATTTTCATGCCCCTTTAAGTTAACATCAAGTACTTTTCCCTTGCCCAACTACAACTCTAAGAAAACAGTGGAAAGAAAGAAAGAAAGAAAGAAAGAAAGAAAGAAAGAAAGAAAGAAAGAAAGAAAGAAAGAAAGACAGGCACTATTTACAAAAAATACAAACATTTTTTGGGCAGTGAAACTATTCTACATGATACTAAAATTGTAGATGTATGTCATTATTGTTTTGTCAAAACCCATAGACTGTATAGCACCCCAAAATTAACACTAATGTAAATTATTGACTGGGTGGGGATGTGTCAGTGTATGGCTGTCACATGAGTTAAATGGACCACTGTGGTGACAGGTGTCAATGGTGGAGGGTATGGGGGCAGGGCAGGAGCACAAGCACAGAAGAACTCTCTTCACATTCTACTCCACTGTGCTATATCTAAAACTGCCTAAGAACTAAAGTTTATTACTCCTAAAATGGTGAATCAATAGTGGAGTCATACTCATGTTTGAAAACAAACACGGTCCTCAAAGTTAAATCAGCACACTAGAGTCCATGCCAGTGAGTGTCACAATTTGGGCCACATGGCCTCAGACTCTTCAAGCAAGGATCTGAAACAAGGGTTCTGTTTAAAGCCTGAAGTGTCCAGAAGTCTCCAGGAGTTTCCAGACAGGCTGTCCAATCAGCACAGAGAAGCTGTGAAGATGCTCACTCTGTGCCTGTGCTCATGGCGAAAGAAGACAACACTCAAGAGTCAAGGACACACCATCAAAGCCAGAGACTGTGCTAGCCCTGCCCCTGATTCCACTGTGCACTATCTGTAATCCCAAACCAAGAAATCAACGTGGGATCTGGTCCAGTAGCAGAGCTATCCCTTGTGAGCAGAGTGGCACAGTAGGTCACTCTGCTAGAGGCTCGGTGGTAGAAGGCAGATGGTGCCCAGATTCCACAGGAGGAAAGCAACCTTCAACAAGAACACAGTCACAAGAGGGGAAAACACCCCAGGGTCTAATTAGAAGATGTAACAAAATATTTTGTAGTCCCACAAGTAATGGTAATAAAATCATTACAAGGAGAATATGAAAGAAATTCAAAGTTATTGAAGAGATCAAAGAAGACAAAAACAGTAAGTTTTGCCCGGTGTTAGAGCACATGCCTGTAATATGAACAGCTCTGGAGGCTGAGGAAAAAGGATCCCAAATTCAAAGCCAGCCTCAGCAACTTAGGCCCTACAAGACTCTTCCCCCCCCCCAAAGAAAAAGGGCTGGGGACGTGGCTCAGTGGTTAAGCATCCCTGGGTTCAATCCCTGGTATCAAAATAGATAGATAAATATAGTGACTTTTTTTAAAAAGTGACTGCACTTAGGAAAAAGTGGAAAACAAATACCATCACTGAATCAAAAAAACTGAATTTGAGGAATTAACTCTGCATGACATGATATTTGATGCTATGGAATAGAACAATTCAATACATCATTTAATACATTATCAAAACAGTTCTTTGTCTTATGAGCACAAATGAGAAGACTGAATGACAAATATGAACTATAAAGAACAACAATGGGAAGAACTTAATGAAGCACAGCAGTTAGAAATGTGTAGTTTACAAGAGGGTTTTCATATTTCAAAAGTCCAATGATTACATAGTATTGTCAAAAAATTATCATTTTTTCTTGAAAAGCAAGTTTAATTATATTTGTGCCATTGATCCACTTTTATTTTAGAATAAAATTAGTACTCCCATAAGTATTTGAATATGTACAGACTGCAAAACCACATTCTCATCCATGAAATAAACACCTGCTCTTTCACAGTTTTTTCAAGAAAGGTAACTATTTTACTTATATTTTTATTGTTGATGATGGATAACATCAAAGATTTCAATAAGTATAAACACATTCAAAATGTGGTATGAACAGCTTTGCCTGATAAATCATTGAAATGACATTTATTTCTTATGAGGATAAAATACAAATATGTTCTTATAATCTTGAGGTTCATAATATGTCATCTCACAATATCCCACATTATTTTCATGGTCGAATTGTATCTGATTCCATGGCTTGACTTCATTTTAGAACAGGGATTATGATTGCAAATAATTGTATAGAGAACAATTGTTTTCAACATAGCAAAATTTTGGGGTGGTCCACCTTTACCTGATTGATTCTTGTTACTTTGATAGCTTTGGTTCGTTGCTAATTTAAATATATTCAGAGTAGTCAATAGCTATGTTTTGCCCCTCTGTTTTGTGTTAGTTGCTGTCTGAATTGTTAGGGGACAAAAAAGAAAGCAGAAAACACAAGAGAAAGTTCAATGGAATGAATGAAATCTAACAGAACCTAAGAGGAAGCAGAAGAGGCCAACAGTTGATATGTCCATGTAAGTACTGAGGTTGGATTCTTTAACTATTAGAATTTACATTAAATACACAGAGAGGTAAATGGAATACTCAAGATTTTATATTCTCACCATGAATGACTCATTGCCTTTTCTCTATCAACACCATAAAAAGAACTTGCTGTGATCCACCTAAGGAAATATGTTATTCAGTACTATGGGGTTTCTGCGAGAAGCCAACCCTTCATAAAGAGAGATGCTCAAGGAACTGAATGGGATGTGCATGTCTTGACCTGGTCCCCCTAACACCACACAGAGGTTTCACATCCACTCCCAAAAGAAGATGGGCAAATGCCTCCAACTTCATCAGATTATAGAAAAATGTGTGTCAAGGAAGAGACTCATTCCTTCTTTACCATTATAGAGAAAGGAAGAGGAAAAAAGAGAACTCTACAGAGACAAAGGACTCCTGAAGTTGTACACATGACAAGAAACATATACAAAGCTGGAAAGAATGCTGATGAATCTAGGATAAGTTTATGCACTTTAAAGTGGACAGTTAAAGTCCATTAGTGGTGCTATCTTAATTGTATTTGAAACAATTCCATTTCAGATAATTTATCGAGACAAACATTCAGGAGCTATGGCAGTGTGTACCGAAAGTGATGTTAGTGAAAGGTCAAAAAAGCACAGAATTACATTCACTGTTTAATCTCTCCACTGATGGAAACATTAGGCCTTGGATTAAATTTTGTAATTATTGCAAAAGCCCGGCTTTCAAGTAAGTAAATGCGTGGAAAGTGAAAATTGGTAGTTTCACACAGCTCTAAGCATCATGCCTTTGTATGCATGAAAGGACAAGGGATGGACTCAAGCTATTTGATTATCCATGCATTTATCTGTCTTGTCTGCATTCTCCTTCTCAACGCCCCACCACGGGCTGTGGAACTAAAAGGTTTTCCATTATATGTAATTTTAAGGAGAACAAATGATATGCAATCATATACAATGTGAGAAAAATTATGACCATCTCTTCTCCAGAGAAATTCGCATTTAGCCTCAATTTACTCCCTGAAAGCCTGGGACACACATATTGGTGGTAATATCCCAAGGGTCAGAGAGTGAGGACTGGGAGCTGTGGGATGCCCCAATTGGAAGATGTCATGCCTCTGCTGACCCTTAGAGATTTGTGCCCAGTCACTGTCTGAAGCACTGGAAAGCAGGGTGAACATGTCAGATGAAATCCTGCCCTGCTGGACCCCAAATTCTAATGAGTGATGATTGATAATTAAAATTTGTCATTATGGGCAGGGATTGATGTTAAAGAAAAGCATTCCTATCAGATTGGGGAAGCAATTCTGTATAATTAAGTCTCAATCTCCTTATAGGTTTAAAATACTAAGTGGTGATTCGTAATACAGTCAGTCTTTTCAACATAGTTATAAGCTTGATTTCTCAGTTGGAAAGATGTCTGTTACAGCTGCAAGACCTCCAGTAGACAGGAGGACACCAAGTGTGCATGACCTCCTGACTGGGAAAGAGGCAGGACAGGGCCGCCCTGAGAGTGGGACAGCTCCGGACCCTGGCAACTTAAGTAATTTGCACTCTGTTGTGGTTAATTTGTTAGAGTAGTAATGATGAGGTGTATTAGTTCCTATTGCAGTGAAACTATTTACTAGAACAACACGTATGTACCATTCCAGGGTTTCTGTGAGTCAGAAGTCTAGACCTGTGTGAGCTACATGTCCTGCTCATAAGGCCTTGGTCAAAGTGCTAATCAGATCACTTTCTTACCTAGCACTCAGGGTTTTCTTCCAAGAAGCAGGAGTTTGGGGCAAGCTCCAATTCCCTGCAGCATCTAGAGAGCTGAGGCCCTCACCAGTGTCATGAATCTCCACATGCACTGCTTCTTAGAGGCTGGAAACAAAGGCTTTCCTGTGGCCTTAAGTCCAGAGTCTAGCATAATGTAGGGAATCACAGAAGTGACCTTACCACTTGGTGACCTACCATGGAAGTGACATCCAACTCCTTTGTCATGTTTTCATAATTAGAAATAAATGACATCTCCCACCCACGGTCAAGAGCAGGGCTGACACCAAGTCATGATCCCCGAGAGCTAGGAAAATCATTCTAGGTTAGTCCTACCCCATGGAGAATCTGTAAAAATATGTAGCAAAATGACTTTCTTTTACAGCAATAACTCCGTGTAACTCCCATAATCAGAAGGCAGCTATTGCTATTCGTTAATTGGTATCAAATTGTTCAGGAACAAACATCAAAAAAGAGAAACAAAAAAGATGCAATTCAAAATAATCGACTCAGCACTTCAGCAGTGTATTCTTTCCTTCCCAAGATCCCAGTAAAAATATTCCATGAATGGTCAGAGCAGTTGAGAGGAAGGGGAAGGAAGGAGAAGGACCCTTCAGTGGGAAAGAGAGCTCAACCATAACTGCAAAAACCTGTTGAGATCATGGAGTTGTGGCCCAGAGTGTACAGGAGGGTACAGGAGGACAGGTGTGCACACCCTGGGCCCCACAGGGCTTCCAGGCTGCCAGGTCACAGGTCAGAGGTGAAGGGCAGGCCTTCCAACACAGGAAGGGGAGCAGGCAGTAGGAAGTTTGCCTCTGGAGAGGCCAGGCGCCATGTCACCTGCCATCCTCACTCCTGCTATATTCCTTTTTAGACTGTGTTATTATGTCTTCCCTTTTCAGCTAAACAAAAATGCAGAATGAAAGAAAACATGCAAGGAATCTGTCAGTTTCCAATAATACATCTATGAGACTTGTTAAAAAAAAAAACACGGAGCTATAATCTGCTTCTCTAAGGATAGTCTATTTTAATTGTTAATTATGTTAACAGTTAACTGTGAAGTGAGGAATAACACTTGCTTTTCAATCTTCCTCTGAGTGGCATTTTTCAAACAACACATTTCTTTATGTATTAGCTGTTAAAGGAATACCTATTAACTAGTGAAAATTGCAAAGATGAGAATAAATACAAAAACAAATTAGTCAGCCATAGACCTCTCATTCAAAAATAATTTAACATTTTTTATTGCTTAAGTTTAGTATTATATTATCTAATTAATCTTTATATATCTTGCACCCATAGTGCAAATTAAATCAAATTTATTTTTCGCTTACAGCATTGTAAATAGTTCTGTGTGAAACCAAATATTAGTTTTACAGATTTTTAATAGTCTGTGTTTGCATGTGCTTTAGTTTATTTAAGCTTTTCCTGTTATGCACTTTTAAAAGTTTCCAGGTTTACCTCTTCCTTGCATATCAGTGAATTCTGACTTCACTGTGGACTCTTCTGATGGATCATAGAATTTAAAAGCAGCCTCAAGTCCCTGTTCAATGTCCCCAAGTTATTTTCCAGTAACCTCACAGAATTTACATGTCTCCACTAAAGGTGAGAATGTGCCTTCTCATTGTGGCTTCACCAACATCAAGCATTCCTGAGAAGCAAAAATAAATAAATAAATAAAAAATAAAAATAGCATACATAGTGATAAAATGAATTTTTTAGATTATCAAGGAGATCAACCATTATGGACCTCATTCTACCAAGGTGTACTTCTCAGGAAGAGCTATTACACACCAATTTGGTGCCAATCAATCCTCCCAGACCTTGGTCACTGTTACTACATTTCCTGGTGCAACCAACCACTGCTGTGGCCCATGCCCTCCTGCTTCCTGTGTAGAGTGCCTGTGTGTATGTGTGTGTGTGTGTGTGGGGGAGAGAGAGAGAGAGAGAGAGAGAGAGAGAGAGATTGATAAGGAGAAAGGGAAGATGCCCTGCCCTGCATCTCAGTGATGCTGCTGTTTCCCACAGAATATAAAGATGGAATCTGCTATGATTTGAATGTTGCCACCAAAACTGAAGTCCATTCCTGATCCTGAGGTTTTAGGAGGTAACTGGATGGGATCTTGAAGGGTGATTAGATCATCAAAGCTCTGCCCTCGTGTGGGTTAATCCATTCATAGATTCATGGATTAGTGGGCTATGTCCAGAATGGGTTTGTTTTAAGTCAGTAAGACCTGTCTCCTGAGTGAGCCCCTCTTGCCATGTGACACCTTGCACCATTTTGAGACTGCTGAGTCCCCACCATCAAGAAGGGCCTCACCAGATGGGGTCCCTCCACCTTGGGAGTCCCAGCCTCCCTAACTGTGAGGTGAATGAAACGTTATTCTTTACAAATTACCCGGACTCCGGTATGTAGTCATAGCAACAGAAAAGAGATGAAGAACTCAAATTGTCTGTTTCATTCCAATTCTCACGGGCTTGCTAGTGGCAGCATTTCTTTCTGGATCTCAAGTCTCTGCAGGGTTAGGGTTTCCTCCATTTTATGATAGTTCAGGGTTGGGGTGGAGGAAAGCCTGCATCCTGGCTTCTGCTCCGACAGCACAGGAAATGGCTTGTTCGTCTTCTCTCCGCATCATCCTACTTCCATGTGCAGCTGCCCACCCACAATGGCTCCAGTTTTTTCTTCTTCTTAGCAACTGTCTCCTTCTAAAAGACAAGTAAAGTGCACTTATCTATGACATTCACCACATAGTTTCTGTCACCAGCATGAGAGCACAAACTCTTCCAGGGATTGTTCCGTCTGTTTTATGTGCTGACTGAGGTACACCAGAGCCTAGAACTTGCCCACATGGTAGGCCACTGGTCAGCCTTCAGAGGGGACAAATGGAATCCCAAGCACTGTCAGATGACATGCAGTCATTCAGAGTGCTATGGTGCTATCCCATCAAAGGGCCACCTGTGAAGTGCAGCACTAGGTTGGCACTTACTAACTTTTTCTGAATGTGGCTAAAACATGACTCAATGTTTTTGGGAAAATACCTCTGATTCCCCCTTAAAGATAAGGTTTATTGCTCAAGGTTATTTAGCCTAATTACTCAAGACCATCTGGTGATACTTACCCCATTCTAGGAACATGTTAACCAGAAATAAGAACATGTCTTTGCTGAGAATACACTTGCACCTGAAAAGAATAAAAGAGACTGCAGGTGTCAGAAAGATCTTAAAAAAAATCAAATAGAAAACTTTCACTGAAATATCCTCACATTTTCGTTTAATGAACTTTCATCACCAATGCATATTTGTAATGAAATTTGTAAACTCAGTTTATACTTCTTTCACTAAATGGAAAGCACCCATGTGAACTTCAAAAGGAAAACAGGAGGCTGAGGTTTCTGAGCTGTGGGAGCTGAGCCTCAGGATGACTATATGCTCCACCCAGCAGTCAATGAAAAATCAAATCAACTGGCAGATATGTTCCTGCAGGACTGATCAAATTTGTTTCAGGAGCTGAGCCACTTGTCATTGCCATTCCAACAGTTCTGTTTCCATCTCTCACTTTCTCAAGTCAAGTTTGTGCAGATTTGATACCCCAGGATACACCAGTCTTATGCTACTTTGGATTTGATGTGAAGAAGAATCCCACTGTTCAGTAGCAAAGGCCTGTCAGAACAGAGTCAACATTTTTTTTCCCTTTACTTTGTGTAATATGACTTAGGAGTGGGGAAAAAAGAAGCAGCCTGCATTTTTTTTTCTTTATAGGGAGAAAAATCAAAGCCCTCAAAATTCTCTGGTGGTTTTTGGATCTCCAGTAGCATTTAGTTGATTCCCCACTGCTATTACATGCTTTCCTTGATCAAAGATACATTTTCTTATATCTGCTGCCCAACCAAAGAGATACCAACTGAAAATTCAATCAAGATGCAAGAGATTCTTTTTTTCTAGTATTAAAACATGGTGAACAATTCATACCTTCATCTGGACTGCACATTTATCTGAAAGCTGACTTGACAGTTGGATGCTTTAGGCTCATGCCTTTATTAACACTAAAGCCAAAGTCACCAGGGATTGAATGTGTGCATTATTAAATAGGCTAATCTACACCAGCACACCCACACAGACCAAGATCTCTGGGCAGGGTACAGGCCACACAGGACACCCTGAATGGCTGTTTGGAATTAGCACCTTCCCAGGACATTAAGGTGAGTCTAAAGTCAGGACTGTGTTAGCACAGGATGCAGCCGTGGATGCTTGGGTATGGGGATTGGTTCCCAAGGATTTTTATTCATAGTGCTCAGAGATTCCTTAATTACTCAGGTGCTCCAGGTCAGGTTTTGCTGTGTCACTAGTTGCTGTCCCTTTATTTTAGGAATGGTTTCAGGCTAATATTTACATACTGCTTGTTTCTGGGTTCCAAATTGACCCTTCTAGCAAATACAGGGTCCTAAAGGACTCAAAATAGGGAAAATAGGTACAGGTCAGTCCTCATCTTGGGAAAAATGTCCTAGTCTAGAACAAGTGCTCCTTCTTGGGGGGCCTGAAGTTTGGCTCTCTGTGTGCATTTGCAAATGTGAGGGTGTACCTGCACTTGTGAATGGTTAAAGGTAGTGGAAGCTACAGATCTCTCTCTGGCACAGTCAAAAGAAAACTCAGCTCTTGTTGAGAGTTTGACTTCAAAAACTGAAGTGTAAGACAAATACTTGTGCAGATAATCTTAGAAACACAGGCAATAGATTCCATACAGCCTGGGGCACTTATCTAATTGTTGAAACAAGTTAGGGGGAAAAATTAAAATCCTAACTTTTGCTAGAGCTGGGGACTTGCTAAAATCATAGTAAAATAAAACATGGCCTTAGGAAAAGACACAGAGAAAGGAGACCAGAGACACATCTTTCTCATTATAGGTCATTTCTCCTTAAACATATTATTTGTGAAAAGTGAGAAAAATGGCACTTTCTGCATTGAGTGTGCTTACTTCTTTCACTAGAGAACACAGAGCCCTGACAGAGGGGACTTCCTCCAGTGGCACTCTATTTTACCTCTTTCTCTCCCTGCCTAAGATCAAGCTATCATGTGTACAGAGCTTCCTAAAATCAATGATGAAGGATGTGGAAACAACAACCCCCAGGGAGAGGAGGAAGACAATAGGCTCTGAACTTTCACAATTTCCCATCTACAACTCTTCCCCTGACTGCCCAACCAACACATTGTGATATAATGAAGTCTCACTGAACCCTATAAAACTCAGACCTCTTTTGTAACCAGTTGCCATTTTCTTTCTTAAAATTGGGCTCCTCTGCTGCCTAATAAAGTATCGCTGATCTGTGGTGGTCTCTCGTTTCTTTTTCTTTCTCTTTCATTTTGTTTTCATTTGGTGCTGAAACCCAGGAGGGGTTTGGGCTCTTTTTCCCTCCCCATCCTAACCAACTTCTACCACATTTTTCAGATCTCCCTTCTCTCTCTCTCTCTCTCTCTCTCTCTCTCTCTCTCTCTCTCCCCCTTAAACTCAAAGGTTAATAGCAGTCATATCAAATGGCCGATGAGACCTGAAAAGTGACCTTTGATCATCCAGCACTTCTGTGGCTCTCTGAGCCTTGGGAAACCCTCAGCCAGACAGCATGGCTGAATCCCCAGACTGGTTATTTTTTCTCCAGCTCTCTTTCTTTCCACCTTATATAAAGGGACCATTTGTACCCTCTGAGTCCAGTTTGGCAACCCAAAACTGACCCTGATCTTGGGCTAGGTTTTTGCTGCCTCATTACTGGGTGGATGGGGCAAGGACCTGTATTATGTCCTTTATTGGTGTTGGTGGCATCCTCCTTGAACCCTCTCCTCTCCAGTTCCTCCCTTCTCTTACACTTTGACCTCTGGATCAGAGCCTGGTTTTTGCCAATTTGTTTTTGCATGCCACACTGACCTCCTCATTCTTCAGAGAGGTGAGATCCCTTCTGGTCTCCTGCAGAAGCACCCTGCCTGGGACCCTCCACCCTTTTGCTTCTCCAGACCCCCGTGGTCCTCCACCACAGGGATTACAGAAGGGGACGCCCTCTCATTCTCTGGTGGAAAAGGGATGGGGATGGGAGATATCAAAGAACACTTTGATCTCAATGGCCACCCAGATCAAACCTCTCCAACATGGGACTACTACCTCTTAGGTTGTCTCATAAATACTTTTGATAACGTTAAAATTAGATGGCTAATTATGTTTAGAACTCAGATCTTGCTGCAAACTAAATTAGACAACCTAAGTCAATGTCCTGAATTCAAAATTCAGGACCGTAGATCCAATAATTCTCCAGGGTTTAGACCATTTCTTCCAACCAAATGGCAAATGGCCTGAGGTTCCTTACCTCCAGGCTTTCTTTCACCTTCACTCAAAGCCCTCACTATGCCAAACTTGCTCTGCTGTATAATTAAAGAGCTAAAATACATTAACTGCTAAATATGAAACCAAGTGCTCTTTACTTCTTAAATTCCATCAGGTAATATATTTAAACATTAAATGCATTTTTATAAATTGGCAAATGAAAAAAGAGTTTAAGATTGCTTTGTTTCTGGGTCTTCACTAAAGCAAGGTTACTAAGAATTTAAGTTCTAAAAGGTGCAATTCTATATGCAAAGAGTCCAAAAAGTTTCAGCTGTGTTTCAGTTTTAAATATTACAAAATGTTTCAACCTATTAAGAGGAATAATTGGAAAAATTCAGAAATTTCATAAGGAAGTCTTTTTCCTGAGGTCAAATATTAATGTACTTGTATAAACCAAAGTTTTATCCTCTATAGGTTGAAGTAACAAGGATTTCTTAAAAAAACAAACAAACAAAAAAAAAAACAATGAAACTGAATCCCTTTCTCTCACCATGCACAAAAGTTAACTCAAAATGGATCAAGGAGCTTGATATCAAATCAGAGACACTGCGTCTGATAAAAGAAAAAGTTGGCTATGATCTACATACTGTGGGGTCGGGCTCCAAATTCCTCAATAGGACACCCATAGCACAAGAGTTAATAACTAGAATCAACAAATGGGACTTACTCAAACTAAAAAGTTTTTTCTCAGCAAGAGAAACAATAAGAGAGGTAAATAGGGAGCCTACATCTTGGGAACAAATCTTTACTCCTCACACTTCAGATAAAGCCCTAATATCCAGAGTATACAAAGAACTCAAAAAATTAAACAATAAGATAACAAATAACCCAATCAACAAATGGACCAAGGACCTGAACAGACACTTCTCAGAGGAGGACATACAATCAATCAACAAGTACCTGAAAAAAAGCTCACCATTTCTAGCAGTCAGAGAAATGCAAATCAAAACCACCCTAAGATACCATCTCACTCCAGTAAGATTGGCAGCCATTATGAAGTCAAACAACAACAAGTGCTGGCAAGGATGTGGGGAAAAGGGTACACTTGTACATTGCTGGTGGGACTGCAAATTGGTGCAGCCAATTTGGAAAGCAGTATGGAGATTTCTTGGAAAGCTGGGAATGGAACCACCATTTGACCCAGCTATTCCCCTTCTTGGTCTATTCCCTAAAGACCTAAAAAGAGCATACTACAGGGACACTGCTACATTGATGTTCATAGCAGCACAATTCACAATAGCAAGACTGTGGAACCAACCTAGATGCCCTTCAATAGATGAATGGATAAAAAAAATGTGGCATTTATACACAATGGAGTATTACTCTGCATTAAAAAATGACAAAATCATAGAATTTGCAGGGAAATGGATGGCATTAGAGCAGATTACGCTAAGTGAAGCTAGCCAATCCCTAAAAAACAAATGCCAAATGTCTTCTTTGATATAAGGAGAGTAACTAAGAACAGAGTAGGGAGGAAGAGCATGAGAAGAAGATTAATATTAAACAGGGATGAGAGGTGGGAGGAAAAGGGAGAGAGATGGGAAATTGCATGGAAATGGAAGGAGACCCTCAGGGTTATACAAAATTACTTACAAGAGGAAGTGAGGGGTAAGGGGGAAAAAAACAAAAAAAACAAGGGGAAGAAATGAATTACAGTAGATGGGGTAGAGAGAGAAGAGGGGAGGGGAGGGGAGGGGAGGGGGGACAGCAGAGGATAGGAAAGGCAGCAGAATACAATAGACACTAGTATGGCAATATGTAAATCAGTGGATGTGTAACCGATGTGATTCTGCAATCAGTATACAGGGTAAAAATGGGAGTTCATAACCCACTTGAATCAAAGTGTGAAATATGATATATCAAGAACTATGTAATGTTATGAACAACCAACAATAAAAATTAAAAAAAGAAGTTATAATCACACAAAAAAACCATTAATCTGCTCTTATCTATCAAGAAAGTTTCTTGTGTCTATTAAATTTTATTATTTAATGAAACTAGTTTTAAAGGAAGTAGGGTCTGGACAACTCTGGTTAAACCACAACTGTTACTTTAGTGTATTACACTATACTACAGATTCCAAATTATCTTAAATATATTTATTTATAACTTCCACATATATAAGTCTTCAAAGTAAAAGATTTAGAAGAATATTGTACCAAGCTGGTGCTCTTCAAACTAAAATTTAAAGTAAAGATTTGTGATTAAAAAATTATGTTTCTTATTGCATAGCTATAATACAAACTATGTTTTTACTCTTATTAATTCAATTTTGTATTTTCCTTGTAAACTTTAACTATTATCTATTAATTCTTTACTAAAGTATGACTTCTAATATTAGTTGGGAACAAGGTAAATTTGACCAGCTTTGTCTTAAACACCTAGTAAAAACAGTTACAACAAAAGCACAGCTGTACCTGGGCATTTAAAAGAAAAGATAATAATGGAACTTAAGAAATACACTTCTGTCATCCCCAAATCCCTGGTGCCACCCCCTCCCAAATTCTGAGGCTTTTTACCTTTGTGAGGTTTTCATTTACCCCTGCCTACCAGAAGTTGGACTCACCTTTATACCTTGTCTTCCTTACTCCTCAAATTGACATTTTACTAAACAACCAAAGTTTGCCTATCCTGATGGTGCACACCAGACACCAGAGAGTCCTTCAGTTTATTCCCTCATTCATAGGACTAGAGGTATCCATCTGCTGGGATTGGCACAGGAGCAGCAGAATTGGGAACCTCAATTCGTTACTATCAAAAGTTATCAGAAGAGGTTATTGAAGACATCCAACAGGTTGCTGACTTAGTACTGCCTTTACAAAATCAATTGGACTCCCTGGGATCTGTTGTCCTACACAACTGGTCCTGGAAGAATGCTGTTTCATGTAAACACATTGGGATGGGTAAGAGACAAGGTTAAGCAACTCCAGCACCACCTGGAACACTGGAGACAAGAACTAGCTGATGGGCTGGGATGTGGCTCAAGGGGTAGCGCGCTCAACTGGCATGAGCAGGGCGCTGGGTTCGATCCTCAGCACCACATACAAATAAAAAATAAAGATGTGTCCACCGAAAACTAAAAAGTAAATATTAAAAAATTCTCTCTCTCTCTCTCTCTCTCTCTCTCTCTCTCTCT